>NW_006433024.1:15120413-15178744 GCF_000325575.1 Pteropus alecto | reverse complement strand
CTGTTTTTGTGTTTTAAATGTGTGGGAGGGAGGGAGGGAGGGAGGGAGAGAGAGAGAGAGAGAGAGAGAGAGAGAGAGAGAGAGAGAAATTAAAGAGAATCCACAGCACTTAAGTGAGGTTGCTCACAATTGTAAGAAGACAATGTATTGAGGGTGAGGAAGAAAAAGTCCTAGTGAAGGGGAAAAAAAAATTTGAATTAAATTTATTGAGTATGAATAATTTTTGTAATAATAGCAGTTACCAGTTATTAAGTGTTGGCTATATGCCAATTACTCTATTTAGTACTTTCTATGGCTTTTGTCAAGTAATTCTCATAAACACACTATAAAGAGATATTACGTTTATATACATTTTACAAATAAAAATTTTTTTTGGAATATTCAGTACAATAAATAACTTGTTTAAGGCCATAGAGCTAATAAATGAAAGAGCTGGGAATTGAGCCAAGATTGATTTAGCAACAAAGTATATCTCATAACCACTAGGTTGTACTGAACTGGGTAAACCCTTTGAATTCATCATCTCATTGGCTTCTTGCAACACTTTGAACCTATACTGTCATGCTCTTTATTTTGTTATTAAATAAAAATATCAAAATTCAGAGAAGTTCATATACTTATGTAAGTTTATCCAGCAGAGCAAGTGTTTGATCCCATACCTGTGTCACTCTGCACCAAAGAACACTTCTATTCGAAAGAGTAGGTGAATTGATAAGAATGTTTAAGCTCCAGCTAAAGAAAACAAAAGAAAGGACAACTAAGGCATTACTGTTTATCTTATTGGAGATTCCAAGAGGATTCATAGTGGGGAGGTGATGACTCTGAAAGAATTGACAATTTAAACGAAGTCAAGTTTGGCTCCTGGTCTTGCCTGCCTTTTAAGATATTCTCTATTTCATTTGATTGGTTTCGATCGCTCTTTCCTCTGAGTTGTTTTGGATCCAGAATCGCTTTTATTTGAGTAAGAAAAAGAAAATAGAAGCCAGAAAACTGATTAGAAAAGAAACAAAAGCAATTCTGCCAATGCCTGTCTGTCAAACATCCAGCACTCCTAAGATATGTGAAATGAAGGAGGAAGCTCACCTCTCACCTGGAAAGTTGCAATATCCTGGAAGGGGGAATAAAGTCATCTCTGAGGCACTCTCTTTAATCTACTCTCCACCGTGCAGCCAGAGGGAATTTTTCTAAATGCAAGACTGATCCTGTCACCTCCTACTCCTGAAACCTTTTAGTCACTTCTCATTGCTCTAAAAATGAAGACAAAGCAAGACTTCTATCTACCTCACCAGCCTGCTGTCCACATTTTTTTCAGCTACAACTTCACTGTCCTGTTTTTCGGTGTGTGGTACTCGTTATGTCTTGTATTTGTGTTACTTCCTCTGGCTGTAATGCTTCTTCCATTCCCTAGTCATGTAGTTTATTGTTACTCTTTTTTACCATCAGCTCTAGCTTTATTTCCCCAAGAAGCCTCCATGATTAGTATAAATTACTACCCGAGAACAACAGTATTTGCCCTTTGGAGCAATTGTTATAGTGGAATTTCTCTTGATTGATGTCTATCTCTCTCTCAAGACTATAGGATTCTTGAAGGCAGCAGCTCATGTGAGTTGATGCACTACTGTACGCCTAGTGCTAGCATTTGCCTGACACATAGCAGATACTGTGAAGAGGTAGCTGATCTCCAAGGTTGACTCGCGAAGAGCCATCTCCTGGATTCGTGTCCGTGTCTAGTTTCCTCCCATGCTGAATCTGAGCTGGCGCTGCGACTCACTTTATTAACAGAATGTGGAAGTGTCATTGTGCCAGTGCTGAGACTAATCCTTAAGGTGGCCTAGTGGCTTTCACTTTTCTGTTTTTTTTGGAATAACCCTTCTTGAGAGACCCTGTGAAGAATCCAGGACCCATGTAGAGAGGAGGCCCTGAAACTACATGAGGCAGGCGAGAGAGGCCCAGTTCTCCCAATGTCACAGCCAAGCTTCCAGTTAACTTTGGCCTCACTACCCTCTGATTACATATAGATAATATGATCCCAAGTGAGGCTGGAAAAGAGCTGTTCATTTGTGCCCAAGCAATTCACAGAACTGTGAGGTACAGTGGGATGATTATTATTTTAAGCTGCTAAGTGTTGTTGCTTGTTATGCCAATAGACAACAGACAGAAACACATAATACAAAATGTTAGAATTTATAGATTAATCTAGTTGTCTCATAATTGAATTCTTGCTACTCAGGACATAGGAAAAGGTCAGACC
Source organism: Pteropus alecto (assembly GCF_000325575.1). Taxonomy (NCBI): domain Eukaryota; kingdom Metazoa; phylum Chordata; class Mammalia; order Chiroptera; family Pteropodidae; genus Pteropus; species Pteropus alecto. The sequence continues at coordinate 15,176,493 of NW_006433024.1, read as the reverse complement.
TATAAGGATTTTCTTCTTGTCTGGACCCTCCATGCTCATCAACTGCAAAATTTTGCTTAAGTGAGAGATATGAAAGCATATGTAACTGAAATTAACACTTGCCTCACTAGCCTGTACTTACCAAAAGAGTCACTTTAATACATAATATCAAAATGTATTGTTTTAATGCCCAAATTGCTGATGGCAGGGCCTCACCCCCATCAAAATATAGCACCTCTCCTTGATATTTCTGGGCATCTCCAGAGAATTTTTCACATACACCCACAAGCAAGTCCCCTGGACTGCTCTCTAGTCATGCTTCTTTGCGGTACCTATCATGCTTCCAAGGATGTCATGCTCTCGACTGGTGCTTCACTTTCTGGTCTTGGGAGAGGATGCTGTTCTATCCGTGATTCCTTCTCCCAGTGTCTCCAGTTATGCAATGCACACAAAATCCCAGCAAGCATTGGGCTGCTTTCAGTACTCACTTCATTGGATTCTCTGTTCTGTGCGGAAATGTGGCGCTTGTCCTTTCCATAGTACGGACCGGAGGCATACAGCGGTCATTGGTTCATAGCAATTTCAGTTCCTTAACTAAGGTCAAGTCCTTTTCTGTGAATGATCTTTTGTAGTTTATGGCTCTATTCTTTTAGCCCTTGGTGTCTTCTTCAGGATCATTCTTCCTTTTCTATAAAAAGTAACCCATCTTTGTGGTCGAATAGTTTTTATAACTCGTTTACTGACCACAGAAATTTGGGTATCCCAGGTTTCTTTACATATTGTACTGTTTTTGTCACTTTCAGCACAAAATAGTATAATTTATTTAAAACCTCTGTGGGCTTTCTATGTATTGAATGTAATCATTTCTAATAGACAAAATCTACTAGAATTTGCTTCCCACGTGTAGTTGCTATGGTAAGATGACCTTGATATTCTTAGAACTTTTGTTATTTAACAGATATTTCCTAAGAAGTACAGTATTATTATTTTTTACTATTTATTAATAGAGCACATTACTTCTCTATCCTGGATTTCATCTTTGCCCTGAAGCCATTTCTTTCCTTGAGAATTTTTATTTCTGGAAAAAAACCCAGTCTGAGAAACAGTTGTCATTTTTTTTTTTCATTAAAATTATTAGCTTCTTTAATTTTTATGGAAAGTTAGCCCCGTATCCAAACCTTTCTTTCTTTAGTTTATCTGCCTGTCGTCGTTCATGGGCCATCCTGAGTCCATTTCTCCATTTCCTTTGAATCTCTATTTAATATCACAGTGAAAATTTCCTCCTCAAAGTCCCACAATGTTTTCCTTCTTGCCTATCAACTGGATGGGTGAGCAAAGTCACCAGATTCCAGGCACTCACATTGTAAGTCTCTGTTTAGGTTCAGCTGGGGTCTCTGATCACATGTGAAAACTCTAAGCTTAAGGGATTTTTATTAAGAAAAGAAACTCACATGATCAGTTTTGTTTGTTTTTATTTTATTTGGTTGAGGGTGAGTTGCTTAGCTTCATTGAACCTCAATTTCTTTATCTATGAAGTCATTTAACCAATGTATAAGGATTGTATGTAAATTTTTCATCACATAATAAATACTGAGTTAAATGGTCTTATTATGGACATTTTCTTTGTTGCATGAATGCATGTGTGTGTGTTTGAAAATCAGCTAGATCTATTATAGTGGCAGTTAACTTAGATTAAGTTATTTTATCCATCTCAACCTCATTTTGTATTTTTTAATTAAATGTATTGGAGTGACATCGTTATAAAAATCATGTAGGTTTCAAGTGTACAATTCAATAACGCATCTGTATATTGCATTGTGTGTTCACTGCACATTCAAATCTCCTTCATTATAGATTTTCAAAGCAAAATATTTAGGAAAATTAAATTATACTATACATATATTATTTAATCTTTTTACTTAATAATATTTCCTGTACATTTAATTTCCAATAGGATTATTTTTAATGACTATGTGGAACACCATAATTATTTAACCAGTCTCCTGTTGTTGGCTATTACATCATTTCTAAATTATTGCTATCTTATAATTATGCTAGGATGAAATATGCATACATTATTTCCTCGAGATATATTCTTAGAAAGGGAATTACTAGTTCAATGGTTCTGCTTATTTTAAGACATGTTAACATATATTTCCAAGTTGCCTTCCAGAGAAACAACCAATTTTACTCCTCCACAACGCTGCATTTATCAAGGATTTTTTTTAAGCTTTGTCGGTGTGAGAGACCAAAAACAGTATTTCCTTATTTTAATTTAATAGCTCCGATTTTTAAAACTCATGGTTATTACTTATGGTGATGTTTTTCTGCCTTAAGCCAACATTTGAACAATAATAATTACCCCGAACATACCCTTTGACAACATTTTCACATTTATTATTTTACATAATATTCCCAGCAGCCCTGGAAGATAAATAGTGGAACCAATAATCATTAAAGTATGTCACTAAGCATAACAATTAGTTCTACAAGTGTTCACACACAAACCTCTCAGTTTCAATTTAGGATGAATTACTTCAGTAAGACCTCCTATTCTGAGTTGATAAGAAAGAAGAAATTTGTTCTCTAAGACTAATCCTTTTTGAATAAAGATGACAAGGTATTATTTTATCCTCACTTGGTGAGTAGATGAGCTAACTGCTGACTAGGCAGTTTATTTCTTCTCAGGCTAAGGTTTTTGAGATAGACTTCCATAATTTCAATTATATAGCACCACACAATTATATAGCAGCACTTTATTGCTAGTGCTACGTTCTGTTTAAATCTAAGCATTGTTTTTGCCAAGCCTTCTGTCTACCTCTGTTTGTTTGTGTTTTATATGACTTTTATTATAATAGTGACACATTTTTATTGCAAGTAGTAATTAAACTACAGAAATGCACAAAATAAACGTAAACCATCCTCCTTTTATTTGCCCTAACCCCATCACCAGGATAAGCCACCATCAGCAGTATGATGTTAATCCTCTCGTATTTTCTAAGTCTGTTTTGACACAATTGGGCTCATTCCATACTTATTATTCTGTTACATGCTTTGCCATTTGTTATTATACAATATTCTAAGTCGCTTCAGAGTATTTTATTGGAGGAATATAAGAATTTAAATCTGGCCCATTTTCAATGAACATTTATATCTTTCCCCAGTATTGTTTTTGCCAATATTAAAGTAAACATTTTTATACACCAATATATTTCTAGATTAAATTTCTGAAGGTGGATCATTAACAATCTAAATTGTAAAAACTGAGTCAAAGGTGATTTACATTTACTATTTTGAAAGACATTACCATATTACTTTTCAAAAATATATGTCTAACAATAGCATATTTTAGTGTCTATCCTATATTCTTACTGACACTGAATATATTCATTAGTCTTTATTTTTTGCTTCTCAATGATAAAAAAATTATTTCACTGTTTTAATTTGTTTGTAATTAGCATGAAGTTGATCATATTTTTATACATTTAGAGTTATTTGGATTTTATTTTTAGAAAACTGCTTTCTTATACCCATTGCCTGTTATTCTATTGAATTTTTAGTCCTTTCTTCCTGAATTGTAAGCTCTCTTTATATACATTTAAAATAGATGTTTTGTCTGATTATGTTCTACATGTTTCCCAATTATGATTATCTTTAATTTTTTTCCATTTGTATATTTTTGCTACTGAAAATGTTAATATTTTTTGTAGACTTATTTTTTTAAGGTTTTTGGTTTTTCTGTCATGCTTATAAAGGCAATTTCTATTCTAATATTTTAAATATTTTTTATTCTTGTGTTATTCCAATAACTTCTTATTTTCATTATTAAGCCTTAAGTCTTAATTTAACTAGAATTTATTGTGAAGTAAAACACTAAAGATACATATTTTGGTATATCCATGTTGCACATATGTGCGTGTATGTTTGTGTGTATATTTGTAAACTTTTCAAAGTAAAAAAAAAAGAAAAAGGTTATTCTAGAATTATTTATTAAATAATCTTATATAATTCATTACATTTTCAGTGGTTTGAAATGACATCTTTATCTTAGAAATTTAACTTAATTTAAGTGTATTTGGACTTTTTAAGTATTCATTTATCTGTTAGTTTACACCTGAGGAATGCTTTTCTGTTTTAATTACAATAATATTCTGAGATACTTTGTACCTGGTAAGACTAATTCCATCCAATTTATTTTCTTATTTTCTTCATGACTATTCTGTTATTCTTTCATATAAATGTTAGAATTGTTTTTTTCAAGCATAAACAAAAACAATGGATTTTTGATGAAGATTTTCAAACTAAACCTTGGTATAGCAGAGGAAGAGAGCAGATACTATGTCCTGTGGCCATGTTCCCATTAGCTGTTGAAGCAGATAGTTTAGATTTTTAGCAACTTGCTTTATGTAATTGTTTACAGTGTTATTCATTAGTAGCTATTTCGCTCATCAGAGGGAATTTTCATGTAATGAAATGGGCTAATTCAGTTTACTGAAACTGTGTGAAAGAAGTAAAAAGACAAATTTTCATTCAGTAGTTTAAGATTTTTGCTCAGATGAAAAGCCACACAGCTGCTTCTCCTCTGCTAGCTCTTGAATTCTCAGAGGAGCTGGAAATGCAAAGAAACAACTATACAGAGAAATATGGGAGTCAGAGCATCTAATGCCTTTCCCTTCATCTTATCATTACAAGTTGAATTAACTTGAATTAACTGAATTAATTGGTACTATTAAGCTAAGCCCAGTTTTAAAAAATTTAGAGCCATTAAATGCGAGTAAAAATGGAGAGCATAGTTAATGTATGGCTACCTTTCCAAACATAGAACACTTCTAACTCACATGTAGATGAAGCTCTGAAAGTTCAATGTAAATCTGTGGTTTGACCCTTGATGATACTTGTTTACTATATAACAGTATGTTAAAATAAGGTTTCCAGAAAAATCCCAAGGTACAATAGATGCAAAATTCCAAGGCCAAATTTCCATGTGTAGGTTTTCAATGGAAATTAGAGAAGAGTTTCAAGCCTCTTGGAGTATTCCAACCAGATAAACATAGAAAAAGGGGTCAGAACGTGAAGAAAGAGGGTGTTTAGAAATGAGATTTCTTCAAAGTTAGCTGTTATAGGGCTTTGAGTTCCACCTCTTCCTTGAGATAAGAATAAGGGTTTTCTCTTCCTCACTCCAAACCTAGTAAATTAGGATTTAAGAGAATCCCCCAGACCATACTGCACTGTGCTGTTTGGAAGCTCCCAATGCCTGACTTATATCTGGAAAATTGAAAGTCAGTTCTGGAGTGGGGTTTGACTCCTTTCCGGGAAATCTTGAGGACTAAAGGAGGGCTATTTATTTGGAGTTGAGACCAAGAAAATGCACCCTGTTGAAGTAGGTGTTCATTTCCAGAAAGAATGGGGCACAGGTATTTAAGTGTGCAGTAGGCCACAACACAACAAGAGCTTGTCTTGGACCTTGTCCAATAGGGCTGCCCGAGTCCTGAGATCTTAGCAGAAAGAGATTGAAGGTCTATTGTTATAGGGCAAGCAGAGGAAGGAAGCACAAAGTAGCAGAATAGAGTTGAATCTGTTAACGCAACTGCAGGAAATAAACATTTAAACCCAAGAAGCCAGTGGAAATCTCTGTATCAGAGAAAACATATGTCAGGCCTACCCAGAGTTGCCAGCTTTAACCATTTGTCTCACAAAAGAATCACAAACCACTACCAGCTGGATAAAAATTGACCTACCTCCTTGCCTGTTCCCCTCTCATCTACCTGATCCTCACAGGAACCAAATTTAACCTGATCCAATTAAATCAGCAGTTAGAAAGTGGAAGAAGAGGTATATATGCACATGAAAACAAAACAAAACACTTTCCTTCCTCTGCTGCAAGAATTGAGCCCAAAGCTGGCCCAGACAGTGGATGGAAAAACAAAACAAAACAAAACAATTTATACTAACCCTAATGTAAAGTTTGATCAATACTTCAAATTAAAAATGCTAACACTGTGTTTCTTAAAGTGATCCTAGGGTTGCTATTATCTAATAGGGAGTCAGAAAAGTCATGAACCTTGTCGTGCTTTTGTCCAGAGAAAGGGGACATTTATGTCCTTTACAAAAACATGAGATACAACAGAAGTATCTTGATAGCAATACAGTTTAGTCAATTCAACAAAAAAGCAACAAATATAAAAGAGTATGAAATTATAACTTAATATTAATTCTAGCTCAAAATAGTTATTTCAACCTATAGTGTAGCTAAAATATGCAGGAGTCCTAGCAAAATATCTTCCTTCTTCAAGCTTATTTCTGACTAATCTCAAATCTTGAGGCTTCCCTCCACTCAACTAAGAATCTTATGAATAGATTCAAAGTCATTAGACTGAAACCTGAGCTCTGTATTCTTGGATTCTGACCACTAAGAAAGCAAATCCTTAACATATCTTATCCATCCAAGCCTGTATGTGTGGAGACTGGGGATAGATAATTATGAGTCTTTCCACATCAATAGTCTCCTCAATGACATCAACTTGATAACCCTATTACATGTTTTCCCCACCCAGTGACTCTCTCAGAAGGTTTTATATACAGAATTATATATTTCTTCAAACTCACAAAGGTTATAGTCTTTTTTATGTAGTTATTATCCCATAAATTCATTCATTTATTCATTTATTTATTATTCATTTAATATTTATAGGGTATCTTACAACATGCTAGATGGTAAAAGTTAAAACAAGCAGGAAAAAAAGTTATTACAGGATGCTAAATAGGACGTTTTAAGTCTGGAATATAGCCAAAATTAATATGTGTCTGTCACCCATCTTCATCTTTAAAATAGACAGATAGATGAGGAAGAAGGTTTGAGAAGTAATTAGGTCATGAGAATGAAGCCCTCATAAATGGAATCAATGTCCTTATGAAAGGGACCTCAGAGAGTATTTTTGTTTTCTTTTTGCCACGTGAAGTCATAATGAGAAAGATGTCCATGTATGAACCAAGAAATAGGCCCTTACCAGACACTGACTCCGCGAGTGTCTTGATCTTGAACTTCCTAGTCTCCAGAACTGTGAAAACTAAATGTTTGTTGTCTAAACCACTCATGTTGTGGTACTTGGCTATAACAGCCTGGACTGACTAAGGCATCCACACAACATCGCAAAAGAGCCCACAAAGTTTCTCATGAAAGAAAAGGCCAAGATCTGGACATCCACTATTTGTATGGCATTAAATCTGCATCCATGAAATAAGGCTGTTTTAACACCCTTTTTCTCTATTTTCACTTCCCACGGAGCCTAACTCTTGAGTGGACAGAATTAGAAGTGTGAGGGTGTGATAAAATAGTGGTTTATAGAAGAGAGTAGATACACAACATATTAATTTATCCCTTTGAATCTTGAAGTTTATGTCTCTCCAAGGATTGTGATTGGAAGTGGAGAAGCTTTAAATTGAATAAAAAATTGAAGTGTTGGTATTAGATTGCATTGGGTTTTTTAATATCTGACAATGACCATAGGAAATATAATAAAACTCTTTCAGGATTTCACAGTAACCAGTTTAGCATTTTTAGCAAATTGGTTATACACTATTTTCAAGGAGTTCAATGTCTATAAAGACAGAGAGGCTGTATATAAATCATTAAAATGCAATTCATTTATTCAAACAATATTTATTGACCACGTACTATATGCTAGGCATTTTTCCAGATACTGGGAAGATAGCCATAAACACTGTTAGATGCTTTAATATAGGTTTAAGAAAATACGCTTTGAAATTGAAGAAGCAGTTACTTCTATCCTGGGGATTGTGGGAAAGCTTTACTGAGGTAATGTTTTTATATATATTGACAGAAGTAGAAGTTTGCCAAGGTTGGAACTACCAGGCAGCAAAAACAATATATGCATAAAAAGAAAGGGGAAAGATTGAAACAACATAGTAGTCATGCGCTAGGAATCAGCATAGTGCCTTGGGGAAAGCAAAGATAATGAGTTAAAGAAATCTCAGTTTACATCTAGGTGATATCTTAGTAACTGAGTAACAGCTGTCAACTATTTTAGCCTCTCTGTGCTACATTTTCCACCCCCTCTAAGTTTTTCTCAAGTATTGGAGATCATGAATAAATCATAGCTCACTTGGTGTTAGGATCATTCTTTCTCTTTTCTCGGTCACTGCTGTGACACCCCTTGATATGTCTGAAGCTGTCAAGGCCATTGGTAGTATTCTGTTCTCTCTTGATATTTACTTTGCTGAAGTCAGGGAGAATGCTTCTAGTGACAGTTTCCCCCGTGAGAGAACATCTTCCATCAGGAAAGTTACATATTTTAGATGAAGAAGGCTGGGTAGCCATTTAACCAAGCAGAGAAGCAAACCAAGCCATGATTAAGGACTGAAAGATGCCATAAACCATTCGTATGCTGTTAGCCATAAGCCAGAGCTACATATGTACAGAGATGCATGTATATGTGTAAACAATCATAAATTTTCTTTGTTGAAAAGTGAATAATATCTATCACACTCCAGGCTATGTATTCCAGATACTTTATCTTATTTAATTCTTCCAACAATCTTATGAAGTTGGCCTTGTGATCCATACAGATGACTAAGTTGCTGATCTGAGGGGTTAAGTAAGTGATCCACAGTCACATATGTAGTAAATCACACACCAGTTGTCTCTGACTCCAGACCCGACAGCCTTACCCACTATGGAGCATTGCTCTTTCATCTGGATCATTCTTTATTATAGGCATTTCTATCCAAGTTCTAGAATTGTATACTAATTTGTGGGAAGCTGGGCATGCCCCCTAATCCCACCATGGAACAATCAATTATACTTTCTCTGATTCCCACTTATCATCCTTAGCCTGGGTCTCACTAAGTTGCTTTATTTTTCTTGCTATTGGAGGTGAGTTATTTCTTCATCTAGTACCCTCCCACAAGTTTCAGAGACCAATTCTCTGTTGGTCTTAGGGCCTTTCCCCTCAATGTATCCATTCATTTCACCTTTCATGTGTTTTCTTGACCTTCATTTAAATGTCTTTCATGTCCTCTTGACACACTTGTTTATATTTATCTCATTATCTTCACTGTCATCGCTTTATTGGGTAGAAATTGAGAACACTTTTTGTAGTTATTTTATTGTTGTCAAAGATGCAGAAGCATGTGAAAATCAGTCACTTAAAGGGAAGTTATTTCTTACTCATAGAAGAGTCTGTGGAAGACAGGGGATTCACTCTTTCTAGTGGTCAATTACATTCATTTTAATCAGAAGCCCTACTCCAGAAACCAGGTTTGTGGTGTACTGGCTCTGTCTAGTCATATCACACTCACTGAAAAGGATGCTTGAAAATGCAGATGTATTTTCTGACTCTGTCAGTAGGCTTTCCTGGTGGCCATATGGAAGTTGTATAAGCTCAGTCTAGGGATTTGACAGGTTATTTCTTTGGACAACAGAGCCAGGACATGCTGTTCACTTAAGCATGGTCAGTTTTGGCATCAAATGTGCATGGTCTCTGCCAAGGCTGACACCTCATTCTCCCCTCCTCTGTCCAGCAGGGAGGCTCCCCTGCCAAAACCACTTAAAATAGTTCTTTTTGTTGTGCCTTATATTTGTTAACTCCTTTGTGGCAGGTGACAATATGTAAATCCTTAATCACAACCTATCACCAAATTGATAATGCAAAATTAAAAGTACACTGATCACATGGACAAAGTGAAGAAAGAATTCTAAACTTTTACCATCTTAAAGTTTTGACAGTTGTTTAAACATACTCTATAGGGTGATTGGCTTTATTCACAATCCTTGAGTTCTAAAGGTTATTGTTTTAGTAAATCTCAGTTTGCCAAGTAGATATGTTCCAAAGTCTTCTTGTATACATAAATTCCATGTGTATAGTATCATATTATAAGTATTGCTAAAGAATTTAATTATACTAAGATATCATCATTGATTTTAACATAATTATTTCTACAATTTAAATAATTTAACATCTTTATTTCTACAATACCTGTTCTCATGCTTAGTATTTTGCATTTATTCTTAGTCAATTATTACTACAACATTGCTATTTAGCAATTATTACCATTTTCCTTATGACAAAACCAAGGACCAAATATACTTATTTTATCTTCAAAGTCCGTGAACCTAAGAAGGGATAGGATTTTTATCAAAGTTTGCTAATGCTAAGGACTAAATACTGTCCTTCTCATCATACTGATTTTCAATATTAAAATGAAAACAAAGAAATTATTTGTAAAATGAATAACCTTATGTAATACATAATATGAATAAAAATGCAGATAACATGCTCTTTTTAATTTTTTGGCATTTATGGGAAGCAAAAGTAGTGTGGGAGGAGAGATGGACAAAAAAGATACTTTTAATTTGGGTATTATATTTGGACGCTACTCTAGAATTCATCTACTCCAATTCTCGTGTAGTATAAGTTCCAATTTTGTAGTCGAGAGAGGTTAACTCACTTGCCTAATTCCAGGTATTATTTAAGGGGTCAACTCCATGGCCAGAACTTAATTATGGTTCTGATTCATGGTATAAAGTAGAATAGCCAAAATGCTTTGATTTTGAACTCCCTACTGGTGGTCCTGACCACTCAAATAATTGCACAAACTTAGTCTTGCTGAAAAAAATGATTACTCGTGTAGATAAAGTTTATATTTTGTTTTGTTAGTTAACTTTAAATAAAATTTATAAAAATACTAAAAGGCAAATACACTTTTATTATAGTATATTTTCTTCCACAACAAAATGAAAAGCCAGAAATAATGCCTATAAATGAAAACTTTTTTTCAGATATATTTTTTTTAAGTTTTGTATTCAGTTTTCATAAGAATGAAAATCTTCACTCTACAGCTTGAGAAAAGATTGTTATTTGGACTTATGTAAGGTCAAATTTTTTGATCTCCATTTCTCAAACACCCCAGGAAAAAGAAGGCCCAATACCAGTAAAGACTATTTGTGATGGGTAGCTAAGAGCACAACACAAGTCTGGATGGGATCCATGAACAGCTATGATACAGATGGGGTTCACACTTTCATGGCCTGTCAATCTACCCAAAAAGTCTAGCAGTAGGATTTGTGACAAAAGTGTCATGTCATGTCACAGAGAACAGTAACTTCATTCCCACAAAATCAATGGGACTATTGCTTTTCTACCTCTACCATTTTGAATTTCACATTTTAGATTTTACAGTTATCAAAGATTCCACCCTTAAAGTTGAGGACCTTGAAGAGGCAAACATGTCTTGACAGTATTAAGTTATCGGTGAAGATTATCTGCTAAAATTTCAGTTGATATGATCTTTCTCCTTATGTAGAATGATTCATTTGACAATTTAGAACAATGTTGCCTGACCATGCTTCCCTTCTCTTCCTCTCCATCTTCCTCTCTCCACCACCTCGCTTTTAAATCAGTGGTTCAAGAGCAAGACCTTGAACAGTGGATGGGTATTGAGAAGAATAATGGTCTCTAGGACCCATGAGAGGATGCCAAGATAAACACAATTTGTTTAGCATACTTTTTTCTCCAGAACCATAGCCATCAATTTCCAGAGCCTTTATATAATTTCAGAACTAGTCAGAAGTCTGAGCTTTAGAGATCTTTTGGTGAAGTTGAAACAGACAGAAGATGAATGCATATGATCCTACTCTCATCACAATTTCTCACCTTGAGGCATAAGGTGATTGAATTAGCATGAACTCAAGCTATCGCATACATAAACGTACTGTCTTGAGATTTGAGATATGCTTCTCCTCCTCAGAAGAGATTTACTTCAGTTATTCTCCCTGTAACTGATTAATGTTTTTCATATCCCTCAGGTATATATGGAGGCAGAAAAATGATTGATAATCATAAACTGAGATCCTTTTGCTTCTTTCTTATATTTTCACTCTTGTACATTCTGAAGAAGAATGATCAGTTTAGGCATCTAGAGAGAACAAACAAAAACATCAAAGAGAGTTAGACACAATCAATGTGAAGCATTAAAAATTATATCTCTTCATGTGATTATTTACAAAATTTTCTGGTCATATGAAAGAAAATTTATGAGAACAAATTATATCCATGTGGCCATATCCATGGAACTATGTGACTAAATCTAAAATATTTTTGTAGGCTAAGGAGGTAAAATTTGAGTCATATTTTTCTCCTTTCTTTATTCTACATTCATAGTCATTTAAGAAGTATTTATTTAGAACCTTAATACAAACCATGCCCCAAGTTTGGTGTTTTCCAATAAAATGCATTCACCATTAGTGGAAACCAAATTTTATTCAATACAAAATCTGAAAAATTATTTTATCCAATTTATTAAATCAAGCAGTGTGTCACAACATTGGGAGATGGCCAGTAGAAGCTTCCTAACTAGAAATGGTCCTGTACACTATTGTTAATGAACCGTCAGGATTTTGAGGTCATCCTCTTCCTCCCACACATTATTTAAAGGCATCTCTTTCTAAGGCTTGATCATTCTCTTAGAGAAATAATTTAACATGTGATATCTTAACTCGGGGCAATTTCTTTGAACTCTCCTGTATTTGATTTAGTCAATTACGTGTGTCATTCCTGAGACATTGGTATTTTACTCTAATTGAAGTACATTTATTTGGGTATATACTTTTTCAATTACTGACCTTTATGTCATTTTTCAAAGATGTGGGGATTCAGTGAAGATATTTGGCCATGGGAAAAACAAACAAACAAACAAATAAACTTTTATTATATTTTGTCTATCCGTTTAAATCTTTCTTGCTTCACACAAAAAAAGTACTATTTGGGTTTATAACTACTTATTGAAGAACATTTAACATGAACTTTGAACTGTCCATTAGGCTTTGATATGAAGTCCACATTACTGATTCAAATAATCTATAGAATACAATAAGCAGGAACTCTAAGATTAGAAGAACTCTATTATTAACAATAATTTCCAAGTTACTTATTATATTAATAATATTAATTCACTCTCTGCTAAGCCTCATGCTAAGCTTTATGTATACCTTTTATTTAATTCCAGATATTCTGAGAGAGAGATACTACTATTTTCTCTAATTAACAGATGAAAAATTGAAGCTTAATAAGGTTTCGAATGTCCAAGAAACAGAACTGGGTTTCAAACACAGACATTCTGATTACAAATTTTATTCACTTACTTACAGAACTAAACCGCTTCATTCAAGGATTTGTTTTGCAGTGTAGTATCCAATCAAAAAGATGTACAGTACCTTCTCTATTTTAAAAATAGAAAGAATAGTGCCTTATTTCTCTGAAGGGCAGAGATCTCTCCCTCATGTATCATAAATTTATCATACTCTCTAACAATACATATTATTTAACAATTAATTATATGTATATAATTGCACAATTTTGAATTGCTGTATCTGCTTGCAAGATGTATGACCAAAGTTTCATTTATGTTTATGTAAAATAAGGCCATAGAAAACCACCTTTTCATAAATGAGATAATTTATGCAAATCCCCTAATCTAGGGCTCATAAAAATGTCAACACACATTAACTCCTTTCCCTCAGACATCTCGAATTGCAAGTTTCTAGAAATGTTCATCAGGTATTTTCTAAAATTATGTATTGCAAAACAGTTATTGTTTTCTGATTTTAAAAGTAATATGTGTACTTAGTAGAATATTTAAAATTAAAGGATATGCTATAAAAGACAAATACAAATTACTTGTGTACTGAGAGAAAATAGATGGCAAACTCAATCAAAGGGATTTAAGAAATCGTTTTAGAGAAATTAAGGTTTTCAGGAGGCTTAATATTGGGGAGTTCTTACCACTCTTATTCCTTCAAAGAGAAGTGAAGGGAATGGTTAGTATAATAGTAGCTATGTAGAGTAGGCTGATTGATAGAAGCCTTGGTCTTCACTAAATTAATGCAATGAAGCCACAATGGCTTAACAAGAATGGAATGAATTAATTCATTAATACCATCCTTCTACTAGCTCTGTAGTCCTTCCAGGATTTTTCGTTGCCTGAATTCAAAAAGTAGCCAGACAGCAAGGGAACTAAGTTAAGAAAAACTTCAAGGTCAGCCTCTCAGAATAAAAAGTTGGATACAGAAGGGTAAAGAGTAGATCTAGGGAGGCTAAGAAAAGAGAGTCAGCACCCTGAATAATTTGGTCTTTCTAAATGGTAATGCAGTATTCCACTTAAGGACACTTAATAAGTTTAGTTGACATTGCTGAGAATTAGGCTCAGAATTTATTTATGCTAGCATTGTGTAGCACACAATATAAAGTGTTTCTCTAATTCACTACTTGTGTTCTTTCTTTTTATTTGTCTTAATAATTCACAATTAAGCTTCTAAGAATTTCTCTATATCCCAGCATTATAGAACTTGTCTGGACAATGCGAACAAACATGAGTACACATTAGTCACATTGCTCTTGCTTCTTGACCTTATCCATTTAGTCTGGAAAGCTCCCAACCGTCTTTATGAGCAAATCTCCAACTGCTTTAACTTCAGTTGTACATTTATATTCCTTCTCCTATTCTGTTAGAGTTTTTGTGTTCTAATGACCAATACATGCTATGACTGTTGTATTTGTTGAGTTCTCTCTCACTCTCTCTCTCTCTCTCTCTCTCCTCGAGAAACAGAAAAATCTGTTCTTATAAAATGTTTAATTCTGTATTTTTCTTCAAAATTTTTCCTACTACAAAAGCTGTATATATATATATATGTATGTATGTATATATACATATACACACACACACACAACCACACGCATATGTTGTGTGTGTGTGTCTCAGAAATGTAATCCAAACTTGTTTAAACAAAAAACTTTATTGGCTTGCATATCTTTAAATTACACAAATATAATTGAGAACAAGGTTTACTGAATCTAGAAGCACAAAACTAATATAATTCTTTTTTTTCTTATGTGACTTAAGTATAAAAAGATCTAGCTATCTAACTGAATCTATTATCTGTCTATATCTGTATTTCTAACTACATATGTAGAAATAGGTTATATCTATATTTATATTTGTACCTACATCTTGCCGCTATTTTTCTCTGTATTGGCTTTATTCTCAAGTGGGCTTTCTCCACATACTAAAGTCATAATGGTGACTGTTGAAAATTATAGGTGATAGTCTAATGACTCTGCAACCCAGCAGAAAGAGAAACCCTTTAGTATTTCTAGCAAAAGCCTCTATGATGATTCATATAGCCTGTCTTGGGGCATTTCACCACCACTGAATAAATCACTATAGACAGAGTCAGGGAATATTCTTACACATGAGGCATAAGTTAAAGCTGTTGATATTTTGCTTTGGTATATTTGTTTAGATATTTCATGGCATTTTTTTTCTGAGGTACATAGCTAAAAGCTAGGTTGCAGTGACATAACTCTACTAGAAGGATCTCTCAGAGGAGACATAATCTCAGTCTAGGAGGAAATGGATAACTTGTTTGAAACCAACCTAGTCAATATCCTAGGTGCAGAAGGAAGAGATAAGAATAATTTACTAAAAGACAGACAATAATCTGTAAGATGACTTATTTACTAGAAAAGATTTAAAAAGAAACAAAAGAATATTCAAAAAATATAAGCAAACCATCTTTGAAATAAAACATTTCTCCAAAACTTTTAAAAAATAAAGTGTAAAGTAAATAAAGCATGTTAACTATGGAAGCTGAAAGCAAAATGATCTTTCAAAATCTACTTTAAATCTTAAACATTAAACAATCATTAAAGTAACAAAAGATTCTATAAATATGATTCAAATAATATTAAAACTGACACAGTGGTAGAATGGTGAGTATAAATGAAAATACAAGTCAATTCAACAGATCTTCCAAACCCAAGCAATAAAACTATGATCTTGCTTATTTTGTAAACATTTACAATTATGCATATAAAATATTGCTTCCTAACCTCTTAAATTTTGTATCTGAATTCTCTAGTGCTATCTCTTTAAGGATGGTCTCTAGAAAAATTAAGTGCATATGCAACACAACATAGTCTCTAAGATTAGTGAGTTGTGTCAATCCAAAATATAAATATATCTGCTTTGAGTTGCATTAAACCAATTCTCTGAATTATTAAAATGTGGGATATAATATGTGATAGGCAATATTCTAAGAAAGATCCCAAGATTCCTGCCTCCTTATATATTGACCCTGTATGACACCCTCCATTTCAGTGTGGTGGGGCTATGAATATGATAGGCTGTCACACTCATGATAGGATACATTATATAGCAAAAGTAGAGATAATTAAGGTCCCTAATAATTTGACTATGAATTATTCAAAGGAAGCATATGCTAACCAGACCTAACCTAATCAGGCAAGCCCTTTAAAAGACAGTGTGAGGTAACAGACGAGAAGCAGCAACAGATGTGCTCTTGTTAGCCTTGCAAAAGTGAACGGCCGTCTTGCGGAGAGGGCTATGTGGCAGGAAATCTAGGAGCTGAAGGTCTGTCTCACTGCTACACCATAAGACATGGAGTCTTTCAATTAACAAACAGTGAGGTTGGAAAAGTACCCTGAGCCTCAAATGAAATGCAGCTCTAGACAACACCTTGACCGTACGTGTAGCCTTGTTAGACCCCGAGCAAAGGACTGAAGTAAGAGGTGTCTAGATTCCTGACCTGTGAGAACTGTAAGATCATGCACGTGTGTTGTTCTAAGCTGCTAAATTTGTGGTAATTTGTTACACAGCAACAGAAAACTAATAAACATGGCTTAGTCACATTTTGAAAATAGAAAGTTACTTACATTTCCATATATAATTATTCTCATTCTCAAAATAGTCAGTGTTAAGTAGTGCAGTTACTCAGGAGCTGACTGTATGTCAAAAAGAAAGTAATCTCTTAAAAACCTAAAAATTATCTTTCTACATTTGATTTGCATTTCTCAACCCATATATATTTTTATAATCCTGAAAGTAACTGCATCATAAATTGTGTTTCTAGTTGAAAACACAATCTTAAGTGAGGAATTTTGAAATGAAGAAATGGAGGCTGCTCAGTAGTTCCACCCTCAGTGTTGCTCCCTGTAATATCTTCACCAGTGCACCTGGTGAAGCAAATTCTCTAGGTGCTGCAGTCAAGGAATACATTGCAACTCACTCCTCACTCAGCCCCAGGACTTAACAGAGGGTTGAGAACATAAGTTAGAAAACAAAGGATTTGGGATTTTCTTTTCTTTAAAACTGTCTTCTATTAGCAATCTGATTAGCTAAGTAAT
The DNA here is from genome assembly GCF_000325575.1 of Pteropus alecto. Classification (NCBI taxonomy): domain Eukaryota; kingdom Metazoa; phylum Chordata; class Mammalia; order Chiroptera; family Pteropodidae; genus Pteropus; species Pteropus alecto. Next base: position 15,159,295 of record NW_006433024.1, on the reverse strand, counting down.
TATGGATGGGAATTTCCAAAAAGAGAAGCATGCAACATACATGCATCCACTACAAGGTCAAGTTATAGGTTATCCCAGAGACATCCAGAATTTCATTAGAGAAACCCAGCTTGACATTGTGTCATGTTCAATGTTCACTAATGTAAGGTGATGTCTTTGGGTGTAGGAGTGGTGAAAAGACAGACGAGTGTTTTATCTAATAATAACTCAGAGATCAATGTGAGCTAGGCCACGTACTGTTGAAAGGCAGAGAGAAAAAAATCACAACTTTGTAAGCAAGCTCCAACTTCTAGTATCAAATATTTGATATAAAAACTACTATATTTTTTATTGTACATTTTTTATATGTTTGTTCATATATATATATATATATGCTTATATATTTTATTTATTCAACAGATTTAGTAAATACCTACTGTATGCCAGGCACTGTTAGAAACAAAAAATAACATAATGATGAAGAAAAAATAATTTTCCAAAGGCAATTGGGGAGAAAGAGTGGGTATTTACAATATATTTCTATTAGACTGTGACCTTAAAGGCCTATATTTTCCTTCTTTTAATTTTATTATTATTTTTTTGTACCAATGGCTCCTTAATAGAGGTTCAGACACACTGAGTGTTTAATAAATGCATATTAAATGAATACATGGATGAATAGATGATCAGTGTACTCACTGTTTTTCACAGAACAAATCATAAAATCTAGTCAATAAAATTATTCTATTTCCTTGCCTTAATATATATCTTCAAATGTAATCAAACAGTAAATGAAAGCTGATGTATTAGGCTTCCATAGCTGGAGGTAAAAAAGAGAATGCTACAAAAAGCACATGTTGTTGAAGAATAAAGCAAGTTTCTCTTACAGTGAATTCTCAATTTCTCCTGGGAGCAGAAGTGGTAGCTGTGACTGAATAACAAACATTTTGGGGTACTTAATATATCCCAGGTACCGTGCCAGGAAATATAGACACAGAAATAAATAATAAGTTCCTGCCCTCAAGGAGAAACTCATATATAAACAATAGCAACTTAGTATGGTAAAAACTAATATGAAGTATTTGGTAGGATTATGTGGGATTGTAGGAGAGGCACCCCTAACCTAGAGAGTTGTGAACATGTGCGTGTGGGTAGAGAGAGGGGATAGTGAAGGGGGCCGTGTAAAGATCCTCAGAAGTGGTAATATCTAAATGGAGATTGGAAAAATGAGTAGGCATTAGTAGAAGTGGGAAGGGCATTCTAAGCAGAGAGCAAAGTGTAAAAACATGGAAGATCATGGAAACCCTGAAAAGAATGAACTATAAAAGGAGCAAAACTCGAGGCAGGAAGGCCCGTTAAAAATACAAGATAAAGGTAGAAAATTACAAAGGTCTGGGCTAAAGCAGAGCAATAGGATGAGAGCAGCGGAGTTGGATTTGGCAGGGAAAAAGGGATAGGACCTGATGACTGTGAATGTGGTGCATCACCCCAACTGAGGAGCAAGGGATCACTTCTTGGTGGTTTCCTCAGTTATATTGTGAGTAAATGGCAATGGCAGGAATTTAGCCCAGATCTATCTTATCCCCAAACTTTCAATGCTACTTTCTGTTGTATAATACTCCTTTTATATTTTACTTATTTTTTAAAAACACCTACATCATCTTGTCTTCCTAGGTGGTCTCCCATGCAAGTAATAACCAGGCCTGACCCTGCTTAGCCTCCGAGATCAGACAAGATCAGGCACATTCAGGGTGGCATGGCTGTAGACTGTATAATACTCCTTTTAAAGATAATAATGAAGGAGAAACTTTCATAAGCCTTAAGAGCATTTAAACTTATATCATACTCCATAATAACTCTTTTTAAAAAAAATAATAAAGGAGGACTCAACACCACTGGGTAACCACAGAGCATTCAAACCAGGGAAAGTTGATGATAGGAAGTAAGTTAGCCATGGGAAGTTGAGTGAGTCAAGGATGAGCACATGGGCAAGCAAGTGGAAAAATGGTTGTTAAAGATTCAAAACACAGAGAGAAGGAAAGACAGGAAACAAAAAGTCCAAAACAAATCCAAAATGCAAAAAAGTTCAAGCCATAACCCAGAGGAATCCATTTAGGTTTTGGTCATTTAGAAATCCAATAGGCAAGCAACACTGGGAAGAGCCAGCAGCAGAAAGAGAAGATTTATTTACTGGGATCCAGAGGCCAAGAGTAACATGTTCAACTCTGGGAGAAATAAAATACAAAACGAGATCCAAATAACTGTTGAATAAGAAAGAACCCATTTTTGGAGAACAAGAATACAATAGTCTAAGCAAAGCTGGTAGCAAGGTTGATTCACTGTTACTTTATAAATAAATTGCTGACAAAAGAGTCTTGCATTTCTCCCTTGCGAATGTGTGGTCTCATGATCTGAGTAAGGGTCAAATGCCCAGAGAGATTTAGTCCATTCTGCTGTACAAGTTACAGATTTACAAGGACAAGTTGCCAGGAAGGTCATTGAAGATATTGTTTTTATTTTTTGCCTTGTGATTTTAAATGACTCAAGTTAAGCCAGAGGAATTGGTATTACATCTGCCAAGTGCTTACACACATGCAAATTCTGTTTGTCCTCTTCTAGTTAATATCATTTCTCACCTCTGAGATTTTCTTACAGCTCCCTAGCAGTCTGATGCAGCTAAAATTCTGTGTAGCCTTTAAAACGGAAAGACTTTATTTGAAAAGCCAATTTAACATTGACTTGCTATGTGTTTATGGATAGCTACTCAAAATATTGAAATTTACTCTATTCACCCATAATGTGGATGTTGATAATAATATACACCTTACAATGTTTTGATTTTAAGATTCTATACTTTGTGAGAGTGTTTAGGAAAATACAAAATACTAATAAAAATAGTAGATATATAAACTGGTAAGCGAATAGCATTAAAATATATAATTTATAACTGAAACTAATAAAAAAGTTCTACAACAGATAGAAAAAAATAGAATAAAATATATAATTATCCCATAAGTCAAGGTGATTTTTTTTTCTTATAATAAATTCTTACACTCGGGGGCTCAATACAAATTTGAAAATAAAACAAAAGAACTATATAGCTTAGTCTTTATTAATAGAGTTAATAAGTTGATCATTTAGATATATTCTTGTTATAATTTTGTTTTGAGTTCTATTGCTAGTTTTTCTTTCCTAATTAAAAGCTATTTGTTTCATTTGAGGTTGTAGGTTTTATAATGTTTTGCTAGTTGACAATCACACCAAAATTTCCTACAAGATGATAGAATGCATTTTGAAACTTTTTTGCTCCCTAACTCTTCAGGTGTCAAATTCTAGCTGCCAGAAGATGCTGCAATGAATGAGATTTTCAACCTACCAGGATATGATCTTTCTTAAGTGCCTGGTAAAAGTTTGTGACCACGTATGTCAGTTAACAGCACAAATTACAAATAGAAGTCTATGAATTATAAAAAGAAGATAACCAATATGTACCAGGTATCTTGGGTAGACTTAAATCCAAGGTCATTTCTTCATTTTCAGAGATGGCGAGTCATAGTATTTAAAAGCATAGACTGTGGAGGGAGACAGCCCTTGTCTTGAGATGGACTCTGCCACTACTGAGACCATGCGTTCTTAAACCTTATGAGCCACTATTTTGCAATCCTGAAATGGAAAACTAGCAAAATCTCCACCTCGTTGGGTTGTTCAGATTCGTCGAGATATTGTGTAAGCAAAAGCACCAGCAGAGAGACAGCAACCTGGGAATGTTCCTTGTTGTTGAGTGTAGCAGAAAATATAGGGCATTTTAATTCTGCTTTAGAACTTGCCTTCAATTAGATCTTAATTTGGCTTCCTTAACCAGATCATAGAACACCACAATCCAGTTGGGATGCTATGAATGTGAAACACATGGAAAGCATAAAACTGATCACTTTTCACATGTGGAAGTTGATGTTGTATTAGTTTCTGGTGCCTACTGTAACAAATTACCACGGACTTCATAGGTTGAAACAACAGCAATTTATCGTCCTACAGTTCTGGAGGCCAGAAATCCATTATCAGTTTCACTGCGCTGAAATCAGAGTGTCGGTCAGGCTGCACTCTCTGGGAGTCTGTAGGTGAGAATTCATTCCTTGCTTCTTCCAAGTTCTGGTGGCTGCCAGTTTTCCATAGCTTGTGAACACATCACTTCACTCTACTTCTGAGATCACATTGCTTTCTCCTCTTATCACTCTCTGCCTTTGTAATATTAGAATATACATGATTTCATTTAAAGCTCACCTGGATAATCCAAGGTGATCTTCTCACTTAAGATCTTTAACCACATCATCAAAGTCTTTTTTTTTGCCACATAAAGTAACACTCACAGGTGTTAGAATTTAGGACATGGCTATCATATGAGAACCACTAATTAGTTTACAATACATACCCATATATTTTTTTTCTCATGTAACCACAACGAGAATATGTACAGAAAAAATATTTATAAATGTTGTATTTTTTTAGAATTAGATTAAGCTGAAAATAATAGAAACCTCACAATGATAGTGGCTGAAACACAAAGGTTTTACTTTCCACTTATACAGGAGAAAGTTCACACATATAAGGGGATCAGTCATCTTCTATCTTCCTACTGCACAATCCTTGACATGTCAGCTCCTCACCCAATATGGTAGTCAAAACTTCCTCCAGCCATTGAGTTTATGTAACAATTTGCATAAATCAGGAGAAGACCAAATAACTCTTCTTACCTTTACTGGCTTTCCCGATTCCCAAAGGGCATTTGCAGTGGGGCATAATTTTGTTTCTAATACCAAAAATATGAAGAGAATAAATATCGATTAGACAGCTAACTAATGCCAAATTAACCAGCTAGCTGTTCTAATATGAACATCACCCAAAGAAAATTTAATTTCCTCTCTAGAGCTGTTTACATTAGAGGCAATTACAATAAAACTTTTATTATGAAAATGTACAAACATTGAAAAAAGTTTAAGACATTAAACAAGTAGTAATTCTGATCTGTGCACCCATCACTGTATTTAAAAATTAACATAAAACCATATTTGTTTTATCACTCTATTTATTTATCTTTCTAATCTATCTAATCTTTCCAACCAGTTGAAAAGTTGAAAATAAGCTACGCAAGTCATAAGAGTTTACTCCTAAATATGTGAAAAATTTTCTTTTAAAAATAAGAATATTCCTCACTTCAATAACATCACAACAAAAAAATAATAATAAATACGTTCTCTAATATTAGCTAATATAGTGTTAGTGCTTAAATTTCCTCATTTGTCTCAAAAAAATCCTACACAGTATTTGTCGAAACCAGCATCAAAGTTAAGTTCATGTATCATATTCACTCAGTTTTTCAGTCTTTTAAAATTTACACCAATTTCTTATCCCATCCCATATTGGCTTTTTAAGGAAATGAAGCCAATTGTCCTACAAAATGCCTTATATTCTGGTTTTGTCAGATTGTTTCCTTGTGGAGGGTATTAACTCCTCCCCACCCCCATCTCCTTTATATTGTAAACTGTAAGTTATGTCTAAAGGCTTAATTTTTGTCTTTGGCAAAAAGACTTGAAAAACAATGCCGTGTACTTCATTTTGCAGTATACCAGGAGCCACATCTTACCAGATTTTGTCAAAATTAGTGATTCTAAGTCTGCCAACTTTGGAAAAATACCTACCATTGGTAGGTCTTCCTTAGATTTTTGTTTGTCTTTGGCTATTAGAAAGTTACCTAGAGGATGCATAAGACTAATGAGAATCATGGTTTTAGCATATATTGATTTCTGAAACAATTGGTTCACTGGGGAAAGGATGCTTCAAAATGGTATTTTTCTATTAGATTCATTCCACATATTAGCTGGCATTCTTTTGAGAGAATTTTGTCACAATAGAAGATGAATGTGGAATTTAAAAAGAGTGAAGGTGGGGGAGATAAAGAGAGAGAGAGGTTTATTTCTCTTTTATTTCTAGTTTTCATGGTAAGGTATTGCTATAATACTCAATTCCACTGATGGCAATTGTGTACATGTGTGCTTTTTTCTCTTTTCTTTTAATTATCACCGTATTTTGTATGTATTCAATGTTTTAAAATCAAATATTGTTTTTCTTTTTTTATGCTCAAATGATTTCAAATTTGGCCAGTGGGCACCGTTAAAGCTGGCTTCTGTATCAATTTGATATGCTCCATGAGATTTAATTTTTTTAATTTTTCTATTACAGTGGACATAAAATATTAGATTAGTTTCAGGTAAACAACATACGATTAGACATTTATATAACTTACAAAGCGATCACCCCAATAAGTCTAGCACCCATCTGACACCACACACAGTTATTACTGTATCATCGACTATATTCTCTTTGCTGTACTTTATATCCCCCATGACTGTATTGTAACTGCCAATTTGTACTTAATCCCTTCTCCTTTTTCATCCAACCCCCCTAACTCCCTTCCCATCTGGCAACCATAAGTTTGTTCTCTGTATCTATGAGTTTGTTTCTGTTTTGTTTGTTCATTTGTTTTGTATATTACATTTCACATATAAATGCGATCATATGGTATTTGTCCTCTGTCTGACTTATTTCATTCAGCATAATATACTCTATTCACAATGTCGCAAATGTTGATATGCCCCATATGATTTTGAACCCCCCCTGCTTCCAGGCACAGCAAGAAATCCCAGGTACACCATCTAACTTCTCTGCTTGGAATTAGTGAAGATCTGGACTCCAGGTGTTCTAAGATGCTGCTCTTAATAGTGCTAACAAATTTGCATGTCTTTTGACTGACACCAAACCCATCTTCCTGATAATATTTAAGTATTTACTTGTTCGTTTCATTCTGAGAGATTCAAAAACTAATTCAAAATGCACAGTCAGTGATATATTAGCAATAGGCCTTGTAAATAATTTTATTTTTGTAGTTTTTGTTTATTTGTTTTTGTTGTTCCCACTGGATATGTCCTACAGAGAACTATGTTTGGATTACTTGATTAATTCTTTTCTTTTAATGGATATATTAGAAACTTGTTAGGATGAATTCTTCAGTTTGTTTCTAAGTCTAAGTTTTATACCTTTTAAATTCCATTTTATCTTTTGGATATTTAAAACATTTAAGCAATTCAAAAAGGAATGCTCAAAAAAGCTTTGTTTCTGTTCCTTGTCTTACACCTCAGCTTCCATCATCCCAAAACCTATAACTAATTATTAATTTCTTATTGATGTTTTCTATAATCTTTCTTGCTTAACATAACCTCTTCCCATTCCTTTTTCATAATATAAAAAGACTACTAGATACATTGATCTTCATCTTGTCTTCTTTTTCTTGAAAATCAAACAGTATACAGAAAACTCCCTGATTTGTTAACTTATTTGTGTGTTTACTTTTTAACATGCCATAATATTCCATTGTTTTAATGTTCCCTATTGATGGATATTTGGATTGTTTTAAATATTTTACTGTTACAATTAATGCTACAGTGAATAACCTTGTACATGTATTATATCTCTGGACATGTATCTTCAAGATAGAGTCCTAGAAGTGGGATTACTTGATCAAAAGACAAAGTATTTTTATTAGATATTGGAAAAAATTCAAACATTGGACTTGTGCATTTTGTACTTTCAACCAGGAATGTATGAGAATATCTGTTTCTTTCCAGAATTTACAATAGAAAATATTGCCAAACATTTTTTTTCAACATTGATGGGTGTGGCATGATATTTTAACACTCTTTTAGTTTACATATTACTTGAGTTAAGCACCTTTTTATACATTTTAGGATCGTTTGCTTTCACTTTTTCTAGTACACTGTCTTATCTTTATTTCTGGAGATATTTTTGGATTGTTGTTTTAGATAACGTTTTGTTTAGTGTTGTGTTTTTTCTCTTCAAAGAAACATGTAATATGTATATTAGATATTCATTAGCAGTCTTCTGTATTAAATTTTATTAAATATAATTTTTATCTATTTTTTGATTTCATTTATTCAAAGATTATTTTTTTTAAATTTCTAACTTCAATACCCTATTTGATAGACTATGTTCTCCTTTGGTTTCTTTTTAAGTCTTTCTTTATTTAAAGATAATTTTGCCTTCTGTTTTTCCTTCCTAAAGCAAGCAACTATTTCAATCTTCCCTATTTTTATCCACTTTTATTCAGAGTATTTGAGTTTGTGATATGTGGCCTTTTTTCACATCTGCAATTGCTTGTTTAATTCATGGTAGTTGTTTCTACTGATTTTGTTTTTTAAATCATAGCTCACATTATCTTGCTTGTTTACAACAAAATTTTGTAGCTCTGTATTTTTTTTTTTGCCCATTCACCATGTTTCCATCTCTTCCCCGCCCCACCCCCCTAACACACACCTTATTTTTTTACTACAGTTACCAGGTTTTTTGAGTCTCTGAGGAATTTTCTTTCTTCATCCTCTCCCTAACTCTCCTCACTTCAAGAGGCTGCTCCCCTTTCTCCAGCTGTGCCCTCATCTTCAGTGAGCTGCCGCTGTACGTGAGATAATGCCAGTGCCCCTCACAATGCTTTCCCAGCTCTCAGACCCTAACCTCAGCCTCAGATCCCCACCCACCTTGACCACATGAAGATCTGGCATAACTGGAAGGAATTTTTCTGTACTCAGACTTGGGTATTTTGTGAGTGTGTATTCAGCCAACGACCCAAGGGAAAGAAGTTCAGGTGAATGGAGACTTACTCTGCGAAACGGAGCTCATTTGAATTGAAAGGAATTATGCCAACCACAGAGACATGGAAAGATAACCAAAAGATTGGCTGGTTTCTCTTTCATTTTACCTGTTTTGTCCTTTTTCATCACTCTATTAGGAATGAAATTAGACATGGATCTTTTCCATCTAGGAAGAGACCATCTCTTTCTGGAATTTTGTTTACTTAGGCTCTTTGTGCCTTCAGCTATTTGATGGATTTTTAGAAGCTAGAATTGATTTTTTTTTTAGCTTTTTTTTTTTTTTTCCTGATGGTTAGGGTAGAAGAAATAGTCATTCAACTTCCTATACCCTATCTGAAAAGTCATTCAAATTTGTTTTAAATAATTAAATTTGCCTTCTACTATATTATAAAATTAATCTGGAAGTTTAAAGTGCATTATGCTGTTTTGACTGTACTATTGACCCACTCTTTGGCCAAACTGCTTGGGTAATGCATGTTCTTCTTTTGTCATTAATAAATGTGAAGATTCCTGGATCTACTTCATTGGTTATATATAGAAGATGGGCTTTACAGATATAGAATACCATTTTTGAGTTAAAAATTATATACAATTTTCATCAAGCTAACAAGTAAAGTTTATTGTTCTAGTGAACCAAGTGTTAAGTGGTACAAGTGACAGAGGTTATATCATTTTTTTTAAGTAGAAATCTTTCATTTCTTTGATTCTTCTTAATTTATATCATTTCATTTTCACAACATTCCTGTCATGTAGTAAATATTATTCCCATAAAATGAGTGTAGGAATTGATGTTTGCCAAGTCACTCAGAGAGTCACTTAGCTATCTCTTTTAAGCATCTGATTTTTAAAACCTCACATTTTGTTTTTAATCTGGGCTCATCTGGTATCTTAGATTTTCAAAATAAGCAAAGCAGAAAAAAACAGACCAAACAAACAAACAAAAAGTCTACCGAAAATAAGTGAACATAACAAAAAGAAGCAAGCATGTTAAAAATGCATAACAATTTTGTTTAATTTATCACAGGGAATATTTTTCCTGAAAATGAGAATATTAATCAGTATTTTATGGAATAAACACTAATTGCTATGAAAATTGTATTACTTATGTTCAACAGAAATTTAAAGGAGTTTACTGGCTAGCCCCTTTTGAGCAATTATTATGAGTGTTATTTTGGTACAAGTAGTAGCTATATCTAAGCTTAAAGTAAGACCCTCACCCATCTGACACTCAACAATCTCGAACAGTAATAAGATTATATTTTAAGATCCAGCGTGTACTGGAAACATTAAATAATGTTTTGTTCTCTTATTCTTCGGAAAATCATCAAAATATTTGCTGATATTCATGACCATTGGCCAGGAAATAAGATACTAATGACAGATAGAAAGACCATTGTGTTGTAAACAAAGAAGCATATTGTCGAAAGCCACTTAAAGAAGAAGAAACAGTTGGACTTAATGAAGGAGAGTGTACAAGAGTTCATTTTACTGTCCTCACTGATGGTTGCTAGAAAAAAAATCTCTCATGCTGCTAAGCGAGGTAAACCTGCAATTAGCATTTACTGTGTTTCCTTTATGCTGGGCATATTAAAAACTTCATCTTATTTAGTCATAGCGTCTATTTGATAAGTGAGAAAACTGAGGCTTAAAGCAGATTAAAAGAAAAAAAAAAGCTTGCACAATGTTACATTCCTGGCAGTGATGATTCCAGAATTTAAACTCAGTTGTATTTGACATGGAAGTCCCATAGGTATTCTTTTAGATTAGGCAACCTCGGATATGAACAATTTTGAAGAAAGCTTTATATCTCTGTTTTACTGAGGGTAGTTTTCCTTATGGTCCTTGAGTTTGCTTTAATCCCTTCTTTGCTTTCAATTTAATTGCTTTTTAGATATAGGATTAACTCTCTTAGAAGAAAAACAATTTAAACAGAACAACTATTTGTTTATATTCAGACTCATACATCCATTAGAAGCAAGAAATAAGAGAGGTCATCTTTTCAAATGCTTTTGTTATACAGATGCAGAAAGCATGATTTCCCAAGATCACGATTAGGAAATAAGTGGGCCTGAACCCAGGCGTCCAATATCACAAACCTGCATTCTTCTAAAATAAAGAAAACTGTCTAATTATCTTTTACCCCATTTTTCATAAAAATGTAGCAAGGAAACAACTTTGGGTTTTCTTTCTTGGAAAATAAAATGGTAAGTTAACATCAATTACATATGAACACACCCCTCAAAGGATTCATGGATGACAGTCTGTGATTTGCCATGACACTGTGTTTGAAAGAACACAGTGTTGACCTGGCAGCTTAACCTGCTCCAATTTACTTCATTTTATCACAGATTAATTTGATTAGATTCTTCCCTGACACATATAAACCATCTGAATTTGGCCTATACTAGTCCTTCTCTCTCATATTGCCATTCTTTATAGCATTCACAACAGTCTGTAATTGTCAGATTGTTTTGTGTAATTTGCATATTTGACTTCTTTCTTCCTCTCTGTAAATTCCAGAAAGATAGGTCCCTTATCTGGCTTGCTCATAGTGTATCACATTCCTATAAGAGAAGCCAGTATATAGCAGGTCCTTCTGAAGATTAGTTGAATAAGTAAATACATGTAAAGAAAAATGAATGAATGGTTAAATGAAAGATGTTTGTACATCATACTCAAGGAATTATGCTGAATTACTCCAGGAATTACTTTGAATAACATTATTAAACTAATAAGATTACAATGCATTGTGTTCAGTGAGTAATTCTAAGCATAACACATCCTTACATTTTTTATAACCTATAAAATTATGAAATTCTTTTATATGAATTATCTCATTTGATGCTTATAATTATTAACCTTGAGCATCCAAGCCCAAGTCTGTCAAATATATAATAATAGATAAATAACATAATGTTAAGAAAAACAAATATGGACTTGAGAGTAATAATTATTCCTGGAAATAAAGCAAACGGTAAAGAAAAGTATTTAAAAATTTAATAATTTTCTCATCACTTCTACTGGCAAGGAAATTCCCCTTCTCTGAAGTAACCAACATTAACAGCATAGAGCATAACCTTCCAAAGCTTTATTACTATTCCAACAGCCTCAATTTTTTCAATCCCCTCCAATACTCTCACCTTACCCTTGATATACATCTATCTGACAGTGAAAAGAAGGAACAAAAAACATTTTAAATTAGTCCTTTGTTCAGGGAAACCTGTTTCTGCCCAATGATTTCTTCCATTATTAATTTGAATATGTTCTCACAATCCCTCTGTGCCCCAGTGTAAATATTAGATTTACTGAATTAACCAGAGTGGGAAAATAAACTTTATTTGTAATCTCTCCAGCCTTGTTCTCTGGAAGCCATATCAGACTCTTAAAAACTTAATCTCCAACATAAAAACTCGCTTGCAGGGAGGAGCCCAGGCTCCTACTGTCAGCTTTTTGCAGTGCAAAAGTTTCTTGCTGGAGTCCATAGCATAATTTTTCTCAACTAAAAAGAGGAATTTAAAAATTTATTCTCAGAGAAATTTACCCCGTTAGTTTAGATTAATGTTTAGATTTTTAATTTTTTTTTTTATTTTTATTTAGGCAGATTAAAAGATTATAGACTTTTAAGACAAAGAAAATTGAGAGTTCAGAAAACTTGACACCACTGTATTTTAAATAAGAGAACCAGCGAGACAATGTAACTTGTTCTCAGTCTCTTGGTGGCAAATCAAGACCAAAATTCATGTATCCAGATAGTTTCCAAAACTTTTCTCTTTGCCATGACATTTGTGTTATGGAAGTGGATGCTAAAGACTTCACAAGGATAGTTTTTTTTTTATATGTTTTTTATGAACTTTCAAAATTACATTGAGGCTAGAATAAGCCAACAAAAAATCAAATGATAATATGAAGGAAAGGGGAAGGAACTATATTTTAAAGAAAAGCAAAAAAATAAATAGATGGAGAGTTTGTTTGAAGAGGGGAATAATGCCAAGGAAGATAACAATGAAAATTATTGTATTATTCCGAAAACAAAGGCAGGTAGGTAATGAGCAGATTCATGTATCACCTTTAAGAAGAGAATACTGCTGGGTACAGACTGGTTATATCCAAGCCAGATCATTCCTCTCTTAATTAGCTTCTTAGACAGAGGAAGTAGCCATTGAGTGGAAAGGTAAGCAGCCCGTTTTTAGTTACACAGTTTGATTTTCTCTCTTAACATCTGTTTCCTCTCAAACAGAATAGTGCCATCTTCGAGCAGAAAGTGCATGGCATTCTTCATTTCCACTTAAAAGTGTATCATTTATGATGACTAAGAATTCTAGAATCAAAGCTAAAAGAGACTTTCAATGGCATCCATTTCAACCTACTGCTTTTATAAAAGAATCCTAGAAAATTAATGGAACAAGGTGGAGAAAATGGAAGTAATGCGTGAGCAGAATGGGCTGTTAGATTTTGACTTGGATAAATCAGACTGCTATGACCTTAGAATCTGAACCAAACTGAATTATTGCTGGAATTTAAAACGATAGAGGTGAAAAAGCACCAACTCATTTTTTGTACTATGTGTTAAATGGTGGCGTAAGTTTGCTAAACTCTCTGGTACATATTAATTAAGTTGACCCTAAGACAGGATAAATTAGAAAACATTTTTTAGAATGTTTTCTAAGATGAGAAAGGTTTAAATAAGCTGTAGTATTTATGGCCTCTTTTCTCCCAAAGTGCACAATTTCCTATATTCTTTTATATTTCAGAGCTTTGTGAGGCTAAGTACCATTGTATTACCATCTCCTTTTACAGTTAAGGAGAATAAGTGACAGAGAGGAAATACTTGAACATGATTATTTTTTTTTTTTAATTCAACCTTCTTTCAGTCCAATCTTTACCTATTAAAATTCAGCTTAATAAACTAGGGGCTTTTATAAAAATGACGTCTCTGACAAACTGAGCTGGGAGTGCACCTTAAAATATTTTCCTAATTTTTTTTGCAACATCTTTTTTACTGATACTTCGTTTCACTTGGTTGGGATTAAATAACAATCTATGGGTGAAAAAATGGAGTTCTATGGAAAGTAACCTCATAGAGTAATCTGATCATAAATCCCTAACTAGGCAGGTCATGGTGGATAGTCACACCCCAGGCCTTTTTTTAAAAACTTTTTTTAGCGAAAGATTTTTAAGCCGGTCCTGTCCACTATTTCTGTGAATCTAGGTTAACACATCTTTGAAATAAGCCGTGACCATCTTCAGAAAAAACACATAATCTTGTTAACTATCCTGCAATATAATCCCTGCTCTGCTTTCCCCGCCCTCCATGTAATCGTCCTTATGTTTCTTCTTTAATTTCAAATACATAAAGGTATTTGAGGTTGCAAAGCTGTCATTCTGAGAAGCATTTAAGATCTTGCTCTCAGGCACTTGTCTTCAGTTTGGCTCAAATGAACTCTTTTATTTATTTGTTTGTTTGTTTGTTTGTTTTTTAAATTTTTATTTTTGAATTAGAGTTAACATTCAATATTATTTTAGATTAGTTTCAGGTGTACAGCATAGTGGTTAGACATTTATATAATTTACAAAGTGATACCCTCAATTAATCTAGTACCCACCTGGCTCTATATATAGTTATTACAATATTATTGACTATATTCCTCATGCTGTACTTTACATCCCTGTGACTATTTTGTAACTACCAATTTGTAGTTCTTAATCCCTTCACCTTTTTCACTCATCCTCCTAAGCCCCCTCCCATCTAGTAATCACCAGTATATTCTTTGTAACTATAAGTATGTTTTTGTTTGTTTATTTTGTTTATTTTGTTCCTTATATTTCACATGTAAGTAAAATCCTATGATATTCGTCTGTCTCTGTCAAACCTATTTCACTTAGCATAATACCCTCTAGGTCCATCCATGTTGTTGCAAATGTTAAAATTTCATTTTTTATGGCTGAGTAATATTTCATTGTACATATGTACCACAACTTCTTTATCCGGTCATCAGCTGATGGGCACATAGATTGCTTCCATATCCTGGCTATTGTAAATACTACTGCAGTAAACACAGGGTTGTAAATATATTTTGGAAATAATGTTTTGGTTTTCACTGGATAAATACAAAGAAATGCGATTGCCGGGTCATATGGTAGTTCTATTTTTAATTTTTTAAGGAACCTCTAAATCACTTTCTATAGTGGTTGCACCAATTTGCAATCCCACCAATAGTGCAGGAGAGTTCCCTTTTCTCCATATCCTCACCAGCACTTGTTATTTGATTTATTGAAGATAGCCATTTTGATAGGTGTAAGGTAATATCTCATTGTGGCTTTAATTTGCATTTCTCTGATTAGTAATATTGAGCATAATTTGCATTTCTCTGATTAGTAATATTGACCATATGTCAATTGGGATTTATATGTCCTCTTTGAAGAAATGTCTATTCAGGTTCTTTGCCCATTTTTAATTGGATCTTTTGTTTTTTTGGTATTGAGTTGTATGAGTTCTTCATAAATTTTGGAAATTAACTCCTTATCAGATGCATCATTGGCAAATATCTTCTCCTATTCAATAGGTTGTCTTTTCATTTCATTGATGGTTTCTTTTGCTGTGCAAAATCTTTTCAGTTTGATGTAGTCTCATTTGTTTATTTTATCTTTTGTCTCCCTTGCCTGAGGAGATACATCAGAAAAAATATTATTAAGAACAATGTCAAAGAGCTTACTGCTTATGTTTTCTTCTAGGAATTTTATGGTTTGGGGTCTTAAATTTAAGTCTTTAATCCATTTAGACTTTATTCTTGTATATGGTGTAAGAAGGTGGTCCAGGTTCTTTTTTTTTTTTTTTTTTTGCATGTATCTGTCTAGTTTTCCCACACCATTTATTAAACGGACTGTCTTTACCTCGTTGTATATTCTTGCCTTCTTTGTCATAGATTAAATGACTATATAGGCATGGATTTATTTCTGGGATTTCCATTCCATTACCTTGATATACGTGTCTGTTTTTCTGCCAGTATTATGCTATTTTGATTACTATAGGTTTGTAGTATAGTTTGATATTAGTTAGCATGATACCTCCAACTTTGTTCTTCTTTTTCAAGATTACCATAGTTGTTCTGGATAGGTCCAATAAATTTTAGGCTTATTTGTATTAGTTCTGTGAAAAATGCTATTGGTATTTTGATAGGGACTGCATGAAATCTGTAGATTGCTTTGAGGAGTATAGACATTTTAACGATACTAATTCTTTCTATCCATGAGCATAGTATATGCTTTAATTTACTTGTATCTTTTTCAAAGACATAATTTTTCAAGTACATGTTTTTTAACTCCTTGGTTCAATTTATTCCTAGGTATTTTTTGCCAATAAATTGTAAATGAAATTGTTTTCTTAATTTCTCTTTCCGATAGTTCATTATTAGTATAAAAAAATGAAACAGATTTCCAAATATTCATTTTGTATCCTGCTACATTGCTAAATTCATTTATCAGTTCTAATAGTTTTTGATAAAGTCTTTAGGGTTCACTATATCTAGTATCATATCATCTGGAAATAATGACAGTTTTACTTCTTCCTTTCCAATTTAGATGACTTTTATTTCTTTTTCTTGTCTGATGCTTTCCTTAGTGTGGCTAGGACTTTCAAATGTTATGTTAAATAAAAGTGGTGAAAGTGGACATCCTTGTCTTGTTTCTGATCTTAAGGAAAATGCTTTTAGCTTTTCACTATTGAGTATGACATTAGCAGCGGGTTTCGAATATACGGCCTGTATTATGTTGAATCCTGTTCCTTCTATTCCCACTCTGCTGAGAGTTTTTATTAGAAGTTGGTTCCTGGATTTTGTCAAATGCTTTTTCTGTATTTATTGAAATATTCATGTGATTATTATCTTTCAATTTGTTATTGTGGTGTATCATATTAATTGATTTATGGATATTGAACCAACCTTGGATCTCAGGACTAAATCCACTTGATCATGGTGTATGATCTTTTTAATTTAATATATTTTTAATATGTAAATATATATATACTATGTAAATATATATATTTAATATGTATATATATATATATTGGCATATATATATATATATATATTTATATTTTGTAAGGTCTTTGTCTGATTTGAAAATTAGGGTAATGAGCCTTTCCTCCTCTTGAAGTTTTTGGAATAGTTTGAGAATAGGTGTTAATTCTTTGTTTGGTAAAATTCACCTTTGAAGCCATCCAGTCCAGGATTTTTGCTTTTCTGGAAGTTATTTTGATTATGGATTTGATTTTGTTCATAGTAATCTGTTGGTTCTGATTTTCTGTTTCTTCTTGACTCACTCTTGAAAGATTGTTTGTTTCTAAGAATGTATTTATTTCTTTCAGATTGTTCATTTTGTTGGCACATAATTACTTGTAGCATTTTCTTATAATCCTTTGTATTTCTACAGAGTCAGCTATCACTTTTCTTTCATTTCCGATTTTATTTTTTTGGGTCCTCTCTTTTTTACTTGATGAGTCTGGTTGAAGGCTTATTAATTTTCTTTATTTTTAGTTTCATTGATCTTTTGTACTTTTTTAGATTTTATTTCATTTATTTCTGCACTGATTCTTTATTATTTCTTCTACTCCTTTTGGATTTTGCTTGCTGTTCTTTTTCTGGTTCCTTTAGGTGTAAAGTTAAATTATTTGAGATTTTTCTTGTTTCTTGAGGTAGGCCTGTATTGCTATACATTTCTCTCTTAGGACTGCTTTTACTATGTCCCATAGACTTTGGGTCATTATATTTACATTTCATTTGTCTCAAGGGATCTTGATTTTTTTCTTAATCTCATTTTTAATCCATTCATTGTTTAGTACCTTGTTTAGCCTCCATGTGTTTGTGTATTTTTTTTTCTTGTAGTTGATTTCTACTTTCATATCATTGTAGTCTGAGAAGATGATTTATGTGATTTCAATCTTCTTAAATTTACTGAGACTTGTTTAGTGGCCTAACATGTGGTCTATCTTGGAAAATATTCCATGTACACTTGAGAAGAATGTAAATTCTACTGCTTTGGGGTAAAATGCTTTGAAAATATCAATTAAATCCATCTGGTCCATTGAGTCATTTAAGGCCACTATTTCCTTGTTGATTTTCTGTCTAGAAGATCTGTCAATGGGATATTAAAATCACCTACTATTACTGTATTACTGTCAATCTCTCTAAGTCAGTAAATATTTGCTTTATATATTTCAGTGCTCCTATGTTTGGGTGCATAAATGTTTACTTCCCCTTCTTCTTTTAAAGAAGTCTCTTCAACATTTCTTGTAATCCTGGTTTGGTGGTGGTGAATTTCTTCAGCCGTTTCCTGTCTAGGAAGCCTTTATCTCACCTTCAATTTGCTGAGTAGTCTTGGTTTTAGGTCCTTGCTTTTCATTACTTTGAATATGTTGTTCAAATTCCTTCTGGGTTGCAAAGTTTCTATTGAGAAATCAGCTGACATATTAATAGGAATACCCTTGTAACTAGCTGCCTTTCTCTTGCTGCTTTTAAGAGTCTCTTTGTCTTTAACTTTTACCATTTTAATTATGTTTTGATTAGGTGTTTTCTGCTACCTTATCTACCAAATTGCTGATTGTATCCTATGCTTCATCTAATCTACTATTGATTCCTTCTAGTGTATTCTTCATTTCCGACTGTTTTATTTTACGATTTCTATGTTTGTCTTTTTTAAGCTTTCTATCTCTTTGTTGAATTTCTCACTGAGATCATCTACTCTTCTTCTAAGTTCATTGAGCATCCTTATAACTAGTGTTTTGAACTCTATCTGGTAGATTGCTCGCCTTCATTTCATTTAGTTATTTTTCTGGAGTTTCCTTCTGTTTTTCATTAGAGACATGTTTCTTTGTTTTCTCATTTCAGCTGCCTCGCTGTGTTTGTTTCTATGTATTAGATAGTTCTGCTATGTCTCCCAGTTTTAGCCAGGTGACCTTATGTGGCAGGTGTCCTGTGCAGCCCAGTTGCACAGTTTCCCTGATCTCTTATACCAGTGTTCTAGGAGTGTCCCTTCTGTGGGTTGTGTGTGCCCTTCTGTTGTAGTTGATCCTTGATTGCTATTGGCACATCAGTAGGTGGCATTGACTCTCAGACAGACTGTGAAGATTAGCCATACTCACAGTGTATATGCTGCTGTGTGGGGGCTCACAGGATGGAATGAGATTTGCCCCTTGGGTTCATGTGGCTGTTGAGTCCACCCTTTGGGTGTGCTTCTTGTGGGCAAATCAGGTGGTACTCTGTTATGGTCCAATATCAGCCTCCAGGTGTGATGGCTCTAGAGCTCCTTGGGAGGGACTCCAGAACAGGCCAAGGTCAGCCGCTGCCTGCTACTGGCTGGGGGCTACCTGGTAGGAGCTACAAAGCTATCCATGGTTGGTCTCTGCCATTTCTGGGCCTGGTGGAATGCGGGAGATGCCACGCAGTAAACAGAGGCCATCTGACACCAGTACTAGGCTTGAGGCAGCTCAGCAAAAGGCCCAGGGTTCCTGTAGATCTGAGAGTAACTGCCAGCTGCACTATAAGGCTCAGCAGCTAAAGGAACCTTGGGTAATACTTGAGTTGAATAAGGCAGGGTCTCAGGAAATCACCAGGGTGGAGAAAGTATTGTTCCCCAGGTTAGCATAGATTCAGAGTAATTGCTAGTGCTGAGCCGGTGGCTACTTGGAAAATTCTCAGATCACACCGAGGCCAGCCACTGCCAACCTCGGGCCTACAGACCTTCCAGATTTGTTCAAGAAATACTGCAGCTTGGTCCTAGGCTTGTTGCCCACCAAGAAAGTATCTCTAGAGGTGCAGGAGTGAAGGCCTGTTGATTGCTGCTGAAGGAGTCCCTACCTGATAGCAAAGGGTGGGATTGGTTGCCCAGCAACAATACTGCCACTGGCAATTTGCCATTTGGGTGAGATGGAGTCACAAGGTGTCACTGGGGTGGAGCAAGTAGTTTTCACCTGGGCAATGCATATTTAGAATTGGGTGGGAGAAGAGCTCAACACAGGCAAAATGATACCTACCTCTGTGCTGCACAGAAGGAGAATTCAACAAAGTGACAATGATGGCTTACCCTCCAACCCTGACACAACTCAATCTTTTTCCTGTGTGTCTCTGGCACCTCCTGAGCTTCTGTCCCTCCACCAGAATCCAGGGTGAGTGCCAGCAATCGAGTCTGTGTTTAAGTCCTTTAAGGGGACATTTGTGTTTCCAGCATATTCACCCATATGGTCAGAATCCCCGCTGATTTTCATAGCCAGATTTTGTGATGACTGCTTTTCCTGGCACTGTAAAGGGGAACCCCAGTGTGGAGCTGGAGCCCTTCATTTCTCTAAGAGAACCTCTGCAGCTGAAAGATCCATCCCAATGCTCAACCATCATATATGGGTGTAGGACCAGCTCGTTTTGCTTCTCCACATCCCCTACCAGTCTTGGTGTGGCCTTCTCTTTATATCCCATTATAGGAGTTTGTTCAGCTAGTCTTTAGATCATTCTCTAGGTTGTTTCATAATTTAGTTGCAATTTTAATGTGATCACAAGAGGAGGCATGCACAGCATTTACGTACTCCTCCATCTTGACTGGAACACAAATAAACTCTCAAAAATTTTCCACAGGTTTGGATGTTTCTACATCAATAAATCTGTTTCAGAAGATTAGATAGACAAATACATATATACAGTCAAGCATACATATACAGCCATATATACAGTCAAGCATACATATACACTATAGCTTATGACTAACATATGGGTAAAAAGAGCTCTATTTTATTAGACACACACACACACACACACACACACACACACACACACACACACACACATCTGGGCTATTACTTCCTGTGATAGTTAACTTTATCCGTTAACTGGTTAGGCTATGGTGCCCAGTTTTTTGGTCAGACACCAATTTAGATGTTGTTATGAAGATGTTTTTTAGATGGGATTGAATTTAAATCAGCAGACTTTGAGTAAACCAAGTTACCCTCCATAATGTGGGTTGTCCTCATCCAATCAGGTGAAGAACTTAAGAAGAAATACTGAGGTCCCTCATGGGGGAAGAAATTCTGTTTCCAGACTGCCTTCAGGTGAAACTCAAGACTATAACATTAACTCCTGCCAGAATTTCCAGTCTGTTGACCTTCCTTGCAGATTACAGACTTGCTAGCCTGTGCAATTACGTGAGCCAGTCCCTTAAAACAAATCTCTCTCTCTCTCTCTCTTCCCCTCTGTCCCCCCTCCCCCACTATCCACCCCCACCCCATGTCAAATTCTATTCTATTTCACTGGAGAACTTTAATACAGTTCCCAAATTGTTTAACCATATGCTAAGAATTTAGCACACAAGTTGGCTACAAAATGCAGGAATAAAACATCTCCTTCCAATTTCAATGCCTATTAAACCTGGATCTAAGCTATCAAGATCTGCAGATGCTTCTAGTGCAAATGTACACTCAAATGCTTGCTTAGCACCAAATTTATACATCCTTATCAAAATCAGCCTCTAGAGAATTCCTTTACTTTTCTAAAAACTCCATCATGTTCTAAAAGAAAACACACACACACACAATGATTTTGGATGTGATATACTAGGAGGGAGATATATCTATATTGTAATATAGCATACCTTGGCCTGGCTTTTCTGTTGCTTCTGTCTTTTCCACAGGGCATGTTGTACCAATATCAGCACAGTTAGAATCCTGCCAGACTTTCTTATTATACTACTGTCTATTTGTATTTACTTTCCTCTAATACTCTACTCATTTCTCTTTGAGAGCATGTTTGCAAACATCCAGTTCTCTTCATACTTGAAACAAACTGAGCCCGAGGAAGACCACATCCTAAATGGGGGGACTACAACAGAGATAGCATCCAGGCCACTGCCTAAGTTTCCAGGGTCTAAAAGCTCATTCTTCCCTCTCTTTCTTCTCACTTCATATATATTTACTATGCTATGCTATGCGCTTCCACTTGTCAATAACATCGTACTAGTATTAATGAAATAAAGATGCATATATTAAAGATGAACTAATCTTTATCCCCTAAGTAGTGGACAAGGCAGTTCAGTCTGGTTCTGAATAACAATAATGCTTAAAAAGAAGAAATCAGTTACAGAAGTATGACAAAATAAAGTAGGGGGGAAGAGAGAGGTTTTAAGACAGGAGAAGAGAAAAAAAGCCTTTCTAACTTACTGTGAGACTTTGCACCTCTTATACAAGTGTCTCACTTCTAGCTCTCTGCTACCCAACCCAGCTTCACAAAAGCTGTATGTGTCAGAGTCCACAGCCAATCACAAAACAGAGGTCAAAAGGTTCTAGGAATCTGGCAGTCCCTCTATGAAAGACACACAGCCTTCCCTCCTCAGTGATGGCAGCATGGCTGCATCTTTTCCTTGAAAGAAAATTGAAGCCCATGTGAACCAAGTCAAACATTCATGCCTCATCAAACAAAAGCAAGTGTATGAAAATGTAAATGATCATATATTCATTTGGTAAATTAAACATGACATTTCCAGGCCTGTGACTTGAAAGCATTGAGGTTTAAACTGAAATGAATGAAACTTGTTTGAGGAGAGAAGGAAAAAGGAAGTAGAGTAAGATACAAAATAAAAACTGCTTTTAAAGAACTGAATGTAAATTTCTAAAAGGAGTTATAGAATGCAGTGGTTCTAATGCATTTGTTCAAGTAACTGTTCAACAACCATTTTGAAGGTCTAGGCTTTCCTAGTACATATATTGGGAAATATTGCAAGGCTATTCTCGAAAGTTCTGGCCAGAGTTATACAAATTTTTTCTTTACTTTGATTTATTCCCAGATCTGAGTTGATATTGATAACATGAGATCCTACTCACCTTTGATAACACATCTCTATTTTAATGATTAGTAAAATAAAGTCATCTAGTTAAAAAAATTCCTTTTACTAGATAATACATATTTATTTTGTGTATATTTATTTCTTCTCCCATCCCGCTTCAGGAACTCTTCGAGGACAGAAATCCTAGTACCTGTTTTCTTTTTTCCCTGATTACAGAGGAGAATGCCTAGCCCATAATTAGTATTCAATAATATTTTGGTAAATTAAATTTGTTAATATTTGTCAGAGCTTTATGTTAGTTTTAACATTGCGTGTAATCTCTTTAAAGGAAAGAATAAAGAACCTGAACCCTATAACTTTAACTTAGGTAACGTCAAGTCATCCAAATTATTTGCTGTTTCTGAACTTCAGAAGCAAATCTGTACATCAATTGTCCCCAAATAATTACGATATAAACTACATAAAGCATTCTTTGTCCTACTCCTTACTGCTTTATCATAGATATTTGATATGAATTTAAGTAATTTTCAGAGATATTATAAAAATGTAGAACAAAAGGACCCAGTCTACCCGGTATTTCTTTTTTTTTCTTTCCTCCCTTCTTTTCTTCCCTCCTTCCTTTCTTTCCTTCTTTCCTTCTTTTTTTCATTTTTTTTCTGTTTTAAGTTTATTTCTACACTTATTATAGAACCTATGTCCAATATTTAGGCTTCACGATTACTTTATTTCATAGATACCTTTCAATTCATGATTTCCTACCTGTTATTTATTTAAAAAAAAAAATAATAATGTCCACCTAATAGAAGTCTCGTATAAAAGTGTACACAGAAATTTTGGGGAAGACTGTTATAATATAATAAAAGGGTACAAGTTAGAGAAAGTATTAGATGCTGTAGACTGAGATAATGGCTTAAATTAAGAGTTATTTCATTGACTCATCTTACAGCTTTAGGAAGTAAATGGAATTTTCTCTTTGTCGAGCCCTGACAACATGCCAGAGATATAGTCTATACTAAGCACTTTACTTGCATTAACTCAGTTCATCCTCACAGCAACTTTTTGAAGTAGTTTCCTTTATTATCTCCATTTTACAGATGAAGAAACCAAGGCTCCGAGAAGCGACATATTTTGCCAAGGCCACACAGCTAGTAAATGGAAGAGCTCAGATTCAAAGCTAGGCAGTCAGGCAAAGGGCTGTGATTGACCTCATCCTACCAGTTAAAGGAAAGGCAGCAGTCAGTTCCAGACTGGCCAGGGTTAAAGTCCACATGCCACAAACAGTGTGCCCTCAAACAAGCTGGGTAACCCTGAGGGAGTCTCAAGAAACTAGCCATCAATAAAATTTTTTGGTGGGGGAATCTATGCTTACAAGTACAATCCATAGAGGGGAAAAAGTTTTATATTGAACATGTAGTTACAGAAATACCATTTTGGAACAGTCTGTTTATCATAGGTATATTTAGTTTGGAAACAGCATTTGTGTTTGCTGCCAGTGGAATGGAATTGGAAATAAGGCTATCTTACCATTTTTTTTCATTTTTTGAGGAAATGTACTTGGTTTATTAAGTACGTCATTACAATAGTTTCTGTAGCAAGGCTTTCTTCAGTCAGTCAGTCAGTCAGTCAGTCAGTCATCACTCTTCAGCCTATAACATATGTCCTCTAGTATTTTAGGTCCTGGGGATATAGCAAGTGAAAATGCCAAAGTCCCTGTCCTTGTGCAGCATCTTTTCTAATGCACTTTGATGATCAAAAAGCCCTGGATATTTTATTTTATTATATCCTTCAAATGTGATACGATTTTAGTGAATATATCCTCGCTTACCTCAGTTTATTGCCAATGCATTTAAAATATGGTGTGATTGTGAACTTTCTTTAAATTTTGGTTGATGAATGAGGTATAATGATATAAGAAAGTCCATCCAAATCATCCAGAATATGTTTTCAAAAAAAGATATCTTTTCTCTGGGTACTAAAGTAATTTCACTGAAGTCCCTGTCTCTCCATCTCTTTCGTTTTATTGCCTGTGGACATAATGTTTTCCAGTATCATTACTATTTATTTTAATTCTTGTCAGTATCGTGAGCTGATTTTAATTTCAAGCATAAATATTTCTTTGCCCCAACCTTGCCCTATTCCTCTCTTCCTTTCAGAGGATAGTTTTTTATATTAGAGAAACCACATACTGTTAACATGTAGTACAGTGTCTGATGTATAGTATTTCCTCAAATTATATAAGATTGAATGAAAAGCGATTCAGGTGACCATAGTTGGTCCCATTGAGGTGACTGACCACATCCAGGAGGAAAGTAGGATTGAAATTTCTGATGAGAAGTAAACCACCCCAGATACTCCAACTGTTGAAATGACTGCTGCAATTGTCTTGCTGCTTTCTTTTCTTAGCTTTTTCCGTCTGTGAAAAGTGCATCATTGCTGAAAGGAACTTGATTGTCAGCCAAAGACAGTTAAAGCCTTTTGTCTGTCTCCAATCCTCAATAACCTTTGCAGGCATAATGCAAACTTCATGCTGCATCGTGGATGTGATTCAACTGTCACCTGGCACAAACAACTCAGGAGGTGAGAGGGTAGTCAGCACATATGCAGGTGCCTGGTCTTTCTCTGTAGTGTCAACAACAGGGACCCCTGGATGTGAGTCTTTGTGTAGTGAACATCAGTCTGCAGCAACAAAATTTTCCCCAAATTCTGACTCCCAAGTGAGCTTTGAGAGTCACCATTTTTCTTCTCTTGATGGTTCTGCTTTGTCTCTAATGTATCTACTCTAACTCAAAAAATGGGAAAAGGCAGTTTTTCTAGCTTGGATTGATTGACCGTATATTGCAATCATTAAATGTCTTAAAACTAGGTCTGAATTTGAAGGCGTTAGAAAATTCACAGGAGGCCATTCTTTGTGTGATTTCGAAATTATTTTCAATTACAGATTAGAGCATGGCAGTGTCTGTAATATCATTTAATGAAGCATAATGCTTTCTTTTGTTATTTCCCCCCAATTGAGATGGACACCCTTAAGCCGCCTTACAGATTCCTGAGTGCTGACAATCACTGCTCCAGCAGATGAGAGGGAGTACAATGATGCCGCGAGCGAACGCCAATGAAAGTGATAGATCTTTAACATAAATTTCATAAGGCTTCCAAATTAGCTGTAATTGGAATGTATTCACCAAATTTTGAATTTGGACTCAATACCAAAAGGAAGGTAGTACTAAAACACTGAATAGAGAACACTTATAAAATAGAAGTAAGGGATTATATATATGTATATGGAGAGGAAAGGTCACAAAAATATTCAATGGCTGCTTTTTCCAAATCTAGAGACCATTATTATGAAGGGTACAATATTTATATGTTGCATACCTGAATTCGTGTGTGTGTGTGTGTGTGTGTGTGTGAGTGTGTGTGTGTGTGTCTGCTTATCTAGGCTGTTTTCATCTTTCTGCCTTTAAATTCCCAAAGAACGTACTGATAAACTATAACAACTCTTAGGAAGAAATATTGTAATAGCATGCTCAAACAAAAACATGAAAGTAAATTCACCTCTTATTTTTTATTCTTTGAAGCCAAGTAAATGTGAATGTATTATAATATAAAAACGGTTCGGTGAAGTTGACATCCCATAGGGATTGTTTGGTTTTCAAAGTGATTTGGAACTCTATATACTTTAATCTATTGGTGGATTGTTGAAATCTATATATACAGAAGAAGAAAATTTAGACTAGCAAAGCTCTTTTTTTTTTTTACTCAATTTACTCATTGAATACTGATCTGAGCATGATGGATAAACCAAAGGCTCAGAGAGGAAGCGGGCGGAGAAGATGGCAGAGGGAACAGGGAAACTTCATGGATCACAGAAAGGAGAAGAAAATGGTAAATGATCACCATGGAAAGATTGCATATTATATGGCAGAATGTAGTAGGGTACAATATTAGAAGACAGGTTTTAAACACACTATGAACAGCCTTGATGGTGATTGAAGTCTAATATTATTCGGCCCGTATATTAGCTTGCGTAAAATATTTACATGAGTGACAGATAACCTAGAATTATAATAGCTTAATTATTAAATATTTTTAAATATTATAGTGAACATACACATAGACAGCTCATGGCTAGTAATGAGGTTTAGTGGCTAGTATAGTGGTTTAAATATTATAGTGAACATACACATAGACAGCTCATGGCTAGTAATGAGGTTTCTATCATCATCAAGGACCCAACTTCTTCATCATCAATGTACTGCCTACAACTTGTATGGTTGCTTCCATTTCAGAGATAATATCTCTCTTCCAGCCTCTCAGAAAGGAGTAAAGCAGAGGGTATTCTCTGTCTTTTAAATGTTATCTTATGAAAGTTGCACAACCACTTTTGTTTATACTCTTTTAGCCAAAACATGGCTACATCTATATGTAAAAATGAAAGAAAGGTAATTTTTATTCTACTCAGCCATTAGCTAGGTAAAAATTATGAATTATATTGCTGTAGAAGAAAAGGAGAATGTATACTGCAAGAAAAAATAGTGATTTCAAAAATAAAATTTAGTACAAAATTTTCTTTTTTTATTTTATACTTTATAAAATCAAATCTTTGCATATAAATAATAGATTTAATTAAAAGGAGAGATCCCTCAGGAAGAGGAAATAGGTAAGATCTCTTAGAATATTCTTTTGGTTAATAATTAGTGCCCAAGCTAGGGTAATAGAGATAGAATTCTCTATGGATTGAAGTTTCATTGAAAAGGTAAGGGTAACAAAATTTTGTGATTCTCTGGTTGCAGAATAGAAAAGAACTGAAGTTAACTTTCATTCTTAGTTTCCCATGCCAGATATGGTAATGTACCTGAGGGAAATATCATGAGAGAGGAAATTTGATTTGGAAAAGTTGAATTGAGAAATGCCTAAGGGATATTTATGTATGCTAAATGTTCAGGTACTTGAGATGCAAAGATAAATGCTTCCAGTGCCCTGCCCTGAAGATCTTTAATCCGATAGCAGCCAATACTAAATTGATCATGTGCGTTTTTTGTTTTTGTTTTTGTTTTTAATAAGAAAGTGTGCAGTTATCATCCAGTTAAAACTCTTTCATCTCTTAATTATATACTTATGCAAGGGGCGTATTTTCTCCTTAATGATATTTTTTTGTAGTTCTCCAACTTTCTTTTATAACATTCTCAATTGTTTTCTGCTTCATCTCTATCAACATGTAATTTATTTCATTGTGCTTGATTTTTATTTCTTTTTCAAATTTTCTGTAGTGTATCTTCAAGTAACATCTATTTCAGAAAGGTACATAAAAGTGCAACATTCTGAGCCATTGGCTTTTTAAAATATTATTTTGATTGGTAGATTTAGGAATTTAGATTCAAAATTACTTTTTGAACTTTGAAGGCAGTGTACTGCTTTCCACTAGTAGCCATAGTTTCTTTTTAAAAAATTAAGTTCATCAAATTTTTTTTACAAGGCCACAAAGCCTTTCCTTTTCCTCCTAAATTCTACAGGTACTCTCTTTAAATGCTTTTAAAATTATCTTTACAATACTCATATTTCTCTGACAGAAGTCTGAGTACAGATTTGCTTTTATTGATACTATTGGACACTGGAGAGAATATTTCAGTTTTAATTACAAAGAATCTTCATCTTGAGGAAATTTTCTACTATTATTATTTCTTTCCCTCTGTTGACTCTGTTCTCTTATTGTGAAACTCCACTTAGATGGAGACCCTAAATCTACAGTTTTTCTGAATTAACGCCTTTCATATTTCCTATCACTTTTTTCTTTTTGCTCTGTATTCTGGAAGGTTTCCTTGGTTTTTGTCTTTAATGTCTCCAGTTAGGTAATCATGATCAGGATTCCATTCAAATAAAGCTGGTTTCTCAACAGAACTTTGCAGGCCAGAAGGGAATGGCACAAAATATTCAATGTAATGACAGGTAAAGACCTCCAACCAATATTACTCTACCCAGCAAGACTAGCATTTAGAATTGAATCGATAGAGAGATAATTTCCTAGACAAGAAAATGATAAAGTAGTTAATTGCCACTACACCAGTATTACAAAATTAAAGGAACTTTTTTAAGCAGAAAAGGAAAGATCAGTAATATGAATAAGAAAATATAGGAAAGAAAAAACTCACTGACAAAAGTAAGCAGTGAAAGCAGTGAATCAACCAACTATAAAGCTAGTATAAAGGTTAAAAGACAAAAATAGGAAGACCATGTGATAATGAAAATTTGGATCCACAGGATATCTTTTTAGAATAGCACCATTTCTTGTGATAAATCGCTACAATATGTATAAAGATAATATTCATTTAAATTAAACTTCCTTCTGGGTTTATATTGTTTGTTCACCTGGAGAATTATCCTTAGCATTAATGTTTTTTTTTTCATAAATTTCTGATAATCCTTAGT
This sequence comes from Pteropus alecto, assembly GCF_000325575.1. NCBI lineage: Eukaryota > Metazoa > Chordata > Mammalia > Chiroptera > Pteropodidae > Pteropus > Pteropus alecto. The sequence continues at coordinate 15,130,361 of NW_006433024.1, read as the reverse complement.
TGATGATTTATACGTCACTTAAGGAAGGTCTAGGATGATTAATATAGGTGGTGGACACTGGTTTCTTCTTCATTCGGGTAGACATTTTTCCCCAGGTAGTGTTTCAAGTGAAGGGAGGTCATAGACCAATAGAATAAAAGCAAAAGATGTAGGTCTCAAAAGATACAGTGTCTAGTTAAGTAGTGAGAACATAGAATTAGCAGATATAGGCTTTCCACACTTCCTGTTTGGAGCATTCACCATGCATCAATCTCAATGCCACCTTTACATACTAATATAGTCATTAATATTCATCTCCATGTGATTTTAAATACGCAGATAAAATGAGTTGCCCAGCACAGAGAGGAAAAAAAAATGCCCAGAATATAGTTCTGCACTATTTATTTCAATTACAGGTCTGAGGCGAGAGTACCAATGTCACCAATACAAAGGGTTGCAAAGGGACATTTAAAGGAGTGCCTCACACAAAGTTTTGATGAATTCCAGAGGCAACAGTGTCTGCAAAAAGAGAATGTGCCTCGGGAAAGGTAATAGAATGGACTTTTTTTCTCTCTGTCATGGGAGCATAAAATGAAATTAGGACTCAGGGAAAAGAGAATAAGGACAAATGAACAATTCAAGCATGGAATATTAAGTACGTGGGAAATAGGGCCCAATCTCTCCCCATTTTACCTTCCCTTCCTCTCGTAGGGAATCTCAAACCTATCACTGAAATAAATAGGGTAGAAGCACTATTACATAAGTCTGGTCATGTTGCCCAGCTTCCTGCCTCCAGGCAGAAATCTAGTTAAATAATTCTGGACAGATGGATATCTATCCTTGGAGAGCAGGGACAGAGTTAGGAGTGAGGATGGACACAGAAGCAGCATGTCAGCTTGTTTCCATCTGGAGCTAGTGAATACCTCTTTTTCTACAAAGATGGTAACCAGGCTGTTCAAATGACACTCAGCCCGATTCCATTGTGGGAGGTAGGCTTCAGGAACATTATATTTCCCATGCGGTCCGACTAAGTTGTATTTTAGGGCATGAAGTTGTCCCTGGTGTCATTTTGGAGGGAACTTACTTTTCTACAAGTGTGGACAATGGGTTAAAGCCAGCTGTTCTTTGTTTTCATTGTTGTGATACACATGACAGATGACCTTTCCCACGAGCAATACACCCAAGGCTTTGTGTTATTTCTGCCATGCTGTTCCCATTTAGGAGAGTTAGTGAATAACATCACATTTTACCCCTCCAGTCCGGGAATCATTTCAAAATTGAAATAGTAATTAAATATCAGCTTTACTATTGAAAAAGGTAAATTGGGGAATAAACACATGGAATTTTTTATTTTAATTACCTCACCTCAATGTTCAAGCCTAGTTTTTGCACCAGCTCGCCCAAGGAGGAATCTGCTAAATATGTATGCAATGTGAAAGATAAAAGAGAAATGTTTGCTTTATTACACTGGGGTTAGAGAGGGATGAATATTCACATATGCATATAGAAGACAAATGTTAAGTCTTGACCTAGGTGGGTTTAACACATTCATTCAAGATCAAAAGAAAATGCACACATTGTCAGATCAGGCAAGTTCAAAAGGGAGAACCAAGAAGAGGCTGAATTGCACACGTTTGTTATTTCACTTACCTTTCAGATACATTGCCCGTTGTTGGATAGGGCGAAGCAAATAATCTCTTCCCAGCACTTCCAAGATGATGAATGTTCTCACTCTAAATACAAGAGTAAAAGTGCTGAAAGAAAAAGAGAAATATTTTCCTCACATTAAGTACCTGAAACTCAATGTACAGCACTCTCACGTTAAGAAAGATAATAGAGCAAAAGTGAGGATGTCAAGATTATAGAGATGTCAATACGTTTTATCTAAAATAGTATTTTAACTATAAGTTATGCAGGAGTATTACACCTACCTTATAGCTGTGAGTGACAACTCACTCACTGATCTAAGCAAAAAAGAACTCAAGTAATTTTTTAATAATCATATTAGTAAAATCTTAGGAAAATATTCTCCGAAGAAAACACTTAAGTCAGAAGAAAAAAAATGTTAGAGAGCCAATAAGTCTCATAGACACTCCTTTCTAACACTGTTCATTGAAGAAAAAAAATGCTACTAGAAGTCTTTACTCTTTACTGCTATATTATTTTAATATCTTTATTGAGATATAATTCACATATCATTAAATAAACTTGTTTAAAATGTTCAATTCAATGTTTTTAGGATATTCACATAGTAGTGAAACTAACACCACTATCTAAATTTAGAACACTTTCATCACCCCCAAATAAATTTTTGTCTCAATTAGCAGTCATTCTCCACCGAAACTCCAGCTTTTCATAACCCCTACTCTACTTTCTTTCTCTATAGATTTCCCTATTCTGGACATTTCATATAATGTGTAGGGGTTAACCTTTTTATTTGTTCCTAGACTTGGTTTCCTAGTATTTAATTGCAAACTTTATTCATCTTTATTTTTAAAGGATATTGATCTGTATTTTTCTTTTCTTGGAATATCTTTTCCAGGTTTTGGTATTATAGTGATACCAAATTAATACTAATTAACAACCAAACTATTTAACAATATATGTAAATTTATGGCTTAGAAGTTCGTTTAAATCAATAACATGTCCTTTATTGCTACTGAGCATAAAAGTCATATACGTTAACTAAGCAAGCATAGATATAGACAAGAAGAGTTGAGGGAGAAAAGGACATATTTTAGGAATGGATCTCCTCTGTGACATTTGTCCTACTCTACACACACATAATAACAAAGGCTCACTATAATATAATATATTTTTTGGTGTTATTTTACTCCTGATGATGAATACAATTAATGAAAAATTTAAAAAGTATTACCCCATCTCAAAAGATGGTCTTCTAAAGGTAAATATCCAGAGTTTATGAGGACCCAAGGTAACTGCCAAAGTAGAAATTAAACTTGAATTTCATCTTCATGTCCCTCAGGTTGAATTCTGAGAGTTTTTCCTTTAGATGAGAATACATTTCTCCTGATAATTAGCTCTCATCGAATTTCATTGCTGTTTTGCTCCCTCTCAAGAGCACCTACTATATTTTTGCTCAAAACATAATTTCAAGATAGCGCAGGTCCCTTTTCACTAGGGATGCCATTACAAAAATAATAAAAGTATCAAAGTTATACAAGCCAAAGGTGTTATTCCCCATCTGTACCTGGAATGGAGTATGTGTTCATAGAAGCAGAGACATAATTGCAAATCATAAGCAACTAGCTAAGAAGTTGTCAAAACTTGATTCTACTGTTAACTAAACAAATGACTGGCCAATTTCTTTAATGTTTGGGGCCTCAGCTTTCTCTGTCTTTAAAAGAAAGTGCTTCGATTAAGTAATCCTAAAAATCCATGTTTAAGACTTTTTTTTCACTCCATGGTAGTAAATGGGAGTTGAAAACAAAACAAAACAAAACAAAACAAACAAAACAAACATTTTCCTGTTTATTTTGTTGTAAAAAGGGCTGCTTTCTTCTAGAGATCCAAAGGGCCTCGACTTTTTTTTTCTTTATTTGGTAGTGGTTGTTGTTGTTGTTGTTTGTTGGTTTTCGCTTTTTTAGTTAAGTGAGTAGCAAAAAAAAATCAAACATAAAGACCCACTCCAAAATTTGGAAGTTAGAGCTGAATGCCTAAGATGGGAGGAAGATAAGACCAAAAGCTTTGAAACTTTAAAATGTTTCAAGTCTCTTGTGGATTTCTCTAGAAGCATTCCAATCACTTCATAGGACCTGGTGGAACCGGGATGCATTTGTCCCAGCGTGGATCTTTGGCAGGCAAGCTCATCCAGCAAAACCACCAAGATGGATTCACCTTCTCCACATGTGATAGGGCTGAAATCCACACAGAAGCCATCACTTGGAGGCAGAAAGCTTTGCTCAGATGGGAAAATTAACCAAAGTTTCAGCTCTTATTGCTCACTTTCCAAGTAACACAATTTTCCTGAGTCTTACCTTTAGTACTTAATGGTTGTTTCTCAAGCTATATGTGACTTTCTTTTGTTTACAATTGATAAAAATATATAGAAACAAACAATAAGCCCTCCGATTTGTTGAGCCATAAAGTTAAGTGAATACTAGCAATAATCCTTTGAACTCAGAGAATTTAATCCAGATAAATAAATCCACTTAAAAACAAACAAAACACATGCAAGTAAACAAAAAGCTAGAAAAAGCGATAGTATGAATTCATTCTTTTCTCTTTTTTCAGGTTTTGTTTTCATTCTTATCATCTATATAACTGATTTTGGTTAAGACTACTTCAATTCAGTTAAATAACATACCTATATAACAGAAAATACTTGAGGAATCATTAGGTGAGACCATCCTGACTTTTCTCACTCTAAAATCATTATAACATTAATAATTGAAAATGTCAAGACAGGGCTTAGGAGAACAGGATCAGGTATTAGCCTGCCTGGGTTGATTCTGGGGCCTATCACTTACTATTGTATTTTGAGAAATTTATGTAACTCCTTTGTTCTTCAGTTTTCTCACCTGAAAAAATAGATTAATGATACTACCTACTTTGTGGCCTTGATGGGACAACTAGATTAATTAATATAAAGTGTATCAACAGTACCTGGCACACTCAACAAATATATTATCTCTTTATCTCCTATAAGGCCTACCTAAATGATTTTTCCACCTTAAGGCTTTAAGCAGAATTTGTTGACTTGACTGGAATTTGGCTGAAAATTTTCATTAGTAGACTAACCCTTTTATAATATAAATTCTATAAAATATAAAATGACAAGTTTTTGTATATTATATATTTTTTAAATGATCAAATACCAATATACCATTTAAATGGTGAAGGGGGGTTAATAAAGCACAGAATATACTTACTCCCAAAATGTGACTGACACTGAAAAGATGATTAGCAGAACACTGTGCTAGAATGCAGTTTTTCTTTTTCTGCTGTTTTTTATTACCTTAGCACTATACGTATCATAAGTATTCACTAAGAATAAAATGGTAACACTGCAATTTGACATTTAGTGAGTTACCACTGACTGATAATGAGCTGCTATGTTAAAACTTATCTGTCTCCTCGGGGTGCTCTAATGAGAATGGCCAACTGGCCATTGGAAGAGGTGAATGTATGGGGAGTTTCTGACATATTGGGGAATCTGACTGTGTAAGTGCTGATGCCCATTTTTAGAACATTTCCCAGGAGACATATAAATAACTAGAATATGAGTCTCATTTGTGACATTATTCTGCAAGACAAAACAAAGTGGTATACGAATTTGCCTGTTCAAAAGTCTAACACTTATTATCAGAAACAGTAATTTACTTATGATCTGTGTTCCCAATAGTAACAATAGCTTATCTATAGGGCATTTTAGGGACAGATTCTAGGTGATATCTCGTTTCTTGTCACAGTTGTGTGCTCTTTCCCAACTACACAATTCTTTTGGTGCCAAAATACGAAGGTATAATTTCCTGGTACAGCAGGCCATTGCTGTTCTTTCTTGGGTCTGTAAAAGTACACCAAGTACAGACTACAGCCAGATGCCTGATTGCTCACCCAGATGGACCAACCCTTCTTGTGTGTCTCAGGCTGACACTCACAAAAATATCTATAAAGAAATCAAACATGTAACAAGAAATTAATTCCAAATAGAATAACTTTGAACATGTATAGCAATTTTATATTCGAATTTATGACCAGAGCCATTTTTTTTTGTCTTCTACATTCATATCCATTCTTTGAGCAAGTTACTTTTTTAGATCGCAGAATTTTGTATCTATTAAATGGTGTTTCAGACATACAGCATAGACTTTTTGAGCTGGAAAATATTCCAATGATCACCTAATCCCCATCCTATCTAAAGTGAGATGTAAGACAGAAGAAATGAGGAAGCCTTAGCAAGGTCATATGGTGAGTTATCAGTAGAATTGATATTGAAATACAAATGTTCTCAATAAATTTTAGTATCTTATCTATTGCTCAAAGGTTATTTGATCTCCACAGTCACCTTTAGGTCTAAAATTTACAGAATATCCTTCAATTCTGTTTCCCCAGAGTGCTGTATTTTTTCCCTTGCAACAGAGCTTAAAGGTCAAGATTTTACTGAAACTTTTTCCAGTTACCTTTAAGCTTTGGTAGTGGTTTCTTTCTTGCTGCTTTTACAGTATTCGATTCATATCTCTAACATAGCATTTATATGATCACATTTCGATTATATATATATTGGCCTATCTCTACCTGCACCTGGAGTATTTCTGCTGTCTAACTCACTGGGGTCTTTTTCAGTACCTGACTTGGTAGTTGGTGCTCAAAATGATTACTGAAAGAATAAATAAATTATGTTCTCACTTGGAACCAACACTTGATATTTTTCCAGCTTTCTTTGCCATTGCCACAAAACTTCCCTAAGAAGTCATGACAGGAGTCAAATTCATACACTCAATAACTTCAGAATGAGACACTTTGTATTTTTTAAATGATTCTTCCAATAAAGAGGTATTAGATCATTTATCTTTTTATGAAACACAATGAGCCTCTGTATTTTTAAATAAGATTGATCTATCATTACTTTTACACATCTTTGACTTTTGCAAAATTTGTACATTCATTGTCTCAATTGATCTTTACAACACCCTGTAACATAGTTGGGGAAGATATTATTATAGCCTTCTCACAGATAAGTTCAATAAGACTCAGATAATTACAAGGATGCAATTTTGAATTCAGGCTTTCTGTCTCCAAAATTAGTTCTTGCTCAATTCTCATATGATACCCTTTTTAAACATTTGAACTTTCCTGAAAGACAAATCCTCATATGAGTTTGTTTTCTAAATCAGTCAAGATATTTTTGGGTTACAAATGATAGAAACTCAGCCCCACCTGCCATAAACAAAAAAAAAAAAAAAAGAAAGAAAGAAAAAAGAAAAGAAAAGAGAGAGAGAGTTTATTGCATCACATAAATAGTCTAGGGCAAAATCTTCAGGCACTCTTAGTTCTAGCCACACAGACTAGGTTACCAGAAATAACCCTTTTACTTTCCTCATCTTTTGGAACAGTTCTTCTCTGAGTTGGCTCCAAACTCAAGCGGTATCTTCCCCTTGAATTTTCAAAATGAATATGAACAACTACAGAGTTATTCCAACTTTGCCACCCAAGGAGTGGCTGTTGAGCAAATGCCTAAGACCTGACATTCAATGGCCTAACCTGGGTCATGTGTTTATCTTGAATCAGTCACTACAGATATAAAGAAATGGCATTGCATGATTGATGACAACTGGACAAGGGACTGATTCCTGGAGCTTATATTCTCACATCAAACCCAACAAAATGACCTAGAGTGGAGGAGGATTGCTTCTGCAGTAAAAGCAGAAGTTCTATTTCCAGGAGGAGGACGGCTGGATATTGTGCTAATGAAAACAACAGCTTCTGCTATAGTGTCTTTGAAAACTTCAGATATTATCAGATGGAACCCTGCTGACTTTCTTTGACATGACCTTTGGTGGGCAGGCCGTTTCAATAAAGCTTAAGAAATAGTGGATTTAGTAACTTGAACATGAAGTCAAAAAAATCACCTTGTTCAACCAAAATCTGAGCAAACCTATTTTATCTATGTGCTGTGCTAATCAAAACAAACAAACAAAAAACAATTAAAAAAAAAAAAACTCTACTGGCTGAGAGATTGCAGCTGTGCACAAGAGGAACAGACTCCCCATCAGCCTGGTGTTTCATCAGCAGAACTGTTGGCTGAGTTGTACAGCATCCATTATTTTTAGCTATAAAGAAGGTGGAGAGAACACAGCTGGATTTTCAGATCACAGCAAGAGCTATAACATAATCACCATTTATTAATATCTTTATTACTCTGCATGAATAAATAATACCCCTCAATAGAAAATTATTTTATCACTTGAAAAGTGAAGCAGGTGGATTAGGATATCATCAATAGAAAATGAACATGGATATCTCTCCATGTCTTTCAAGGTACTTTTCAAGAGCACAGTAGGATTTTAAAGGTGTGAGGAAGTGAGAAATTCACCAAAGATGGAACATTATCCTGGCCTTTTGTTAATTAGTAGCAGGATTGGGGTTGAAGATGGAGCATCCATATAGCTAGTCTACTTTAATTATATTTTGGTGGTAAATTCCTTCTAATTTTGATGGGATTTTTGTTTAAGCAGATCTTTATAGAAAACCAGTTTGTAACTTTGAAAACAAAATGCATAAGGAGAAAACAAAATTAAGGTGAAGACTTTGTGATTTAGAATCACACAGATCTGGGGTTGCTGATTCATTCATTTAAAAAAATTTACTCTGCAGTTCTATGCCAGGCAATGTTCTGCGTGCTGGGGAAGCAGCAGAGAATACAATAGACAACATCTCTGCCCTTGTGCAACTTACAATCTAGTATGGGGTTTGGAAACAGTTTTCTGTAAAGAACCATGAAGCAAATAATTTCAACTTTGCAGACCAGAGAGTCTCTGTTGCAACTATTCAATTCTGTCATTGTAATGCTAAAGCAGCAGCCATCAGTTACACAGGACAAATGGATGTGCTTATGTTCAATTTTTTTTTTTTTTTAATAACAGGTAGCAGGCCATATTTGGCCTGTAGCCATAGCTTGTCAACCCCTGGTCTAATGGGCTGCTAGTTGAGGCTCTACCACATAACTAATAGTTATTGATTCTTACAGATTTGTTATTGTATTTGTAAATGTTGTTAATAGTAGCAACTTTGCAGAGGTATTGCAAGGATAAATGAAATAATGCACGCAACAGGCTCTAATACTCCTGGTTGGAACTTGATAATTATTATTTAATTCTGAGCCTAATTCCCTTATGTTATTAATTTAGAAACCAGTAGACTAGGAAGCCCCATACCAAGATATTCTGTACGCCTTCACCACTTTGTTGTTTTCATTTCCCTAGCTCTTTAAGGCATATCAACAAAAAGGTAGCAACATATACAATAACTCTGAGGTTTGAAGAACTAGTATCATTTTGATCTCAATTTGATTTCCAAAGTGTATGGATAAAAGTTACTAAAAAGCAGATATTTACTTTGATTATTAGTACGGCCTTAGAAAAAATAAAATAAGAAAATGTCAGATTCTTTTTTATTTGAAACATTATGTGTGGTTAGGACATTGGTTTAAGAATATTGCCTGGTTCGGCAAGGAATATATGCAGCATTGTGGGTCTGTATCTGTCTCCGTGTGAAGCACTGTGAAGCACACAAAAATATATAAAATATTTTCCTTACCTTCCACAGTATTCTTCCAATCCAATTAGATCAACAAGATGTCTGTTTGCTTATTCAATTTTGCTTATTTGCTTACGGTGTGCCCATAATTAGCCAGGTTGTGTTCTTGACATTGAGGACAGCACAGTGAATAAAAAGACAAATTTCTCTGTCCCCCTGGAGCCCAAATTCTAGTAGATAGAACTGGATGGCTGAGGAAATAACACGAGAAGAACAAACTGCATGAATTTGGGGAAGAATAAAGGAAAGGAAAAAAAATGGCAAGAATTTGTTTTGGGAGGATGGCGGTTGTAGTTGTTTTTGGTTTTGTTTTTTAAGGATGGTTAAAGAAGGAATTACTGAAAAAGTGACATCTGAGAAAATGCTTGCAGAATATGAGAGAGTGAGCTTTGGGGACAGTTTGAGGAAGTGCATACTAGTGCCTGAAGTGAGACAATGCCTAGATTCAAGAAATGGCAGGCGAGCCATTGCATTAGCAGGATCAGAGTGACCTAAAGCGACAGTAGCCAGAGGTAAGGTCGAGATGCAGTGAAGCCTGGTGAGTGTGGGGCCTTGGAGGCCACTGTGTCAGGCTTTGCCTTATATTAGGAAGGAAATGGTAAGTCACTGGAATATTCTGAGTGGAGGAGAAACAGACTCTGATATTACAAGGATTGCCATGTCTTCTCTGTGGAAAATAGACAGTAGGGA
>NW_006433024.1:15106311-15120316 GCF_000325575.1 Pteropus alecto | reverse complement strand
GGGAAAGGTAGTGGGATCTATGATTACAATGTGACTACATGAAACAGTTATGCAATTTAACCTAATCCTTGCCTTGGGTCACTTGGTTTAGTAGGAAAGAAAGAAAGATCCTTGGATGATAAGCACTCACTCACAGTGTTTGCATTATTAATTGAGAAAATATTATTTGATATGGTTTTTAGAAATCAAAAACTATCAGAAAAGCTAAACCCAACAAAAAACAAACAAAAAAACTGCTTCCTAGCCATAGCAGCTGCTCATTCTCGAATGGCCTGGGTAAAAGAGGGCAGCCTGACTCTGACCTCTAGAACTGCAGATCCCGAATTTCCTTTAGCCTTGAAGATCTCAACCTTTTTCCCTTCATTTATATCCCTCGTAGTGGCTCAGTGAGGCTTTCTAACAGTGAGTACTTACTTCCTCTGGCGTTGGGCAGCCAAAACTCGACAGCCTCAGCTGGGAACTCAGCTGCAGCGGAAGCCCTCAGCAGAACAGTTGCTGACAGAGCTATTCTTCATCGTGCTGGGGTCTAACACTCTGAAGTTTCTGCTGCCACTGTCTCCAGCTCAGCCAGTGTGTTAGAGTCTGGGCTGCCTCTGGCAGACGGCATCTCAGTCTCTTGTCATTCAAGCATTGAAGGCTCATCTCAGACATGTGTTCAGTCTGTAATTCCACTATGTAGCCACGGAGCATTGGGGTTTGAGCCTCCCCTCCTGGGCACACAAACCAGGTCAAAAAGCAAGACGAGAGATGCCAGTGTGACAGATACTGTGTGTCTAACTCTTACTATCCCCGTATATCTGCATTGGGGTGTTTTCTAGCAGGCTTTGCTTCCTCTCTAGCCAAAAAGGTCATCTTTGTTCCTCAGACCACACTTCTACTTCCTCAGACTGACACTCCTTGGGAATAGGACCCATGTTTCATGTGCTTTTAAATCCCTATTGTCCTTATACACTCTCATTAAAAGTTGAATGAAAGAAGGAATGAATGCCTCAAGCTATCTGAAAAGCCCTCCCAGGGGCTTCCCAGAGCTTTCTGTTTTTGCTTAATCAATATCATGTAGTCTCTTGAATACAGGAGAATATCAAATTCTTGTCCATGTTGACAGTAGAGCCTGGAATACAATAACCATTTAATATTTAGGGGCCAATACACAAGGTATGAATGTAATTATGATCTGCAGATATTCCAAAGGTGTAGTAGAGAGATAAACTTTTCTTTAGGTAGCAGGGCTTGAGTTGGACAATAAAAGATAGATACATTTTAATTAGGCAGAAGAAAAGATTTTCATTTGGGAAGAAAAAGCAACAAATTCTGGGTATAGGGATGAGCTTGGTATGTTTAGGGTAAAGGAAGCAGTGAATAAACTCATCTATTTGTAACTAATGCTGGGGAACAGAGAGAGGTAATGGTAAATGAGCAAGGAGAAGCCAAAATACATATGAATCTTTGGACATTTTCTTGCCTGCTCTCCCATTTCAATCTCCTCATTCCCACAGTGTCCTCACACTAAGTGGTATCAAACAGGACAGTGGTTGGGTTAACCATTGCCTACTTGTGTTGCTTATACATATTATAATTGCTGATACCTATTATCTGTTCTCACTATTTCTGCTCCTACAATCTATTTTTCCATTTAGCAACCACAGTGATGATCTTTACAGATTGTAAGCGAGAGCCTGTGTCTCTGCTCAGATCCCTCTAATCATTTCCCATTTCTTTCAAAGGAGAATCCAGTATCCTCACCATGGCCTTTACATTGAAGATTTAGACTTTGTCCTCTAAGTATTTGGGAGCCATTAGGAAGGTTGAATTGAGTAATGTGTAATAAATCAATGCAGATAGAATAAAACACTACACACAATCTTCCCATTGCCCCTCTCCATCTTTTCTTCTGAACTCTCTCAAAAACATCAGTATCAATTCAGAAGGCCTATGCTTGTTAAGCAGGTAAAGTGAATGTCTCAGCATCCAGGAGTTTGAACACGTGTCTGGTGCTGTCACAGCTTAGGTGGTTGGGCGCAGATGGGAAATGTCTACCCATGCACTGCCTCTATAGATGGAATCAAGGCACCCACAGGCTGAGCAGCATATGCTGCTAGTTGACTGCCTGGTTATCCTGACTGGGTCCATTAATATAAAGCACAAACAAAGCCTGGATAAATGGAGCTGGCCATTTTGTTGCAACATATGGTGGTGGCATCCCAGATATTTTTATCTAACTGCTACCCAGATGTTTAGCTCTCCTGACACTCAGCTTTATCTGGCAGCAAGGTGGTAGATGATGCCCTTGTGGATTTTGGAGAAAATATGTTGTGTTTTTTTCCTCAGCACCTTGCAAAAAATATTTTAGTGATCAATTAATAAGGCTTCTAAGGTAGTTTTTAAATGTCGTTTCATTTTTTGAATAAACCAATACATCTATTAACTTATCATTCTCTTTCATATTTCTCTCTTGAAATCCATAAAACAATCAGAATAAAACTTAGATATTCAAAGCACATCTTTTCCTGAAAAGTCATAGTTAAACCAAAAATAATAGTTTAGTCAATAATATTCAGGTAGCTTACTTATTTTTCTCTTTACTTACACAATGATGATCATATAGCTCCATTATGTTTGGTGGTAATTTTGAGAAACAACTTTTGCATGGAGACGGTGGTTGCAGCAGAATAAATAAGTGCAGATCTGGCATTCTTTGCCCAGCTTACTGCGTCCTTAGGTTTGTCTTGAAATTTATGGGCTACCATTGCTTCTAAGATCCTTTTGGACTTTTTTGATTCTGTTTTTCGGTCTTCACAAAAGGCTCTGTTCAGACCCCTCCACTCATTGAATGCCAAGCAGTCATGTGCTTTGCCATGTTTTGAGCCTTCCAAGGAGGTGAAGATGCACTGGCTTCAGCTCTTTCTGCCTCATTGGCAAGGTTAGCAGTTATCACACTCTACCAGAGAGCAGGAAAATAGAACTTGCCCTCCCGAAGCCCCTGTTAAAACTCTAGGGTAGCTGAGAAATTATTTAAGCAATCTCCTACTAGGAAAGAGACAGTGTTGAGCATAATGATAACATGTTATGCCTGCCTGGAGTATTTTATCCCCAAATTTCTTCGCCAACACTCTATCAAATAATCCTAAGTGACAAGTGTTATTATCAACATTTTATAGGTGGGGGACCATGAGATTACTTGGCAGGTCTCAGTACTGACACTTTAAATAAACAGTCGTAATATCATAGTCGATAAATTTGCTGAATTTCCAAATAAACTGCAAGGTACAAATGAGGAAAGAAGGAAAAATAGCTGTTGAGACCAATTTTTCATTTATCCTGAACGCTATTGTTCTCCTCATTAGGGTCTTCAAATTTGGAATTATTTAACAACATTCATTTAAGTTTTTGAAAAACTCTCTTCCTCAAATTTTCTGAGCCAATGGTTTTGACAAAGTTAGTAATTTCTTTCTCTTTGAAATACTTTATTTTCCTGATATTCATAACATTATATATTCCTGGTGTTCTTCCTGTCTCACTAATTGCTCCTTATCTGCCCCCTCATCTCCCCAATTTAAGTCTTTGGACCACTTCTCTTCTTTATATACATCCTCCTTTGACAACTTTATAATTCTTATGAATTTACATATACCAAAACCATACATATGAGGTTTACATGTAATATATACATGTGTGTGTGTGTATGTTTTCATGCTTGTCTCACCACTTCAGACCTCTCCTGCTGGTATTTACTGCTGAGAGACAAAGTTTGTTCAGGGAGCCTGTTACTATAAATTTAGAACAAAAGCTAATAACAGATATTTTCATCTTTCAACTACCTCTGACTCTCCCCCCCTCCAACCCACCCCAATTTTGTGGGAAGTCAGAAAGTTAAGATATATGAGCACTTATACTGTCTTACCTGAATTCTTGCTCTAGGCTCTGAAATAATATCCTTGGCACTTTTTATCCTCCTTCAAAACAGTCTCTTCATCTCCATGCCATACATGGTATCACCAATTCATGGCTTAAAATACTTCTGTGTTCCCATCTTCTAAAGTATAACTTTCAAGCAAAGTTGTCCATTGCTGTTTTATTTATAACCCATAATAATATTTATGTATAATATATATCATTTATATAAAACATTTGGAAACAATGTAATGTCCAAATAGATTATATCCAATACACAACTCTTAAAAATAATTATGGAACTATAACTTTATAATGTATGCTATTTACATAGTAAGTGAAAAAGAAAGCTGCAGAAAAATATGCACAGTGTAATCCCATTTTGGTGTCAGATGTATGTGTGTGAAACATAATATAACAAAGTGATTTAAATAATTACTTCTATGTTGTGACTTTGATCCATTTTGCTATTCTAAGTTTTCTACAAGGACCACTTATTTATTAGATAAAACAAAAACTATACGAAATTAAGGTGAAAATAAATGAGTTATTTATTCTATGGTTAATGCTAATATAGCTCATTTATTGGTCTAGGAGAAATATATCTCTTGGGAAAATAATAATCTTTTGAAATGCACTCTTGTTTATGGTTGCTCATTGTTTAGGGTCATCAGTCAAGGTTTTTTTTTTTTTTTTGGACAAAATGAACATGGAGAGTACATTTATCTTGTGAATGATTAAGTCAACTAAAATATTATAAGTCAAGTGATAAAAGTAAGATTAAGAGGTTCAAACAAAAATCGGGGGTTAGATTTTGAGAAAACATGGAAACATCCACACGTTATGTTATGTGGAGAAGGCTAATTCATGCGGCAACTGTAATGAAAAAGTTTCAGCACTTGGACAGCTCCTGTCACTTTTCTGCACTTCCTACCTATTCCAAATGGATAGGGAGATTTCGGATAGGAAGCTCCAGTCTTAGTAAAAACTAAAGCATATAAAATGGTTGCTTTCCTCAAGACCCTTACAGCTTTGACAAGGAAGAATTTTTATTTGAGTACTTAGGTATGTGTTGTTAACAATATGTATTGTGAGTGGTCAATGCACAAGGAGAAATTAGTTTGGGTTGAAATAGTCAAACAAGATTTCAGGGAGATATTGGAGATTCACCTGTATCTTAAATGACAAAAGTATTAATATGAGGAGTGTATTCTTGGGCAGGATAAACCACAGAGGAAATGCCAAGGAGGCTGAAATAAAATGGCATATGTGGGTGGAGGAGTTAATAGGAGATAAGTCTGAGAAAGTATCAGTGTTGTGTGAGTAGAGCACAAATTCTGTCAGCTGATATGCCAACTCAGATTGGTCTGACTACTTGCCTGAAGTTTTATAGTGAGTTGCTGATAGAACCAGTACCCCCATCTTACTGGGAATGGGATGAGAATGAAGAAGTTGAGGTGACTTTTTCCTCCAAAAAAATTGGCTATACCTTCTTGGATGTGGCCTACATGGTTGGTCGTGGCCATTCTTCAGTACTTTGAGATATTATACCATAGTGAAGGTGGGATCAGCCCTCTGTAATAAGAAGGTTCTGAGTTGCAGCCCTAACTCCATAGCTATTCAATTGTATAACATTGAAAAGTGGGCATCATGTGCCCCAAACTAAGTTTCCCCATCTATAAAATTAGGTTAATAGGTCCAGTGGTGATATTGCTGTGAGAAGAATGCATGTTAACTATTTAATACAGTCCTTAGGACATGTAGAAATTCAATATATGGTAGATGAAAAAATATCTTACCAGATATTTAATACTTAGTGGGGTTTTAACACCAAAGTTAAGAAAAAATAAATAAAGAAAGAAAAAGACAAAGGGGAAAAGGACAGGAAAAGTAGGAGGAGGTGGAGGTAGAAAAGGAGAAAATAATGGAAGGAAGAATACTATGCCAGGCATAACTGAGGCTTTTTGCCCAGCAAGGCAGCACTGAAAAACCCCCAAATTATCTTGTGGATGAGGATATCTGATTGTTATTTATTTAAGTGAATATTACATATTAATGAAAGAGATAGCATTAGAGATAGAGATAGAGATTAGAGATTAGAGAGAGAGAGGTAGATGATAAGTAGGTAGATAGAGATAGATGATAGATTAGATAGATGATAGATAGATAGATGATAGATAGATAGATAGATAGATAGATAGATAGATAGATAGATAGATAGATAGATGATAGATGGAGATAGAGATAGGAAGAATCTGTGGTGGTGGAATGCAAAAATGACAGTAATCTGAGCTCTAATTTAACAAATATTTTTGAAATAACTAGGAAGAAATTCCTGTTCTGACCAGCCAGTTTTAGTAAGAGACTCTCTTTCCACTTTCCGAGAATTGCTATCCTCTCTAGTTCTTCAGGAGGACAGTGGCACCCATACACGAAGAGTTGAAGTGGGTTCATCTGACCATGTAAATCTCAGTCTTCCTATTACCCATCGTACCCATTGTAGCATCTAGTGTTGCTTTAAATATTGTAGGTTATTGTAAATGACTCTTTCACTGTGCTTAAAATTGCACCGCATTTCCTTCAGAAAACCTTTCTCTAGGACATTAATAATCCTTCCTCAACCTTCTCCCAGAGCCTCCCTATTCGTACACTTTCTTTCCTTCTGAGATTTCTTATCAGTGACCCCCTACTGCACAGTGATTTTGTGAAAACCTTTCTGATGTGAAAACTGAGAAAAATCTTTCTGGAATCTTTTTGAAGCTTTGATTGATGTAAAGCACAATAAAAGCACAGCTGGAATTGGAGATACCAAGCTCTGCTTCTCAGCTCAGCATTGAAGAGAAGAGGGGATAGCAAGCTTTGTTTGCTCTTGAATGTGAAAGCAGAGTCAAGATGAAGCATGGTGCCATTTGTAAAAATCCTTTGGAGCAATAACTGTGCTTTGAAACTAATGAGAATAATGTTTAGATTAATAGCTTAGGTCATATTTCATGTATTATATTTAACACTAGAGAAAAAGAACTGAAGGGGGAAGTTGGCATACCCTTCAAAAATCTATACACATCACTAATCAAAGGACACATTTTAATGTTCTTGCAAAATGCAATACAGTTAAGCTAATTTTTTTTTATAATTTGTCCCATTTCTTCTCACTTTTACCATCATCTTGTAAAATTAAGTCAAATTTCTTTTTCCAAATATCTGTTTATGAGAGATTCTTAAACCTTTTTAAAGAGAAAGGATCACAGAGCACTTTGAGAATGTGAAGAAAACCTACATCCTAGTTTTTTAGATGTTAACAAACCACACACACACACACACACACACACACACACACACATTTTGACCCCGAATCAAAGAGGTTCACAGATCCATGATAAATTCATAGCTCAATGAATGTTAGATTAAGAGTTCCTATTCTAAAACAAGTCAAATGTGAATTAAAATAAGCATACCTACCTCTTAGGATGGATGAAAATAGTAAATAATTACAAGTGGCTTAAGAATTATGCACTCATAGGGCATTCATTATTCCTTACTTCAAGTCCTTCATAATATATAAAAAAATAAAAGCTCTCAACACTGATTTAAGTTTACCTACCTTCCCTCCCATTCTCAGATGAATGTTTTTTCTTGTTACTCTTTGACGACTGCTGACTGCACTATGACCACCAAAAAACACTTTCTGATATAATGGCCAACAATAAATAACTAGGCTAAGAGCTAAGAATGCTAGCCCTTACTTTTATTCAGCTGAATGACTTTAAGTAACTTGTTAGAGAAAAGAGATTTTCTGCTCATGTTGCTAGAGCTACAGAAGTAGGAGATATGTTTTCAATTCTCCAAGTGAGAAATATGAAGGCACCTCCCAGAAAACATTTATATAAATGCAGCTATTTTCTATAAAGTACTTTATATCCAGCTGGATGGGAGTTCTTACCACAGCAAACAAATTATTGGGTGTAATCATATTATATCAGAAATTAGACCTTAGAGATCAGCTATTTCAAATTAACTCATTTTACAAATGAGAAAACCGAGACTCACTGAGGATACTTTGTTTGCCAAAGCCATATAACAATTCTACGGCAGAATTATGACAAATCTCTCAGCACTCCAAGCCAACTCATCAATTCTACACACCCTTCTCTAATCAGAAAAGGCCTATGTATCAGTTCAGAGAAGCCAGATTATCCAATCTACGCCTAAACATTAACCTCCTTTGGGCTGGAATATAGCAATAGTTCAGAAACATCCAATTTTCCAGAGGCTCTCCATACTCTATTCCTTGGGACAGACTGATGGTATTAATTGGACTCTTGCTTTTGTTGATTTGAATGTTACTTTTTTAGAAGGGGAAAATTCTTGGGAATATGTCTTCATTACCCAGAAGAATGTATATTTTAGTCATATTTGGTTCATTAACCAAGTGGAAGTATGACTTGGATTTAATAGCATTTTCTACGCTTGAAGTGAGAAGAGTAGATGGGGTGAAGTAATGCCTGCTGCCCCAGATAGCTAAATATCTGTGCATGTGATAATGTGATAATGAATTGGATTTGTTTTAAATATTTCCAATGTGAAAGAGATTAGACAATGATTTAGGTCCAGTGTTATACATCACGAGACAAAATAATTAGTGTCACTATGTCTGATTTGGTTGAATTATTTCATGCTTATTTAATTTTTCCTCTCCACTATTCTCACTTGTCTCTCCTTTTATTGCTCTCTTCCTTTCAACTCTCATTTCTCTTCCATCCTAACTTCTCACCCAGAGGTAGTCTCAACTTGAGGAGTTGACAATGTGTAGCAGTCATTTGCTCAGGTTTAAAAGAGTTTGGGGTTAATAGTAGCAAGGCAGTAAGCCCTGTACTATACATCATTGAACCCCTACAAAGCTAAGAGCAAGTACACAAGCAAATTTCCCTCTAGTCATCAAAAATATCCTATCGCTTTCTACTTGTCAGTGTGTTCTTGGAGGAGTGTGCAAATCCCTCTACTGTCTAAACACAAATAAAGGATGATTCTTTTATTAGTTAACTTCTCTGCCATTAACTTCATGATGCAACCTCTAGTCTAGATATAATAGTATCATGAAAAAGGAAGAGACCTGGTTGGATTTTACTAGAGCTCGCATGATCTTAAATATCAGCATGATTTAACACTCTACCCCATAAGCATTTTTGTGTGTGTATGTGTGTGTGTGTAGATGATATTTCTTCATTTCTCCTCTGAATGTAAGATATATAATGACCTTGGAGAGAGCTAGAGGTTTTTGCACACCTGCACACCTGTCAGTGCTCTAATCTCTACCTCCCCACTTTCACCTGCAAGAAAAAGCAAACACCAAGATCCACCTGGAACATCTGTCTTCTAATATGACTTTTTTTTGGCATTTGTTATTATTAGATTAATGCTTGCTCATGGGAAAAAATGCACTCTGTATAAAAGAATAAAATAAGTTGTAAAAGCCCCTAAGCCAAGTTTCCTATTCCTTAGAGGTTATCAGTGTTAACAGTTTAAGGAGAACTCTCCAAAAAATTTTTTTCTATGCTTAATTAAATATACTATACTCATAATTTTTAAAATAATGAATTCAAACCATGCGGGCTAGTCTGCCTTTATTCCCTCAACATCATTTTATATTTTTGAACATAGATCTTTTTTATTCTTTCCAATAATTAAATAGTATTGTGTGGGTGGATTACTGTAAGGTATTTAGCTGGTCCATTTTTTATGTTCTTTCCACTTTATCGCCACTGCAAGTAATGCAAGAAATCTCTATGCATTCATATGTGTTCAGACGTATTTGAAATATATTAGATAATGATTAGAATCTATTGGAAGTGCTTCTAAAAGCACTTCATAGTCTTTCTTTAAAAGTGAACTGTATAGAAGACATCTATAAGAAAGGAGCTGCAACCCCAAAAATGTAGGTAACTGACTAGAAAGTGGATCATGCTTATGTTTTTTCTTCTTGAAGAAGAGGCAAATTACAGTAATCTAAAATTATTTAAGGTGTTTTAATATGCAGAAATAAAACATGAAAAATGAACTCCTTTTCAATATGAAGTTCCATTTAGATCTCTACCTTCATGAGAAAATTTTCTTACTTCATGCTTCGCTCAAGTACCTGTCTTAAAAGAAACTCCAGGTTTCTCAGAGCAAATGTGCCAGATTTTGTGAAGGCCACTTAAATTTCATAGATCTATTGCAAAGATTAATTTAAGTGATTTCCACTCCTTTGTATGGCAGAGACATATTTCACCTTGCCTGGATTATAAGGCCCTCCATAAACTGATGTTACTTTGCTAGTCAATTTTATCCAGTTGTTTGCTGATAAATGTCCAGTAACTGGCTCCTCTCCCCCCTAATATATATACACACACACATACACACACACACACACACATATATACACACACACACAAACATACATATCTATACACATGTAATACATATTTATATACATAAATATTATATATAATATGAATATACACATACATAAGTTAATTACACATTTCACTAATGTAAAGCATATGCAGTATGGAATTTATAATTATTAATGACATATATAATAGCTCTTATTCCAAAGAGTTAGTTGAGTCTCATATAAAGTTCTCATTGATTTTAGCTAAACTCATATTCATAGCCAATCTGTTTGTAACGCATTTAATGTAATGCCAACATGAATGTTGGTTAATATTTTAGTTGTATTAACAAGTAAGACAAAAGTGAAACAGTAAAACAAAGTTATCAAGGTTATTTCACTGAATACCAGATTAGGAGGAGATGTGCAGTAGCACACCATTATGCAGTATTTCTGCTCTAATTACAATAAATATACATAATAGTAAAAAGTAGTAAAATAATTAAGAATTGATGAGTTTTGAATTTGTTTTACTTTTGTTTTTAACATAATATACTTAATTGTAAATTTATTACATAGTTTAATTTTTAATAATGTCTGTGTTTAAGAACTTATAAAATTCTTAAAAGTTTGAGTTCAAAATTTTAATATTTTTTGCTCCCAGGCTCAAGGAAGTATAAAATAGTGAATTCCTCCTTCCAAGAAATAAATATTCAAATAATGGGATCATTATAATGTCCTCTCCCATTCTTTCATTCTATGTTAAGTTCAGTCCCATCTCACCAGTATTCCTGTGCTCACTAAGCTCTGGATTTTGTCTCTTCAATTAATTGGGGAGCAAGGAGCACCCTGTCTCCTTCGTGTCCTTGGAACATTCCATTTCTTTTTGTGATGATTATTATATGTACTTTAACTTCCTTTACTTACTCCTTATTTCATTTCTAAATGCTATACTTTTCTTCAACTGGAATTAATGAACAAAACCCGTGGGTGCATATGTGTGTGCATGTGCATGTGTGTGTGTGCGTAGATTAAATATTCCATTGGAATAAAATTAGCATTAACTAAGCATTACCTTGGCTACTGGGCGGGTATTCACTGCAGACCTAAGACAACCATTGAGACTGTGGGCTTGTTTTGGTGCGATATGGTCTCACCTTTACAAGGAGGATGACTTTGCAGATTCTCCACACCGTTTTGCTTTTTATGTTTTCATTTAATGGTGTGACATCCTATGACAATTATCATTATTTTTGTTCCAATTTTCCCTCTGAAGCAGCTTTGACACAGATCAATGCATCTCAGTGTCATTTTTTATGGAGCTGCAACATCAGAAACTGACAGCTGGAAATCTTAATTGGTCCAGTGACAGAAAATATAATGACTGCTCACAGTGACTTATTTCATCTGACCTTGTGTTTAATTCAAAGGTAAATTTTTCATCCCACTACTGGAAAAGAGAAAGTTGTAGCATGATGAGTGGGGCAGATGGGCCAGAGAAAGGCCCTTCTTTTGAAAAGAAAATGATACTGGTTTGGGGGCTATTATTAAATTAGGGGTTTAAGTGTGGGTCTCAAATAATGGATACCAGAAGTCTCCGTGCCTATTTGAACTGCCAACCTTTCTACTGTGCCTGTCATTACAAATGGCAGCAGGTACCAAATGCAGCATGTAAGTTTGCCCACAAGTGACTGGCTGGAGGCCCTATCTCAAAGGCCACCAGACAGCTACCAAACAGACTCTCATTTTCTCATTACTGACTTGGTCTGGAGCCCAATGACTTTGACCTAGAGGTGAAAGGTTTCCTATAAGACCACCCAAATTGCCCAGTCCTCCTGGTCCTGGAGAGGAAGCCGTTTCTGGTATAAGGATATCAGATTTTTCCCACTGAGCCCAGCTAGTAAATCAAGTTTTGAAGTGTGCCCTATTGGCAGTTAAAAACTGCTTTATTAAGAAAGTATTAAATCTTTAACATCTTTTGTTCACCTTGGGCAAAAGCATAGCATAGAGAAGGAGATGACCTGATACAGTGAAAGAAATGCTGGAGTTAGGTTAAAAAGATGTCTCTGAGCTTTATCATCAAAGTCTGCCTAATTCACTGGGAAATCAGGAGAATTAAAAGGTTGAATGCATATATAAATGCTCAATAAGTACAAGTCTCTTTTAGAGTTGTGACTAATGACGAAGAAGATGAGGATGAGGATTACGATAATGATGATGGTGTTAGTGGTGGTGAATTGAATGGTTTTTTTTTTTCTATATATATATATTTTTTTAATGTTTCCTTCCCATATAAAAACATATCAAGGACACTGTTGGCCAAGGATATAGTACAGAGTAGTAAAAGTGAAACAGAGACCTGGCTTGGAATTCTGGCTTCAATACTCATGAGCTGGCTAGCCTCAGTTTTGTTTATAAAAAAAAAAAATTACTACATGAGTTTGTTGAAAGAATTAAGTGAAATAAAGTATGAAAAGCAGTTAGTAAAATGTCCAACACAATTAGAACACGGTATATTTTAGTTTGTTCAAGTTCCTTTCAATTCAATAAGTGCCGAGCTAGTCCATTCCTCAGTAACTCATTCACCAGATTGAGACTAAGGTTCACTCCATGTTTCTCCACCAGAAGTATCTTTGTGTTAGTTCAAAACTCCCAAATCACCAAGATGATTTCCTAAAAATCAAGGCCTTTGTAAGAAAACGGAGATAGAGTTTAAAAATATCAGACCAGCAGGCACCTCTGATCCCAAAGGAAGAAGAGAGGGAGGGGAAGTTGGATGGAAACATCCTAGATTGCTTTGCAGATTAAGGAAGATTGAGTAAGGCTGTCAGGGAGTCCTCAAGAGAGGGTCAGCTGTCAGTGGAGATCCTTGGTTTACGGAGACGAGTCTACTGTGTTCAATCATTGGCTGGAAGCAGCTCAAATGGACACATAGCTTTGGTCTAGATGTGGCAATTTAGTTCAGAGCACAGCAACTAGGGCCCTTCAGCTGAGCTCCCTGAAGGTGAAAGTCTGTGAGGCACATTCTCATGGACTCCACAACCTCATTGTCTTTAAAAACTGTGATTGTGTTTTAATAGCAATGAACTCATCCAATCCTTCAATTTAAAAATAAATCTATTCACAATATCTGCTAGACTGTTCCAGGTGCTGGCTAGTATTGACTGTTTATTTGTTTGCATCCTTCGAATGTTTTCTAATCTTCATAAACTCTTAAGAAGCAAAATTTGCCTTTTTCAGTTTCTTACCTTCCTCAAATACTAGACTCATCAAGTTTCCCAAGCATCTGGGCCTGGCACCTCATTCTTCATCATTTTGCGATGCTCACTTCTAGCAGCAATAAATAGCTGCTGCTGTACCAGAAAACCCATATCTTGACAAGAGCACTTTATCTGTCTTGTCTCCATGGAACCTGACTCCTGAACCCCATGTGAGGCCAGAGATCAACAGAACTGGCTTTTATTAGTGGAAGGCGCAGACCTTGTTTTGTGTAGGAAGTTTTACAGCTGTCTGTCTTTGCTCCTTCACCAAGAGGAAGTCAGAGTGAGGACGACAGTCAAATGAGTCGCATGTCAGAATTTATTATGAAGGATGCAGGCGTTATCACTCTGCATTACAGCAGCACTGGCTCTGTTTGATACCTGAGTCATGATTTAAATGGATTTGGTATTTACCATCTTTTTGTAGCAGATAAACTCTAACCCATGTTTTACTGCTTCAAGATATTCCTACTTCCAGAAATGA
>NW_006433024.1:15091141-15106213 GCF_000325575.1 Pteropus alecto | reverse complement strand
GAGGGAGGGAGGGAGGGAGGGAGGAAGGGAGGAAGGAAGGAAGATGGGTAGGTGAGTGGGTGGATGGATAGATAGATGGATAGATGGATGGATGGATAATAAAGTAAGCTTGTTTGAAGAATTTGGTTCATTAGAATTGTATGTATCATATTTTGTGTTTCTTCTTTGCTGTAAAAGAGAAACTTCATGCACTGAGTTCTATTACCAAATAATTCACAATAATATAATGATAATATATGAAAACTGGAAAGAACTTCATACATTACCTATTCCATTCCATTGAAAAAACTGACTTCCCCAAGGTAATACAGCTAATAAAGGTAAACTCTGTACCCTGACTTCCTGTCTTTTCTCTTTCAACCAAATCTTGCTATTCTCCTTTTTTATTTTGTATAGTTCATTTGAAATGTTACTGGCTCTCAAAGTATACAAAGAATCCCACCCAAATACTCCAAAATCCATTTTGAAGGCATGAAGACAAGGTTTTTTCCCAAATAAAGCTCACCTAGTCCTTCATTTATTTAATTAAATATTGAGAGTTTATTATGTTATAAGCATTGGTCTGTGTGCTAAGAATATAGGAGCACAAAGACAGGACAAGTCCTTTCTCTTCTGGGGCTTACATTCTCATTTATATTCAGAAATAGTATTTCATCTATGACTGTCAGTCACTGGCCTTATGACCTGGGACAAATTTTTTAATCTATCTGAGCCTGATATTTCCTTGTCTGTAAAACAAAGCCAGTAAATCCCACTTTGCTTTGTTCTTAGAGGACCACAAAGGTAATGTCACTAAGTTATTTGGCAGAGTGCTAGACACATAATAATAATTCAATGTAGGGGGCCTTTTGTTATAATCAATTCTGGGCATTCCACTTGCCATGTTACCAGCCCTATCATTTTTCTTCTTCCAAGAGATGCATCATGGTGTAAATGTAAGCCCTATCCCATGCAATCCCTTCCCTGCTAATTAAATTCCAACCACACTGAATTTATTTCTATTCCATAGACACTCCTAAGCTCCTTCTTTCTTCAGTGACCTTGTATCTGATCCTCTGGCTAGAATATCCAGCCCGACCTTCCCTTATCCAGGCCTCCTAATGCCTTTTTTATCTGTCTCACTCCTGCTCATCTTTTCTCTCACTTTAATTATCACTTGGCAAGAAGCTCTTCCCTAACTTCTCAGGCTAAGTTAGATCTTCATTATGTATCCTTACAACAGATCCACTTACATGATCTGCAGAGTCCAGTACAAAATGAAAACATGGAACCCTTTGTTCAAAAAGCAAAACAAAAGCATTGTTGAAGGTACTAGATTGTAAAAGTTTTTTTCTGCCTCTCTTGACTTGTCAGTGTATTTTTTTATTCTTTATTTAATATTGTTCTAAGAAAAAAATAAAATTTTAATTTTTAGCATTAATTTTATAAATTATAGCACAATAACTTAAATTATTATATTTTGATCTCTCTCATGAGATTGTACGATGCCAGTTTAATTGCAAATATAAGTTTAACATGGATGTGGAAATAGGAATTACGCAATTCTTCTCTGTAGCTCATACATGCATGTGAAGTGCCTTCTTGCCAAAATAGTGGAAATGTTGCAAAAAAAAATTTAGATATTTTCATTTTATTTCTGGATATGCACACATTCTATCAACATTCTCTACTTTCAGCTTCCTGATGGATAAAGAAGAAATGAAAGGAAAAGAAACATTTTTTTCCTATTTTTTTTCCCATTTTTTCTTGTGCTTCAATGTCAGCGTAAGTGGTTGACTGATACAGGGAAGTAACGTGAGAAAAAAAAAAAGGACATGTAGGCTTTCTTAGTCATTTATGTTTGTTTCTATGTCATTAGCTTCATTCTGCATTCCATGCAATTTCTGGGTAGAACAGAAAGTGTTGGCCTCTAGAAGTTGTCAGTATGCCTGCTTACTCAGTCTTAGATGTAACATACTAAACTTATACTCCTTTAAGTACCACTGACTTCCCACATATTATGTCTACCAGAATTCTGTACTACATATGAATGGGGCAACAGGGAATGGTGGACACTCATAGTGTGCTATCTCCTCAGCTCATGTACATATTCCATTGTATCATTGGACTTAATTAAAACACAATTTTAAACATAAAATTAACAAGGATTTAGAGACTAATAGAAGAGCGTTAAACCAAGTCTGTGGCCTTTCTGAGCATAAGATCTCTTGAGACTGCTCAGATCCTGTGCCTTTGAAGCTGTCCCTGCTTACAGCATCTTGTGCTTTTACATTGAATTTTTTATAATATCTGTAACATTAGATTGATGAAATTATTTGTTTAACATATGCCTCCATGATTAAACAATAAACTGCATGAGGGCAGTGATTTTATATTTCTCATTCATCTCTTCTCTGTAAATATTTTCAAGTTTATGAATAGATAGATGGAATACATGGATGGGAAGACCAGAAGTCTGAAATCTTCATGAACAAAGTTCCAAAAAATGACTTGAAATTAATAACAGTAGTTAATATTAGAGTATATAATTAGAATTTATAGATATAATACATAACTGTTTATTCCCCTCCTCCTTAGAGTTATTCTTGCCTTTCTAATTCTATATGTTCAGCTTGATCAAACCTTAGTCATGAACAGAATCAATGCTATTGCTATCCATTCTAAGAGAAGATTCCATTTTTCCCTGTATATGTGTGTGTATATGTCTGTGTTGTGCGCGCACACACATGCTTTAATGATTATACCACTCCCATGCATAAAGAAAGAAACTATCCATTTCATCAACATTAGATTTTCATATTGCTCAACTTCCCAAAGGGAATGTTCCTTCTATTTTTACAGGTCTCATTTTGCTAGCTGCACAAAGCAAAATAACAGTTCATTTAACTATGTCAACACCAGTAGCAACTCACTACTATTTGCTTTCTTCAGTATAAATTTTAATGCATTTTTAATTCCAACCTACTGGTTGGTAAACCAACCATTACAGTTACTGTTGCCCTATAATGCGTTTCAGTCATTTCTAAAAAATCCAGACTTTAAGATGGCTTATCATTATCTCTATAAACTACTGGAAATGAATTCCCTCCCTGAACTGCTGGGTCCTGCAGCACTCTAGCTAATGAAAGTGGATTTGGACACACTATTCAAATAAACAAAACTGCTGAGTTTTTTCTTTTTTTTTCTTTTTTAGCCAAATTTAATGCTCAGCAAAATCTGTAATCTCACATTCTGGCCTTCTTTGCAGAAGTTATTCATTTAAATGACAATTCTGAATCGGTTTAGATCCAATCTTCACACAGGACAGAAATTAATACAGAATAATGAAAAGTGTGTATAATTCTTAGATTTCAAATAATACAAAAGTTCACAACTTACAGATACAAATAATGGCCTTGAAGTTGTGAGGACTGGGTTTTGGTCAGTACTTCTGCCACTAGGATGATCTGATTTGGATTCAAAAGTATTTGAGGCATATTCTAGCAAGAATATAGTGATGGATGAGGCTAAAGCGATTTCTCTCCTCAGGAAACTTATAGTCTGGGTCAGTGACTTCAACAGGCCCTTTTCCATCCTGAGTCCTTCTGGCTTTAATGCAACACTCATTCAATCATTGAAATCTTTTCCAGATATTTAATAAATATTGTCTAAGGGTTATAAGATGCATAAAAATAAATCTTACCTAGCTCCTAATGTCAAGGTGCTTATATTCCAGACATAAATAACTATGAAGTTAGAATAGATGAACAGCCACAGAAAGACCTGGCTAGTACTCCATGGGAATAAGAAGTGAAAAGAGTTTCCAGTGAGTGAAATCAAGGCTTTCTTAAGCAAATAATGTTTGGATTGGGTCTTGGGAGATTTAAAAGATTTGTAAATGTTGTAGATGAGGGAGAGGTGAGAATTCTAAGCAGAGGAGATAGAAGAAAACTTGAGGAGAGAAGGCTCAGGCAGGTATGCAATATGGCCTGATACGGCTGAGTATAGCATGTGCGAATGCTTTGTGTGTCTTCTCCTTTCCTTTAACCACCTGGTCTGGTGAAATCCTCATTTCTGAGGAGGTGAAGTCCAAATATTGTCTTCTCAGTCCAGCCTTCTCTGCCTCTCCCTAGTCTGCCTTTTCAGAAAAATAAGTCATTTCCTGCTGTATACCATAGCCTGGACTTGACATGCTATATATAGCATGGTTATTTATTTATGATTCTGTTCGTCCTACCAGATTTCAGGTTCCTTTGACGTAGGTATAATGTCTGGCTTTTTTATCCTCTCATTGTATAGAAAAGGGTTACGGCTAAATAGATGTTTAAATGAATTGAGTTAGAATTGTGAGAAAATGTGATTGTAAAAATGGATTGAGACCAGATACTGAAGATCTTAAATGACATGTTTAGAAATATAAAACCACTGAAGCCTCTTTTTTTCCTGAATATGATAATAATAACTAATAATTTTTGTTCTTGGCACTACTGTAAGTACTGTGCATATTTTATTGTATATAGGCTTCAGAACAACCTAATAACAAAGACAACAATTATTCCTATGTTAGAGTAAGGAAACTGAGAGCTAGTGTTTCAGGGACTGCTCCAGAATCAGAATGAGTCAATGGTAGAGACAGAACATTGGGAACTTGACTCAGGATACTTTTAACTACTACGCAAAACCGTGATTTGGAAAAAAGTAATTTTGTAGAAATATCCAAGATGAATTATAAAGAAGAGGCCCAAGTAAAGGACCTCAATTTAATAGACAGTTGCAATAGGATAGACAAAATAAGGGCCTATATATGATGATGGTGAAGGTGAATATTAAAAAGAGGGGATTTTGTTTATTCAGAATTAAAAGAGTTGATAAATTATTCATGTAGGGCAGAGAAATGGGAACAATTGTGAGATTTTGAGCCCATGTAACTGGGAGAAGGACAGTCTCATTCACAAAAAAATAGAAAACCAGAAAAGAAGCAAGTTCAACAGGGGAGATGATAATTCTGTGATTAATAATGTAATTTTTTATTATTTATAAATTACACAAGTCTGAGTGTGACTTCCTTTTGTGATTTCTATTCCTTAGAGAAAAGGTACTGTTTATAATGCAGTTTGTTATATGCCATCGTCGTCATTTATATTCTGGCTTTGTGGAGATATTTTTTTCAAGATAAAATTATGACTTATTTTGGAAAATAGGCAGCATATGTAAAGATTTTTTTATTAGAGATTTAGAAGGAAAGCTAGAATTTTCACTAAAAAATATGCTTTAAAAGTAGATAGAGCATCTTGGCAAAAATAAACATTTTTACCATTGGTTCCTCAATGGATAACTAAAACACAGCATTTTATTTGAATAAATCAGTATTCTTATATATATTTTCATCTTCAGAAAGTTACTCTACTTCAAGAAATCTGTTTCCTCACCTGTAAAATAGGAACAACATTGTGAGTAATCTCATAGGACTGTTGTGAGTATTAAATATGAAATCTTTCCACAGAGTATAGCATAAATTTAGCCCATCAAAATATTAGCTACCATTATTATATTATTACTGTCAGTTTTCATTTTCACTGAATTTTCTGACAATCTGTGCCTCACTGGAGAAATATGAAAGTACCTAATATTTGTTGAAAAATAACAAACATTTGTTTTAAAACTATGTTAAAAACTATTGTTTTATAACCATAATTATAATAATCTGAAACTATTATTTCTTAAAACATGCAGCTGTTAACATTAGCTTTATTATATAGTTTGAGATAGAAAAAAATTGGAATCGATTTGTATACATTTTATGTTTAAGATACATATCCCACACTGTTCAGCATTCTGGTTTTTGACGTGAAAACAGGAAGGAAAAAGAAAATAATACAATATTGAAAATATATATATATTATAGATCAATGTATCTTCAACATTCTTAGATACTGTAACACATGGAAATGTGTTATTATCTAAAAAAATGGCATTTTTTAAAGTTATACATTTCGATGTATTTAATTCCATCTTTAAATCTGGAAACTATTTTATTATATTAAAACATTACTGTGCAAATTAAATATCCTATAAAATCACAGCTGTGAACACACAAGCCCACGAAAAGTAGAAGCTTGAACTAAAAAATTATGAGTAGCTTTTTCTGAGTTTTTCTAGTAATAATTTTCACTACATATTTTATTATATTTTAATGATCAAGATATCTAACAGTAAAAATTCAGAAAAAATATGTAGGAAAATAATATAATCTTAAGTAAATATTATCAATAATATTTATTCTTCAAAATGTGAATAGTGACAGTGGTTTTTTTTGCATCCGGAAAGCAGAGTTCTGTTTGTCAACCACCAGTGTTCCATGCAAGCATAGCTTCTGAATCACAACACAGAAGACAGGAAAGGAGCCCTACTTATGTGTAAGACAGGCTTATGTGACTTTAATTGCAACAGTTTAAAAAAAGATATAGAGGTGATATTTTCCCATGAGTATAATAAGAATCAATGGTGAGATGTAGCTGCCAAGAAAACTAATTGGATTTAGATTACATTAACAGTAAAATTATCTATAGAGCAAAAGAAATGATATTTCTTCTTACTCCATAATGGAGAGGCAACGCCTGGATTACTGGAATCAGTTCAGAATTTAGAACTTTAACTTGGGTAGATACAAACAAGTTCACTTTCAGGATTTTGCCCCCAGTGCCATGAACAACCACAATGAGAAGTGCCTCATTTCTACATCCAGATAACCAAGACCCCCAACTCAGCCAACCACCCTTAACTCAGAACTTCATCCAGCTGCAAAGGGGGAATCAAAGGAATCGGGCAGAAAGCATGAACTCGGTCAAATGTAAACCCACTATTTAGTAGCTAGTGATCTGACTGAACACGAAAACAACTACCACCTAGACCTACAGTGCTGAATACGGCAGCTGCTAGCCATAGGTGGTTGTTGAGAATGTGAAATATGGTGAGTCTGAATTGAGAGGAGCTGTAAATATAAAATACATACTAAATTTTGAAGATTTAGTGTGAAAAATGTAAAATGTTGCATTTATAACTTTTTGATTGATTACATGTTGAGATAATATTTCAGGTATTTTGACCTACATAAAATATATTATTAAAATTAATTTTACCTTTTTGTTTTTATGTTTTTTTAACATGACTACTACATTTTTTAATATACATACATACCTTACATTATGTTTCACTGAATGACACTTCTCTAGACTAGGGATTAGTAATTTTTTTTTTTCTGTGAAGAGCTAATATTAAATGTTTTGAACTTTGTCTCTGTCACAGCTACTCTACTCTGTCACTGAAGTCTGCGAGCAGCCAGAGGCAATATGTAAAGAAGTGAATGTGGCTGTGGTCCAATACAATCTGATTTATGGATATCGTAATTTAAATACCACTCATTTTTATGTGTTGTGAAATAGTATTTTTCTTTTGATTTGTTTCTAACGATTTAAAAAGGCAAAAGCTATTGTTTGGCATATAAAACCAGGCCGTTCGTGGGCCATGGTTTGCCAACTGCTATTCTAGACCTTACTCTGTATTTATTAACTGTAGTCCACAGTAAAATGACTTAATCTGTATGCTCATCTAAAAATTATGATATTAATAGCTTAATTATAGAGTTCTGCTGCCCTCAGAGTTTCAAGTGAGATAATTTGTAAATAACTATGTAAATAACACTATAACTTGATTTTTTTAAAAAGATAAAATTGGCCAAGAATAAAATGGACTACTTCTAAGAGCAGTGAATTTTCTAATACTAGAGGTGTTTAAAGTGAAAAGAATTTTGTAGAGGAGAATTAAACACTAGACACATGATTTAATTAAATGTGTAATAACTCTCTTCTAAGCCCCAAACACATGTTTTTGTTGTTATGTGTTAACTCAATTTTAGTTGATGTTGTGGGAAAAATTTAACAAATGATCTCAGAGTTCAGGTTCTGATTTCTATCATAGAAATAATCAATTTATTATATTAAAAAATCAATAATCCATCATAGAACTTTTAATAGGAATCTGAAATCTGATTTATTGCACTTTTTCCCATTTTGGTAATAGAATTTAATAAGGTTTTAACACAGGGGAATGAGATTATGGAAAGTAGATTGGTATAATTCTTCCTTTTATCTATCAAGTACTCTTAGCACATGATCTGTAATTTATCTGAACACATAACCAGTGATTAGGAATAAGTTGATATTAATATTTTAAGCTGCACTTTTAATAAATATCTGCCCAGTGTTTTCATCCTTTTTGCCAATTCCTTTCATGTTCTTCATCTGAGTAATTATAGAATGAGTGACACAATTCCACTGAGTTTACATTTCTTTGGTTAATAAATTGGTCTCAATCACTAATGGATTCTTTATACTAAGTGAATTTGTGTGTTGAATTGGTTTAAATTGCAGGACCATATTTCAAGGTTAAATACCAAAGTATGTCAAGCTATTAATTTTGTGTTGCTCTTGGTTTGAATGATGTAGGTTGTTGAAGCTAGAGCAGAAGATTAAATTAATTTCTGCCTTTGCCCAAGTCCAGCCTTTCTCTTTGTGTGATGTGTATGTTTGACATTTGTCTTCATTCCAAGATAAAATGAGGAAAACTCATCAGAATGAATGACCAGTCTTCATTAAACTGATGGTTTTCGGGGAGATTTCTTCTTTACCGTGCAGTAAAATATTATCTTCCTGAAGAATAAGTTTAGCGATGAGAAATTCAAAACGGGATGCACACCAACCTAATCAATAAAATCATCCTAACTATCTCAAGGGCAAAGAGGAGAAAGATAGAGAGTATCTTCCATCTGCTGACAATGAAATAAATATGCCTGAGCTACATATTGGGCCCCATGTGTGAGGAGCAAATATTTCCAGTGGATGCTCTGCTTGCTCAAATCCACATGAACTACATATTTATAACTTTGTTTTGGAATCTGGAAGAGATAGGGTGTTTTTTGTTTTTTGTATTTTAATTAAGAAATCCAACCCTATCCAAATGTCATTTAAGACTAGACCATAAGTTTCTTTCACAGTCTCTCCAGAGAGTAAAGTTTCAGTTGCAAAACAGCCCTAATCCTTAAAGCATTTATGAAAACATAGATAGAAGGCAGGATAAATAAACCTTTGCAAACAAGCACCAAGGGAATATATGAAGCCCACATCCATCATCTTCAGTGTATCTCTTGTTACACATACATTCGTCTTAGAGAGAGAAAGGAGCAGCTCACATTGATTTTCTTCATCTCTCTGGGGACAGGACTTCAAATTGGTCAGTTACAGTATTTCATATTTCCTCGTTATAGCCTGGGCATACAATACAATAGATGTCCTAACTGGTAGTCAGAAGTATCTTTTATCTGGTTAATGCTTATATTCCTGATTGTATGTAAACTAAAATTAGAAGCAAGCATTTGTTTTCAATGCATAATATTTTAGAAAAAATACTTTGTTATATTGTGTTATGTGATTATAAATGTAATATATGCATACTCTAAAGCCTTTGGAAAATATTGAAAAACAGAGAAAAGATCCCTTATAGCCCCACTACCCAGAAATAACTACTAGTTATTGTAAATATATATATCCTTCCAGTCTTTTTTCTATACTTTTGCATTAATTTATTCAATTTATTGCCCAGTACATACTGAGCAATGTATTTATGATGATAAATACAAGACACATTATTTTTACATTTATAGAATTTATCATTTAGTCAGAGATACAAAGAGCTAATGCAAAATAATGTACTTTGTGCAGTGATAGAATGACCCAGACTATAATAGTCACATATGAGAGGCAAAAATGGCCTAGATTTAAGGGATGACAGAGAAGGCTTTACAGATAAAGCTCTATCTAAGCTTAGGCATAGGAGTGGGCAGCATTTAGTCGGATGAAGAGAGAGAAAGAAAATGGAAAAGCATGGACTGAGAGGAAGGGTCAGGTAAAAGGCTAGTGAGTGTTCTGGGAAGTGAATAGTAGGTGATTATAACTTCAGAGGTTGAAGAGGGGATTTGAAGAAAAGTGGGACCAGGACAGTGACAGAGCAATGCTCCAAGAACCTATGGAAATAATGTATATTAATTAGGCTGAAATCTAAGAAATTCTAAAAAGAGATCTTGTATACAGTACCTCAAACAAGATGGATGCTTATTTCTCTTTCATTTAACCATACAAGGAAAAGTGAGTATTCTACTGTGTTTGCTCTGTTCTACCAAATCATCTGGAGACCCAAGTTCCTTTTTTCTTGTGGTTCCTTCATTCTCCAAGGCACTATCTACATGATCATGTAATTCAAATTATATGCACCACACATCTAGCTTCCACCCTGCAGGAAGAAGTGAGGAAGTAGACAACACACAATTTACATTTAAGGTGCTGGCATGCAGTTGTATACATTACTTTGTTGAGAATCTGGCCACTTGAGCACCTTGAAAAAACGTTATTTCCAGTTGGAAAGGCCAAATGTCAACTAATTTAAATTTTGGAAAGTAGATTCTATACTAAAAAGAAAAAAAGAACAGGAGAGTATTTGCCTCATCATGATATGAAGTCTAAATTGCATTTTAAAGATAATGGAAGGCTATTAAAAATTTAAAGAAGAGAATATTGTCACATGTGAATTGTAGAACATACCTTTGGCTAGAGTGTGGAAGATGAATTAGACCCTAATAGGAATGGGGAAAGGATTACCAGGTAAGAGGATGAGTATCTCCCCCAAAAAAATTATTAGGCAAGGGATAATGATGTCATGGACTAGGATAGAGGCAGAGGAATTTTAAGAAAAAGAGAAGTACACTTATGAGTCAGAAAGAGTCATTTATGAGGTAGAATTACAGGGCTGGATGCATAGTTTAATGGGGAGGGTAATGGTGGGGGAGACTGAGGAGTCAAGATGTCTGGCTTGGCATCTGGTTGGATGGTGCCATTTACTGGGTACATCCATAGATTTCATACTATTTTAGAGATCACCAAATCTACTGGCTTAAAATAACAAATCTTTCTTTAACTCATGATTGTGTAGATCAATTGACAGGGCTCAGCTCTGCCATATTTTGCTTATCTTAGCTAGACTCAGGTATTTTAGGCCTCTGTGGGTCATCTAAGATTCTAGGGATGACTGCTTGTGACAAGGGCATCTTGGTCTCAATTTCTCCATCAGTCAGCAGATTAGCTTGGGCGTATTCACCTGGAGCCAGCAGATTCCAAGTGTCAAACAAAGAATAAAAATGCCCCTATGCACAAGCACTTTTAAAATCTCAACTTGTGTCCTGTGTGCACTAGTCCCATTGAGCACTTGGTCACATCCAGACAGTGTGGGAAGGAGCCATGAAAATCTTAAGAAACGTTATTGCAAGAATCAGTTAACCTGATAATCAACACAGTGCAGTGGAAAAAATTTACTGGACTTGAAATTTAGAGATAGGGAGTGTGCAGTTTCTTTCTGGGAACCAATTCTATATAATTCTGAGCATCACTTCACTTCCTGAGACTTCATTTTCTGCATCCCTAGAGACTGACCTTGATTAGCCCCAATGTCTTTTTCCTTTCTAAGATTTATGAAACTAATTGATTAGTATTTTGTTTCTGGTAGTATAAACAAACAGCCGTTTTGAAACTTGGACTGTCAGATCTGCTTTCATTCAAATAAAAAAAAAATGGAGTAGCTAATGTCTTTATTCTGTTTAGTTTTTCTATTCTATAGATCTGTGATTCCACAGTTTGGCTCTGATTGTCCAATTGTGATATGCCACATTGTTCTTATGTTAATGTTTACTTGTTTATAGAAATTAGTGTGTCAGCTTTAGTCAGCACATAAATGATCTTATTCTGTGCTACTTTCATTTTTAAAAAACTATATAAATGACATATGTGTTCTTTATTGTCCATCAAGACTTGGGGAAGTATATCAAAGATGATGTTTTCTAGGTTATATTTGTGATCTATTTTGTAACTTTAACTATAAATATTTAACTAGATAACTTGGTTTGTCTAAAGTTAGCATTCTAACCCCTGCCTAATTAGGATATCAGCTACTGTGGAGACACATGCCAGTATATCTATTCAATTTACATTGTGTACCACAGATCAAGGAACTATATAAAATCATACAATGTGACTGTAGAGCTAGAAAAAATGTAAATCACTCTTTTTATAGAAAGACAAAGCACTCAGAAAATGTAGCAAATTGGTCAAGTTATATGGTGAGAAGACTATACAAATTATAACTCACACCCAAGTTCAACTTCATCACAAAAGTCAGCCTGGACTAGGGTCATATTGTTTAAAACTGAATAGTAGACTAATTATCTATTATAATAGGCAGTAAGTTGCATAAATACTTTCTGGCAAGGCCATTGTAAATAGACTGGATATAATGTGGTGTGATAGAATTGGCCTTTTTATTACAGATCTGCCTTTACCAGCTAGTAAAGCAAGTTACTCTCTTTGACCTGCCTGATATTGAACTTAGGCCATGACAGTTCCTCAAAAAATGTTAATTCTTTCCTTTCACCCTTGTAGAACATTCTCTGAATCATTTGGAATGGTCTTGGGTTGATTATTGTTTTGTAGAGGATATATATAAATAAATACATTTTTGTTAACTATTTCGATAAAGTGAAGAAGGCTTTATGCTCCTAATTTGACATTTGCCCTAGTGAACTCATATAACATTTCTAGATGCTCAGAGTATCTTCTGAGAGATTAATAGCTAGAATATTGAACTGAGTCAGGAGATGTGTATTATAATTCCATTTTGTCATTAGTAAACTATGTAGTCTAAATCTCAGTTTACTCCTCTAAAATGGGAATAAAATATATATGCCTGGCCAATTTTATGAGGTAGTTACACGGTTCAAATAAGTCTTTTCTAAAACAACAAACATAAAACTCTACCAACAATATGAATGTGCTATTGAAACATCTAGAATAAATATTTTTCAAACAATCGGGGCATTATGTAATATCAACTTTTATTACTTTGGCAAATAGAGACAAAAAGGACTTAAGTGTAAACACATAGTAAAATTCAATTTGCTTTTGGGATCCTGAAAAGTAAACCCCTTCTGTACTGGATATGAGAACACTGAACCCTATCTCTCTTCAATATTTTCTCTTCAAATGGTTATCTGACATTTCACCAAATGATTTTAAGTTCTGTGAGCACTGAAACTCCATCATCTACTGTTTAGTTAACTGAATTTTCTTCACTTTCAACTCCCTTACTCGTTTTTCCAAATTTTCTTCAGACCCTCTCCTCTTTGAAGGCCCCAGAGGTATGGCTATTTATTTCAGAAGAAATATGCTATCTCTTACATATTCTATACAGACTGATCCAAATACCAAATGTATCAAAGCACACACACACAAAACACACACACACAATGGCTGTAGTTCTTTATGAATGATCAGATTATGAATTTATACTTGCAGTCTTCATATCCTAAAGAATATTTTATACCCTATTCATTACATTATGTTTTCCCTTCCTGCCAGAAAATGTGTATGTGCATTGGACTATAGATGGTTAAACACACCACATGGAGTATTCCCCAGCCAGAAGAAATGGGAGTTCTGTCTTGCTTTAGATTTGATGAGCTACCAATTTGTGGTAGTTTCATTTCAATTTCATTACTGAGCAACCAGAATGAATTGACAGGGAAAGCAATCAACACATGATGCACCCACTGAAACCTCTAATACGAAATGTTGGTTGCTTCTGTCAACACAGCCAATTACCAAAGGCACTCCAAAGGTAAGCGATAGCCAAAATAAGCCACATGATTCCATGGACCACATCCTGCATACCTGTTAGTGAATTCATAGTAGACACAGAATGACAGACTGCTTTGTTAATATAACATTTCAGCTCAATGCTCTATCTGTACTGTATTCTCCAAGCATACACAGATGTTTGTGGTAAGATAAGAGCTGCGTGTGTGTACGTGTGTGTGTGAGAGAGAGACAGAGACAGAGACAGAGACAGAGACAGAGAGAGAGACAGAGATAGAGATAGAGGAACAGAGAGAGAGACAGAAATAGAGATAGAGGAACAGAGAGAGAGACAGAGATAGAGATAGAGGAACAGAGAGAGAGACTTACTGACTGAATATTGATTCCAGGATAAAAGAAATGCATTAGGAAAACAATTTTTTAAAAATAAATATATCTAATTTTTCTCACCATATGGATCATTTCCTGTGCTAGAACTTGAACCTGAAAGTGAAAATTCAGACTCAGACTCCTGGGAGCTCATTGACGTATACCTTGCAAACAGCCAACCATCACTTATTCATTTAAGAAATATTTATTGAGCACTTGCTATGTGCAGGCACACTATGCTAAATAATGAGAATGTAAAATTTAAAAAGATAATCTTCCCATTTGTAACAACATGAATGGACTTTGAGCACATAATGCTAAGCTATATAAGTCACACACAGAGAGAAAAGCACTGAATGATATCACTTAAATGTGAAATCTAAAAAAGTTAAAGCTGTAATAAACAGTAAAAGGGTGGCTACTAGGAGACTGGGGTAAGGGGTAAGACAAGTGTTGTTTAAAGGTACAAACATGTAATGAGTAGCAAGTAATCCATAGAGGTAATACACAGTATAATGAATATGACAATAATGTTATAATTCTGTAATGTAATAAATATCCCTACTTTGACAATCATATAATATATAAATATATCAATGTAACAAGCTGTACAGCTTAAACTTACACAATGTTACATGTCAGATTTATTCAATAAGAAAATAGACAACATACATATCCTCCAGGAATTTATAGTTTGGATAGGGAAAAGAGAAATTAAGAAACCTGAGCCATGATAGTGTAAGGCAGGAGAAGAATAGGACACTATCAGAACTTCCAATCCAGATTTTGACATCAGTGAAAATTTTAGAAGGAAGCAAATCCAAACCAAGACCTAGGAGTTAGCCAGAGAACCTGGGAAAGCAATGATTACTCCCTGAGGTTAAAGCAACACCAGAAAAAGTGTGATGGCAAGCAAACATGAAACATTTAACAAGATAGGGAGATTCAGAATGTCTAGATGTTTATCGGGGTT
>NW_006433024.1:15080951-15090948 GCF_000325575.1 Pteropus alecto | reverse complement strand
ATCCGAATGGTAGTGATATTGGCTTTTATCCAGCAAGAAATGAGAAATTGAAGGATTTTACCTGTGAAATGACATGGTCGGATAAACCATACTGTGAAGTCTAATAATTATTCTAAGTAGCTACACGTACACACGCAGCGCACGTGCACACACACGCGTGCACACACACACACACACACTTTATATACAATTTTAAAATAACCTTGAGAACACAAAGATAGAAGAAAACAAGTATTTCAGGCACTGGTAAAATATTTATAGAAAATAAAACTTTTATTCTAATTTGAGTCTTGAAGTCTTGGCACTAGATGATGTTGCAGCCTACGCTTCAGCAACAACTCAGTGATGGAGAAACCTCTGCTCACACCTCTGGTGCTTGGTGTCGGTTTATAAAGTGCCAGGTACCCTTCTGTGTCTGAGAAAATAGCAAGAAATCAGGAAATCACGTTTTTCCTCTCAAGGTGCTGCCTCTCAATCTGTTGAGGAAGATACACTAGTATTTTCTGTTCTCTGCAAAAATGCATGTAAATCAGATATAGTGCATATGTAGGTTATCTCCAACTGTTCAAAATTATTCCTTGGAATGGACTTTAAGCAGTTTGGGCGGGGGGATTCTCACCACTGGGCTTAATTTTATCTTTTGTACCTATAATTTTTTGAAAGTCTAAAATTTTGTGTATGTCTTTTATCTTTTGTACCTATAATTTTTTGAAAGTCTAAAATCTTGTATATTAGAAGTGATGAAATGCCCCTTCTAAGTGGTTTTTTGTAGTCTTATAGATTAAACTGGCCCAGTTCCTCCAGCTATTATTCATGTGACATGAAAGTTTGTGATAGTTCTATTTCACTTTCATAACTAGTGAAGAATTGATTGGCAGAGACAGCTATTAGCATATGATATTACCATTGTAACTTCTAATGTAAACTGTCAGTTGTCTGTGAATCTCCTGTCCATCCTGGCTATTGTTCTCTAAATACACAACAGTTAGAACAATGGATTCAGGGAACAATAGCCAGAATTGAAGGGAGAT
Organism: Pteropus alecto; assembly: GCF_000325575.1. Classification (NCBI taxonomy): domain Eukaryota; kingdom Metazoa; phylum Chordata; class Mammalia; order Chiroptera; family Pteropodidae; genus Pteropus; species Pteropus alecto. Next base: position 15,089,917 of record NW_006433024.1, on the reverse strand, counting down.
TAACAGTGTAAAGTTCTTATTCAGAAATCTTATACTTTAGGATGGTCATTAGAATATATTTTCAATAAGGAAAATACCTTTTTCAACTAATATATTAATTGGAGCATTATTTATAAAAGTAAATGTTCAAAAATAGATTTGATGTGTGCATGAATTGGCTGAGAAATTGATATTTTATACATCCATGAAATCGTCACAACCATTAACAACAAAGGTGATTATGCCTTTATTGTTGATTTGTTGAGATGACTAGTTAGTAAATGGTTTTAAAAATCCCCCTTATTTTTATAAAACTATTTGTGTACTAACTTTGATTTTAATAGTGTGATGTCTGGGACCAAATACTCAGGTGCTTCCTGTCTCTCTCATCTGTCTTGTCCTGCATATCTAAGCGGGGTTCTATATAGCTGGCTCTTGGCTTGACTGTGATGTTTTCTTCTCTCTGTGGCATGTAATGTATCATTATAAGTAATAAATCAGAGGATAGAAGCTACCAGAAATAAGAAAACAAAAATAATCATAGTTCTAGCCATAAATTTCCATTATCTGATTCAATATTGTTAAGTTTATTCACTTGTTCAACAGAGGTCTAGTGAATATTTACATAAAGCAACAAGAAAGTTTTATTGAACTCTTATCATGTACCATGAACTTATCATCTAGAGTACAATGGTAATCCACGCAAATATAGTCTCTGAACTCATGGATCTTATATTCTAATTGGTAAAATAAATAACATACCAATAAATAAATAACATTATTTCAGCATATATGTACTATAAATATAATAAAAATAGGAATTCACAGGTTGGCTTATATTATTCTGAATACTTTCTCACGTATAGTGTTTTTTTTTTTCCTTTTATTCAAAATTGTACTATACTCTTTATATTGCTAAACCATCTTTTTATCTACACTTACCAAAGTATCATAAACATCTTTCTAAGTAAAAGAAAAGCTCTACAACATCATTATAATCACTGCATGGTCTATAATTGCATTAAAGTACTACAATTATTCAAAAATATCATCTTTTGGAAATTCAGGCTATTTCTATTTCTCCATATTAAGCAGGCATTTGATAATCATCTTTACAATTATATCTATATACACTTCTTAATTATTGCATCATTATATTTTCCAAAAGAAAAATTAGTGTCGGAAGTTATCTCTTGATGCAAACTAAAAAGTTATCTACTAGAAAAATTATTTTCCCACCAGAAATATCTAGAAATGCTTATTTTCTTATAACCTTGACCACACTGGCATTTAAATTTTATTTTTAATTTTAATTCTTAAAATTTCTTTCTGGCCTTTTTGATATTTCAGGCTGTTACCTTGGCCACATGCTTCTCATTCTCAGCCTGTTGCTATCAGATGTCATTTGGACATTGGTCCAGCCAGATACAATTGTGCTTTATTCTATATAGGGTCAGGAATTACCCCCAGCTCTCTATCCCCAGCTCTCTGTCTGAAACATGGCCTTTTTCCACCTACTACTTCCCGAATTTCCAACATGTCAACAATTATCCTTGGACCAAAGGGGCAAAGGAGATTTTCTTTTAAATTTTGTTTGATAATCATACAGAGATGGTGACATTGGTACAGAGGGTTCTATTACTCAGAGTTGTAAATTTCATCAGTGTCTAAGTTCTTAAAATTTTTTTTCATGTTACAACAAAGCTCTTTCTTCACTTTTACTTAACTTCAAAATTGATGTCTAGGATGACTGCCAGTAATATTATATCATCCCATATGTTTTGCTTAATTACACTATTTCCTGAATTCATTTTTTGAAGATTTTTCTCCACCTCGTCATCAAAACATTATGAACACTCTCTGTCACTCAGATTAGAAGATAAAACCTCTTTTTAAATGATATCTATTTGAAATGTTTCCAGAGTTTGGGTAGGAGATGATAAATCATCTTGATCATTTAAATCCATGTTATAAATCACAGGATATCAGAATCTTATGTACATGGGATTGAGTTAATCTAAATGGCAAGCCCAATAAGATTCTAACAAGGTTTAGATGTCTTTCAGGTTTGAAAAATCTTTTCAATTTACAGTATGTTAAATCTGTTAAATCTTGGGTTATTTTTTTCCTAATGTATTTGTGTCGATTCTATGCATGATTCATGTATCAATATAAGAAAAATATCTACATAAAATAAATACTTATATTATACAGGACATTAAAATGCATTATAACTCAAATAGGATGCTCTCTAGGGAACCTTATATTTCTTTTTTATTTTTACATCTTCAACAAACTGTAAATGATTGTGGTCACTGGAATATATTTGCATATAGATTTTATAAATTATGTGTCTTAAGGCAAGTGATGGATTTACTAACAAAATTATGGAACACCTTATTTTCTTTATATTATTTCTTTTTACCACTTAGAAAGATAAGTACCCAGTACATATCACCAAGTTGTAATGTGAAAAACAAATGTCTAATTGTACTAACGTGTTTCTCCACTAAACATTCTATATCTTCACTAATATTTTGACATCAATCTGTACTTTACCTTTATAAAATTTCTCTAATTCCTCTCCTTCACTATTCCTTATACATCCCAAACTCTTTTACTTAGAATGATTTAAAAAAAAAAAAAAAACAACTCTCTGCAGGTAGAATAAGTGTAGTTACAGATCTATGAACAAATCTTTATTTTAAATATAAAAATAGAAGAGTTATTATATACAAGAGGAGAAATATTACATTTCCTTAGAAGTAAATTGTATGATAAAGAGAATGGGGAAGGAAATTATAAAGTGAGTATACTTAATTAAGTCATTCAGAAATTTCAAAATTCAGACCCTTGAAGTGTATTACTTAACAATAAAAAAAAAAAATCACAGTAGAACATGGAGCAATTCTTGTGCTATAGGATAAGCAACTCCTGCTTAGACTTCTGTGTGCTTCAAGATAACCCTGTAGACAATGTGTGAACAAAGAGCTGCTTCTGTCAGAACATGACATAGGACACACATTCCTGGGCCCTACCTAAGATTAAGTATGCAAAATATCTGGGTATAGGTCCCAGAAATCTGTAGTTTTAATAAGCACATCAGAAAATTCTTAAGCAATTGAAAACTTTAAAACATATGTTAGAATCCAATTTTTAGAAAACATGGACTCGGAAAAGTTAAGCGATATTTGCAAGATTATACACCTATGTGACCTACTGAAATCTCAGAACAGGTCTTCGATTCCTCATCAACTGCTCTTTCTATAATGCTAGACTGGATATATATTCAGGTTTTCTTACCTTTGACCTTGAACTCCAATTCTTCTCCTTTATGACATCTAGTTAGAAATAATTATATATGTGATAGAAAGCATCTAGTACAGGACCTGGTACCCAAAAGTCATTATGAAGCTACCAGAAGAAACTGAGTGGCTGAGAAATCCTCTGTCGCACTGATGTTACAAAGTAGGGGCTGAGGGTTAAGATTTTATCCATCTATATCCATTATAGACATCCAATAAATAGATAAGGAAAAAAACACTAAGTCTCTCTAGGCCAAGAGTTGGATAATTGGTGAAGGCTTACAGTTACCATTGATACTGTCAAGATTGATGGGATATTAAAAAAAAATAGATACAATATGATATTGCATTTCTCAAAATCATAGTTTCGTATAATATACATACTCCTCTGATTTTGTGTGATAGTGAAACCCATGTGAGAACATGAAAGATTGCCAAATCTGATAAACCATTGTTTCTTAATCCTCTCCCACTCTCCTCTTTCTCTTTCTTCTCTGTGTCTATTCTATTCTAAACCTGCTGTGTATTGTCTAGTCACAAGGTCAAGAGGGTGGGTCATGAATCACAGAGTATCTTTCAGGTCATTTGAAATGGCAGAATGGATCGAGAGAGTCAACCTTGTGGGTTGGTCTAGTTGGTTATTTTATCTGAGAGTATCAGAGAAAGACTGAATGAAGACCTAAAGTCAGCTATTGACAAGCTGTTTAGAAAAGCATCTATGATGGAGAAAAATGAATACATAACTCTCAGAAGGAGATTTATCTCTTACTTTAGCAGCTCTTCAGCTCCTAGCAATCTCTATGTTACTCATTTGTCCTAGCCCTTAAAGATAATTTTTAACTGAAGGTCAGTGGCCTGCCCTGTTCCCTTAGGAAGAAAAGGTTATTCTGCCAGGAAGATTCATTATCTGTATATAAACAAGAGCTGTGTTCTTCATCTAGCAGAGTTGGAAGTGACTGAGCACAGGGTGACTCGGTTTTCTAACATTTTTGTCTTCCATGATTCTTATTTCATCAAAACGTCTAGAAAAATAAAGCAATGGGTGCTAAACAACGTCATTGCTGTCCCTCTGTTTTTTTTCCATCCATATTCCCAACCCTACACATACAAGATTATCAATTTTTTCTCACTTCCATTTTTATTTCCTCTGTCTCTCCATTTTACCCCCACCTTTATTCCCTTCCTGCACATTGTCTTGCCCATTGCATGACAATTTAAAATACTTTTACAATTTAAATAACATTTAAACCCATATTAGGTCTGTGATCCAGTCTATCCTCTTTCCTCAGAGTCATGTGTGAATCTTGATTCTACAGCCACGTATCTATTTTAGTTTCCTTATAATTTGCCTGGAGAATCCCTAATCAAGTCCCATAAAGTCCCTTGTTCAGGAAGCTTTGGTCTGGAGACAGAAGGCATAGCCCTGAGCTCATATAATTCCAATCCTTTGTGACATGTACAGTGTAGAATTCATTAAAGGGCCATCTATTGCATCCTGTCATATTAATCCGCAATGCAATTCTCGTTTCGCTTGGTCGTGATGTCACTCTTTGGGCTTTGTTTGTTTCAGAATCAGTGTTCACAGATTTTGAAATTAAATATCCTGATATCCTCTACTACTGCTATGTTCTTTTTTCCCAAGAAATATTGCATTTTTTTTCCTTCCTGGCTTTGGTTCATTCTGTTAAATTGTGTATTCAAAATAAATACTACAACTGAAAGATTTATGGTAGAATCAAAGCAAAATATATTCTTAATGTGTCAATATTTATTTCAATTTCCTCATAAATCTTCAATGTCTCTTAAGAAAGTCTTTTTTTCTAATTTGGATGTTTTAAAGCTAAATAATGTTGAATTAGCTACCTAAATCTATCTAAAATGATTTTTAATGAAATTATTTAGTTGAAGACAAGCATTGTACATAGGGTACTGTATGGAAGGTAGTAAAACATTCATATTATTTATACAGTTAAGGTTTCATTTATCCCTTGAATATCCCCACGCCTATTGAACTGATTATGCACAGTAACTGTGAGAGCTTCATAGACTGACACTGGATTACACCCTGCCTTTCCATTATTATGTATATATATTTTTATGCCTACAGCACCTGGTCTTCCTAGGCAGTCTCCCATCCAAGTACTAACCAGGCCCAACCCTGCTTAGCTTCCGAGATCAGATGGGATTGGGCTTGTTTAGGGTGACATGGATACAGACATTTTTTTTTTTTCTTGACTTTATCTTATCCCCCAAGCAAGGCTACATGCTCTTTGAGGACTTTGTTTTCTGCTGTTATAGCCCTTTATACCTGACTTTGTTTTAATCAAGTGCCTAATGGCTATGGTGGGTTACTTCCTGATATTTCTTTTCCATTTTTGATGGCTCGGTTCTCCAGGACAAAACTAGGCCTTGGTCCTATACCCTAGCCTGGGGCATTCAGCCTCAGACATTTTGTGAGCACTCAGCAAATCGTTCTCATCCTGGAATTGTGTTGAAGACAAATAATAATTTATTTTTTTCTCTCAGTAGAGCACAGTGCATAGTAGATATTCAACAAATACCTCCTAAAGTAGATGACATAATTAATGGATCACCTAGCATACAACAAGTGCTTTAATATGTTAGCTATCACTCTTAATCCATGGATATGCCTCAGGTATTTGAGATAGATTTTAGGTCGTGAGAAACAACTGATTTTCAAGTTTCATATTCACAGGGATCCTAGCCTTAAAGAAGTAATTATAAGTTTAGGATATTCTGAACAACTTGTGAGCTGGGGATCAACAGATCAGAAGTCTATTTTGGAATCAGTTAACTTAGTTTAACACTCAAGATTTAGCTGAATTCCTTGTTTTATTTAAAGAGACATGCTTGATACTTCTGTAACTGTCTTGTACAGCTAAATACTGACAGAAGTGTGATGTCTAAATTAATGCCAGCCATACTAATCAAAGGTTATTTGCTTTACTGTTTAAACAGAGATTATTCATGGCATGAGCTGATGTGTTTTGATTTCTCAACATGTCAGCTATAAGATCAGACTGGATATTTTAGCCTTTTGATAACTCCCTATAAATAGAGGCATAAATTATAAATGCTCATTGATGCAATTATAAATTGTCATTTGGTATCCTTTGATTCTGGCAAAATATAATCTTAAATTAAAACCTTACACTGGGGGTGACTTCTATCTCCACAACTCTATAAGCTAGTAATTCTTGATGCAATGATCATTTATTTGCTCTCATCCTATTGTAAAAATTGCCCTCACCTGTATGTTTATAGATTTATCTTCTCCTAACTGTGCACCTGCCCCAGCCACATCTAACAAGGTTCTTCTGAGGTACTAAGAGGTAGGCATTAATAAAATATAGAGCCTAGTGGTACAGCTAAGCCTGATAGGTTTTCTCAGATGATCATGTGCTCTAGTCATTGGAAGTCTATAGCTAGGGTGTTAGCAAGGAAGGTAGAGTGATGATCATTACCATCCATGGGCCTAAGGTAAGATATTACTCCACCTGGTTTAAAATCCCATCTCTGCTGCTAACAAGTTAAAAACTTGGACAAGTAAGTTAACTTCCTAGTTTCTACATATTTAAAATGGAGAAAATGTGATACGGAATTAAAGTTTTTTTTTTTCTTTTTTTGAGGCATACATGAGATAATTTATACATTTTCATTACAAAGAAAATAATGCCCCCCCACTAATTTCCTTATGAGTTTTTGATAACTAAGCCACCCCTAGAATTCAAAGCAAATTAGAGTGGAGTGCAATGTGGGAGTAATGATGTCCTCCTGTTTGTCTCAGTGACACAGAATATTTTTTTCTTTATGCCCTAAAATATCTCAATCAGTTTGATTTCTGGTGGCCCCAGTAACTTCTCCCATGTTTAATGTGCCTGTTGAGATCTCTGATTTATCTCCCTTATCAAAAATCTTTCTACAGGTCAAAGTTTTCTCATATACCTAAAGTTTGCTAAATAATAAATGGCCCGTTCTTTTTTTTTCTCTTTTCATTCACATCTAGAAGTTAGAACTCAATGTATATGTCGAGTAAAAGAAAACAAACAAACAAACAAACTTCAGCTCTTCTCCTTTCTAATACAATAAGAAATTGAAGAACAGAACTAGAACGAATATGAAACAAGTGAACACATGAATAAAAATACGAAAGAAAAATATCGAGTAATGGAGAAATGGAGAGAGGCTGAAATCAGGACTTTGCAGTTCCTTGTTCTCTGACTTCAGGAAATCTCTGAGTTTGATAGAGTTAACCCAAAGCCAAAACACACAAATGAGACCCGGTGGAACAATTAACAGTCTCAAGCTGATTCAGTGAACACTAAATTTATCTGGACAATTTGCACAATTCTCTAGGATTGATTGGGGTTGCCGCCCATCTGGCCCAGTTAGCAGATTGTTGTTAGTGCGTTAACAAAGTTATGTTAATGGTAAGTTAATGCTGGTATTGGAATTTGGTATCTGAGTGTTTTTTGACTGGTTCCTTACACACTGTGCTATTTTCTCACTCACCCATGAACTTGCCAGCAATGGCATCAGGTACTCAGTGAATTCTTTCTTCCACAAGATGTTTAGCCTGTTCCTTTGATTCTGCATGAAAGCTTGGACTTTGGGGAAGGGCTCTCAGAGTGTCTTCAAGGTTTTTACCCTTGCAAGCATAAACTGAAGGTCCAGCTTCTTGGCCCAGGTTATAGCATTTGTAGTTGGCCGCATCAACCCATAACACTTTTATAGTGCACTTCTGGGTGCCATGAGATCAATAAAGCCAGAGCAATTGAACTTGACATAATTTCTCCTTTAAAAGAGGTGTCACATTTTGAAAGGCCCCAAGGAACTGCCAATGGAACAAGAGACAAGTAGTCTGATAATACATCTTACATGAACCTCTTTTTATCTACTTTTATAGATGGGAATGTGTCTAATTTGGAAAAACAGTCTCTATCTTCAAATGAAGGTTAAGTAAGTCAGCAACACTCAGGTAGAATCAATCAGATCATTTGCAGGTTACTTTTCTCAATGCATATTTTACTATGTATATAAAATTAGATCAAAGGTTGAGGAGGTTTATTAGGGGATAAAAAATACCTTTATGAGCTGCCATATTTCACTCTAGAGTCAGTCATGCTGTAATGAGGACCAAGCACGGGAGGTAAAATGAGATGGAATGTTTGAGGCAAAAAAAAAAAATCTCGGTGGAAATTAACCTGGCCTCAAAAGAGCCTTTAAAAAACAAAATGCTGCCAAAAACAAACCAGTGCAACTGCAGATTTGAAGGTCAGCATTCAAAAAGGACAATAAATGCAAATATTATACCAACCGTCTACAAAGTTACTTTGAAAAAAAAGAGAGAAAGCATTTGGTCAACTTGGACTACTACTGTTGCTGTCAGTAAAAATCTCTACTAATTTACTCTCCCATACCTTTTTCTGACACATGCATTATCCCTTATGATCCAAATATGATCATCGCCCTGGGGAAACTGTCACCTTCATGGAAATAAATGACCCTAGGCTTGCTTTTATATCTACAGCAATCACTATGACCTGTTCCCCTATTAAAGAAGTAAATAAGGAGTTAGAAATGGAAATAACATAAAGGAAAATTAATGAACGTTTTATAATTTTTTTTTTTTCCTTTTAAAGAATTAATCACATGCTCTGG
>NW_006433024.1:15057772-15075272 GCF_000325575.1 Pteropus alecto | reverse complement strand
TTTAATCACTGTATTATTTTATTCTTCTATAGATTCTGGCTTTCTTGCTTAGTTTTCTGATACATGGATATTTCTAATACATGGGTATTCCCACGTATTCTTCAAACTAGATAAGGCTATAATCATGAACTTCTGAAAACAGATCAAGAGTAAAGGATTCAATAGATGATTTAAGACATGAAGCAAAATTCTTATTCTTGCCTGATTACTATCTAGCTTTGAATCTTCTGATTGTGCGTCTATCTAAAATACTGGTTTCACCAGTTTTGCTGGAAAACTCTTGCTCTCTCATTTTAATTGAAACATAACCTCTTCTGTGAAGCCTTTCCTAACGTCCTGAGAAAAACAGTTCATTTTCTCTTATATGACCCTTGTATCTTACACGTTTTCAGTGAAACATAAATGTTTTCTGTTATTTTCTTTACAGTCTGTAAATTTTAAGAACTACGAAAGGACATTTTTACATCTACATATCATAATGGTTCTCAAATTTCCAGTGTGCATCAGAGTTATGCGGGACTCTTAAAAATACAGCTTTCTGAGTCCCACCTGCCAGAGATTCTGACTCAGTATGTCTGAATCAAATTAATTAAACGGAGCCCACAAATTTGCCTTTCTGACAAGTTCACAGTTGATGTTGATTAATATTGTTGGCCTGGACCACAATTCGAGAACCATTCATGTATCAGCTGACACATAAAAACACATTAGATGAACATTTTACTCTAGACTGCCCTTTATTCCTCAGAACAAGTTGCTAATAAATTTGCAATATAAAGAGTGATGAACTGTATAGTGTCAAGTGGGTACTAGCCTAATGGGGAGAGGGGGAAATCACTTTGTGAATAATATGAATGTCTACCCACCATGCTGCACACCTGAAACTAATATAAAATAATATTGAATGTCAACTATAATTGAATTTTTTTAAATTTCAAAGAAAAAGTGATGAACTAGTAACCATCAGGTTTTGTCTTCCTCTCCAATCTTCTCAACCAGTTACTTCAAATTGAGACTAAGAAGCAGAAGGGCAGAATTTTAGCTTCGAAGAGGAAAAAAAAAACTTCATATTTCTGTGTCTTTTTCTTTGAGTCTTTAACTGGCTTGACATATTTGTCAAAAATACAAAAACCAATTTGTCTGCATTATTTTGGTGGGGTAAATATAACACAATAGGAATTAGACTTGGATTTGAAACATTTTATGGGAATCATTAGATTTAAAATGGTTGTCTGGGCCTACAGGAACCAAATTAATTAATCGGTGTTCTTTAATAAAATAATTTCACATTTTGCATAATAACTGGTTTGACATGTTTTATTTAAATGACCAAATGACTGGTTGTGTAAAAATTATTTACGCCCAGTAGGATGTTGCCTTCCTTTGTGTTAGTATCTTCCACAACTACAACTGCCATAGCCCACTTCATATATCTTTGAGGTACCACAGTTCATATCTTTTATCTCCTCTCATGTTCAAACTGGATTTTAAGGAAGGTTCTAATGTTGGTCATTTTCACATTACTATGACTTTAAGACACTTTTCTATGCATCCTTTATTATTTGTTTGAAGTTTAATTCCCAATCTATAATAGTTAAATAAATCAAGGCTTTTGTACTTGTCAAATATCTGTCAGTAAAGAAATGAGAAACACGCATGCACATACACGCAAACATGTTTTTCTAATTTCATATATTTATGAATCCCAATTCCATATCAGACCTTCCTTGGATTCTACAAAAGCTACTGAACAAAGAGGATTTATATTTAATTATAGCAGAAACATGGTTTTCATGCCTGATCTTTACTTCTGTGTCCTTTCAAATGAAGGAATATAATCAGAATCATTAATTCCAAATTAGAAGAAATATTTTTGGGTGCCTAAAATCAAATGATCATTTTTTTCAGTTGTCTTGCATCCATCCAGTTTTTGGTATATGATCTGAGTTGATATGCTTTATAATGGGTTGTCTAGATTTTGAGTTTGATGCCCTACCAAGTGAATTCAGAGTATAACGCTCAAAATCCTAACAGGCCCAGGTGAGCAAAAACTTCTTTTATTGCTCTTTACTGAGTTTATTATATGTCATGGAAATTCTAAACTACTCCATCAGATTTTCTTAACTTTGTATGACAGCAGTTTCTCAGCCACAGTAATACTGCTATTCTGTACTGGATAACCCTTTGTTTTGGTGATCTGTTCTATGCATTATAGGGTATGTGGTAGCATCGCTGTCCTCTACCTACCAAATGCCAGTAGCACTTTCCCAGTTGTAACATCTAAAACTATTTCCAAACATTGGAAATTTTGCCCGAGGGCAAAATTGTCCTGGTTGAGAACTACCATATTAAAGAATTGTGTGTGCTCTTCTTTTTATTTGTTTGTTTGTTTGTTTGTTTTTACTCAAAAGCTTCTAGATGTTTAAAATAATTTATCCATTCTTTCCTTGGGAACCTTTAAGATTTACATATCAAAATTTCTCCTAGAGGAAAAAATAATAATATTCCAGTCTGTAGGCTAATTCAATACAGAAAAAAAATGACAAAAAAGTTAGATTCAAGTCATCAAAATAAGAACTAAGAATTTGAAAATAATCAAACTTAGTACACCTCCTTATTCCCCATAATCTCTAAAATGTAATAAAATTTAATCTGATGATACAGTTTAAGAGAAATGTTACATACATGGTCCACAGAGAAATTTACACTAACATTAAGAAACAAGCAACATCCTACTGGGTCTAAAGAATTTCTACCCAAACATAAATGGAGAAAATATTATTGATGGCATAAATTAATCAATAGCTCAGAAAGTGCCAATAATAGGTTTCTTCATAATGATATATACTGTATAACACACACCAATTATCCTCATCATTACCAAATAACGAGCTACTTCTTTTTCCAACTGCGTTGTTGGTGACATAGAAAGACACCTGATGAGAGTAAGAGGAAGAACTTCCAACGAACGACTCTTGTGTGTCATTAAACTCTGTTAAGAATTTTCAAATCAAGGCTGCATTACTGACCTCAAAGTCCATCAGCTCTAGCCCAGAGCCATGGTTTGAATAATGTCTTCTATTTTCCATTCTCATATCTTCTCATTGGCTTGCATTCTCCTTGGTTTCTCTCATATTATGTTATTTACGAAACATTAGACCCACGGTGAGGATTCGTAAATGTTATTTTGGAAATAAGACCCTCTAAAGAATAGAACATGGAGTATATCTAGTGGTTACAGTCACTTGTATTTTAGGGGGAAAAAATCATGAACAAGCCAACATGGTATATGAGTTGGGAACCCTGACTTCTCTAAGCATGTATTTGTTCTGTTCTTCCGGAAATCTAATTTTCTCCCATGGATCATTTTTTAGCTGCAAGTTTGTATTGCTGACTAATCTAAGGATAAAGGCCATTGCATAAGTAAAGGGCACATTTAACTCCCCTATCCAATATACACACATTCCCACACACACATGCACACATGCATTGAAATGCTCACACTGTCCCTTTTCCGTCTCTTGGTGTTGAGAACACTTGCAAACTCCCCTGCTCACTTCATAGTTGGTAACTTCATCAAGTTTATATGTGCCAAGCACCAATCTACGGCATCTGGCTGCAAAGCTGTTTAATCTCTCTGGGAGTTTATTGGTTTAAATCCATGACTAGCAATCATATAAAAAATATGGCAAAACCAGATGTTTTTAAACTCTGTTCGTTTTTTGAAGCTTCAATTTCTCGTTTTCTCACGCTCCAAAGAAATGCAAACAGATTCCTCTCTGCTCCGCTCTGTTCCTTTCTGTTTCCATATAAAGGCACCAGGGAATCAGCTCTAGAAGTTTCTTGACCTAGAAAACTTCGAAAAAGTTACAGTGCTTTAGGCTGTTGACTATACCTCCATTTCAGCCTTGAAAAGGCTGAGGAGACAGGTTATCATGAGTAGATGTTGTATCATTTAAATCTTGATTTTCTTTAAATTTCATAAACCATACCTCTAAAGATAAAGCATATTTGTGAAAATAGATATGAGAAGTAAAATGATAAAACATACCTTTAATTATCCTTATATAATTACTTGCTTCATATCTCTCTTACATAAGAGTAGTTGTTGATAATAATAACAGTAACACCTATCTATCTTCCAGATTGTCTTAAAAACATCGAATAAGTTAAATCCTTCAAACTTAAATGATACTCAGGTAATGACTTTTATTGTCCCTATTTTAATGGTGACTGAGGCACCCAGAGATTAAGTGACCGACTAATGTCCTTAGCTGGAAACTGAAGACTGGGCTTTGAAATCAGGCTGTCTATCTATAGAGATTATGCATTTAACTGGCATGCTATTCTGTCTATCTGCTCCCAATAGTCGGTCAGTTTGGTGAGGACAGGAACTTTCTGTCTCTATGTGTTCATGTGGGTATGTCTATCTGTGTTGATATGCATGGTCAAGCAAAAGATCAAAATTATTCCAGAAACTGCATAATTGTATTATGATCACAATAAAACATTTTGTCTTAAGATATTGCAACTTCATGAGAACCCATTGCATATTTCAAGGCTTGACTTTTTATATGCACCTGCCTCTTGCCTAGTTGTAGGCCAGAGTATGCTGTACTTTGGCAAAAACAGGTACATTTTACTAGTGTAGATATGATGCTTCTTATAAGGAAAAGACCATTATAAAGCTCACTTTGTGAGCTAAACTTATTTCATCCAAATACTATGAAGTATCAGGGAGGGTTTGTTGATTTGTACTTTGTCATTATTCCTCCTCAGCTGTTAAAGAAAAGTTTCATTTTCCACTTTGGTTAGATCCCTGTAATACCTAAGACCTTACCTATTTGGTGTATGCTAACTCTATTTATAGAGATACTTCATTTTAATTACTACTGCTGAGGAAGGAATATTGGAGTCTGTTTGCCAATATTATTTTTCCACTTCTAAGATGGCATGTTGGTAATAAAATAAAAAAGCATGTTACTGTGTGTGACTACAGAGCCTTAAAGTTAATATTTAATAACAGTCAGCTCTATGGCAGAGAAACCAATCTGTTACCTGATTCTATTACCAGAAAATTCTTTCAACTGGAAAATATCTTAAGAATCTCAGGGGATCTATAGAGGTAATTTCTACAATTTTTTCAAAAATTAACATAGAGGAGTATAAAGAGTTTAAATATAGTCGCTTGCCAGCTGTGAGACTTTCAACCTTTCATTCAGCCTCCTGTGCTTCAGATTTTCTCATTTGTAAAATGAGGAGATTGAAGATGTGATCTCAAAGTAATTTGGGTTTTATTTTCCCCCCATCATTAAAATTCAAAGGATATTGAAATTCAGTGCCTGATGATAAATGAGGTTCTTAGAGAGGTAAATATTGTGCCCTTATTAATAACACAGTAGCATTTTCTATAGGATGTAGAGAAAAATCTTGGAGAGATTTAGCAAATTTCTCCCTTTCTGTTTTTCTTTCTTTCTACTATGCTTGCTGGGTGTAAAATGAACTCCTAAAAGAGGCTACTTGGAATTTCAGAGTAAGATATGATGAGAACATGGAAAAACTTTATAAAAATTCGTTAACCTTTCTGCTTCTCCAGAATCTTTGTTTTTGTTTTGTTTTTGCTAATACTCCCTTTGTTTCCCTAGTATGTATTAAGTATTCAACAATTATAGATATTTATTATTTTTATGATATGAATTTGCATAGGGAAACTTGAAGTCCAAAAGAAATAAATGATTTAACCCCATTAAATAATAAGCAATTTGAGCATAGGAACTATAACTATTTTTATCCACCTTTGTACCTTCAGACTCTTAACATATTATGTAGCACAGAGTAGGAAATAAAAAAAGATATTGAGTGACTAGATAAGACTACAACTACCCATAAGAGTCAAGAAAAACATAATAACAACTACAACCACCACCATCACGGAAAACATTTATTAACTTTTTATTGTATATTAAGCCTTTCTCACTCACTATCACAAACTGGTCATATGATTCTCATTCCCATCGGCAATGAATGAGATTTATCCTTGTTTTCACCTCCTCGCCAATGCTTGTCATTGTTAAACATATTAATTTTTGGCAGTCTTGTACAGTGATATATCTGTTTGGTTTCATTTGTATTATACTGGATCCTAATTATTAGAGTGTCTTTCATAAGTTTATTAGTTATTTGGATTATTGTCATTTTATCTATAGATTTTTCTTTTGACATGTTTGTCTACTGATATTTCCAATTATCTCTTTATCTATTGATTTGGAAAAAGTTTTATTATAATCTGCATATTAATCTTTGGTGATTGTATGTGTGTTGCAAATGTCTTTTCTCATTTTACCACATGATTTTAACCCTTTGTGGTATTTTTTTTAATAGACAGTTAATTCTTCATTTTAAGTATAGAATTTACCAAGTTTTCTTTTATGGTTAATGCTTCTTGTGCCTAGTTTAATGAGATATTGTTCTCTACACCCAAGGTCATGAAAACATTTTCTATATTATCTTATATGTGCTTTGTCATTTTGTCTTTCAAACAGAGGTCTCTACTTACATGAAACTGTTTTCTAGTGCATGATGTGAGATAATGATTAATATTTAACTTTGTACATATGGACACCCAATTGTCTTTGTACCCTGTTTTAAAAAATTTGTCCTTTAATTGGAAAAGCCAGGCATGCATGTGGGCAAAACTAGAACACCATTACCAGACATAGTAGTTCTCTATTTATAAATAATAGTTACACATCTACAGCACTGGCCATAATTGGCTAGGTTATTCAACCTACTGTAATAGTGAAAAAAAAAAAAAAAAGAATCTGACATTCTGTGGTTTAAAATTTTCTGATTCAGTCCATTATGGGTCAGCAAAGAGTCTCTGCTAGAGTTGGACAAATGTCCCTACTTTTTCACTTAAGAGCCAGATACTTAATCCCACCATGTGATCAGAAGGTCAGAAATTTTGTTGAATAGATCTAATAAGAAATAGTCTGCCTTTCTGGTCACCAAGTATACAGCTCACTGTCCCTCCTGCTAGTATTACTTTTTTTTTTCTAAATAGGTTATCCTGGATTATCTGAATGGTCTCAATCTTATCTCAGAAGCCCTTAAAAACATAAAACTTTCTCCACCTAGAAGCAGAAGTTTAGGATCCAGAGCAGATTTGTGTGTTTCTCTGCCTGATGTCCGTTAGCTGTCAGGAATTCATGAAATCTCATTGGACAGACACTGAGAAAAACCCTAATGTTCTTTGATTAGGCCCCAATGTTGTTGACTGATCAGGGGTATTGACCCTGCTTTTCAAAGAGTTCTCTGGTATCCTCTGTGGCCATATCAGAAAAGGACACTGAAGAATATGACCCCTTTGAAAATGAGCATTTCCTCGCTTGTTGCCTACTGATTGAGTCCAATGTGTTGTTTTATGTCTCAGTTGCAGACATTTTTTAGTCTGGACTCATAGGTTTTTTTTGATAATACATGTCTTAGAAACTTATTTGATTCCATGAACCAAAAGCCACACCCATGGTTCTTTTCAATATATGCTTCTTAGATTTCTATTCTTAGATTTCTAGACGTCCTTCTAAGAAATACTTCTATATTTGTATGTTTCTAAATCTCATACTCCTCTTCTCGCACTCTCTCTCTGTCTCTCTCTCTCTCTCTGTTTTCCCCCTCTCCTCTTTGCTCTCATTCTCCCCACCATCCCAACCTACCTAAAAGTAAATTCTATGAGTTATCAGGCTTAAGTGAAAGATCAATATTTTCCTGAGCCGTGTTGTCTAGCTGGGAGCATCAACCTTCCTTGCATCTTTGTTCTGATTTATTTGTGCCTCAGTATTCTCATAGAGCTTTGTATATACTTCTATTGTAGAACTGACTGTATTTTTACATTTTGCTGCAAATTTCTCTGAGCCATCAAAGGTAGATACTTTATCTGATCCAGTTTATATATTCATCTTCTAGAATATGGGCTGGCAAATAGTTGTTGGCTCACTAGGGTATATTAAATCCATGATTGTTTCTAGAAAAGTGAATATACCGAAGTGCTTCTTTAACTCAGAAGGGTTTCAGTTGTAAAAACAAAGGAGTCCTCCATGGTCTATAAAATTTACACTCTGTTTAGCAATTTAGGCAAATGGGAGGTTGTGGTAAATGAATTGTTTATTTAAATAATATATGAAAGCTTGGGCCAAAGCTGCAAAGTCCATACCTCTGGATTTGAAGGAAATATTTTCCCACCAGTAGCATTGTCAGAAATATTCAAAATGTATTGTCTAGACCTTCCCTATCTGCAAAGAACCATTGTCTCAATTTTGCGGAGCAGACATGGCCAAAACATATATTATCCCAGCTGGACAAGCTTGAATAGAAACAAACTACAATTTATAATATTGAGGAATTGCTTACAGTTAAAAACAAATTGACAAGTTCAGAGACAATTAAGGAATTTTTAAATGAGAAAATGAACAGTGTGAAAAGTTATAATCCAGTGCTTCAGTTTTGTGGGAAGAATGCCTATAATGTGAGTATTTTCTACATTTTTTTCATTGATGTCTTTGTGATCTAGCAAGCAATACTCGTTATGTAAAAGATGAGTATCTCTGTGTCTAAGGGTTGTATTTAGCAGAATTCTTCAAAAAGTCTACATACAGTAGCAATTAAATAGAACTCATTCCATGTTAAAACTTTTCAAAGGATTTGCCAAAATGAGCTAACAAAGGATCCATTTTAAAAGGTGGGCTTATAAAAATCTAAAATAACCGACATGAATTGAAAATGTTTTTATTTTAGTGTTTTCATTTTCGGATTTTTAAAAGTAAGTTTATTTTATTTTGGAAACTAAACTCTCGATGAGTAGTATATACTATTTCTGGCTCCCTTAAACCCCATGCTAGGATAATTTTGCTAAAATATTTTACTGAAACATTAGCCACCTTTGTTCTACATCTTGATGCAGACAGAGAGTAGGCTGGCAGAAGACCTCTCAATGTGTTACTTTGATTTTGTGTTCATGTGTTTTTAAATGATAGCTTGATTACCCTGAGTATTGATATTGTTTTGAGACTCCTCTTTGACCCTGATATTCTTAGTGTATTTTGTTAAGGTTGTTTACAATATGTATTAAACATTTTTGTTGTCGTTTTCTACTTTCTCTTTCCTTTGCTAATCTAACTTCTGAGGATGGGTTTAACTATAGAAGTTACTCAACATAAAATCTTTCCTGATCTTCTGCCATTTTATTTTAAAATAATTTATTCTACTTTTCCCTAATCCTCCCCCTCCCCAAAAAAGTGAAAATAATCTGATCAATATAGAGTGCCCATGGAATATCTGGCAAGTTTGCCACTTTTTTCTTTTTCTATTTGATATGTACATCTTGCTTTAAATTAAAATTTTGGAAATAATGTCTAGGTACCTGTTTATTCTGTTTAATCATTCTGATACCTATTTTAAAGACTGCAGAATAACATAAGAGAAAGGAAAATAGTCGAAAAGAGAAGGATAGGCCCTTTACGTTTACTCCTTTCTGGCAGTGACTCTATAGCAGGGGACAGAGCTGATTCCATATAATTATCATGTAGAGTCAACTGATTTTCACCTAGGGGACAGGCTTGTGTCATGGCTGTGACTGTGCTACCGTATGTATAGGCACAAACTTAGAATATGATAGTAATTGATAGGTTTCTATTGAATGAATGTAGCAAATAACAGCCCCTCTGCCTTTTTCTTATTATGCGTTAACCATTATCCATGGTTATCTCATTAACCATTTTATGAGTCTCATCTATTTGCTAAGACGGTGTAGATACTTTATTTACAACATCTAATTAATCTTACAATATCCCTTGATGTGGGCATTATTATCACACTGTTGCTGATTAGGAAATTGAGGCTCCGAGGGATTTAAAGACTGGCCCAAACTAACATAACTAGGAGATAACAGAACACGAATTTGAAACCTGGTTTGTCTGCAAACTGATAGGACAGCTCTATCATACACATTAGCACTGCTAAAAACAAACATCTTTGAAGAGCTAAATACCAGATCATGGAAAGCTCTTGTTTGCACAGGACATAAACTCACTCACACTAACTAGCTTATGAAAAAATAATAATAACAGCAGCAATTCAGTTATAAGAATGCATAATTATATCCTAAAACCCAAGTTGCAGAGATGCAATTGTGCAATTGAAGTGAAGCCAAAATCAGGAATTGGAAGACCCCAGGAACTGAGATCATTCTCTTATAAAGCTTGCTACACTCAAACACATATAAAAATGTCCCTAAGTGTATTGAAGGAGAAATTCATGGTGCTATGAGAAAAATTTGATTCAGGCTTTCACAGATCTTATGTGCTCTGATCTGAACATTGAGGAATCATTAAGTAAAATTAAAAGCATTAGGGAGAACATTCCAAGGCAAAGTCTTCTTACCTTTCCAGACTCCACTCAAAAGTTACTACTTCAAAAATATCTTCTCTGATCATTGCAATGTGAATTGCATCTCCACCGTTATTTTCTCATACTTTTTATACTTCTATTTCATGTCACCTTAGTGCAGTTTGGAATTATTTGTATGTGTTGATTTTTTAAATACCTATTTTTCCTACTCTACTATATAATTAACATAAATATCTAGACCACCTTCAAGAATGTCCCTGCTTTTAAGCCAATCAGCTACCACAGTCGAAGGGCATAAGTAAAAATGTAGCTACCAAAGTTATCAGTGATGGGAAGGGATGGAAATGGCTAAAACAAGAAATGTGTGTGAATGTACATAATTTATACACACACACACATTCACTCACACACTAGATTTAAGTAACTCCTATCTAATGTAAAATTTCCATTTCTTTGTATAATAGGGGTAAATATAATTCTTTTAAAGTTTTTCTCTATAATCTTACCATGTCCCCAATACAAATCCTCATAATGCTCTCAGTTTAATATTGTTCATCCTAAAAATTCCATCCTGAATCTTAACTTCTTTACAAAGCTATTCCTGAAATCCTGGATGACAATATCTATCTAGAAATTTAAGCCTATTCTAATTGTTTCAAGTAACACTAAACCTAGTACCTTGAACAGAGTAAACATACAGTAATTAATTCTGAGTTAAATCTAAATACACTTTAGTACCTAATGATACTATAATTTCCTCTAGGGTAGGAAGTATATCTTATACAGGTTTATATTCCCCACAGGTTCTGATAAAGCTATAAGTACATAGATACATAAAAGGATTTGTAACTGGAAATAATCTTAAGAATAACCTAACTTAGTCTTCTCATTTTATAGAAGGAAATGTATTTTTTTTACTAAAAGTCTTTTTTTCCTAGATTATGGAGCTACTTGGTTTTGTGGAGATTAAAATCCTCATCTCATAACATTCTGATACACAATATTGAAATCTTCAACTGACATTCAATAAATACTTGCTGAAATGAACTTAACTTTGTAGTATGTACATTAAAGTATATATAATATGTAATCCAACTGAGATGAATTTAAAATATTATTGATAGTATGTATTGGCTTGCAAATTCAGATATAATAAGCAAAATGGAGATAAGCCTATACCTCATCCAACCCACTCAGGTACTTTAAATAGAATAAATATTTGAAAAAATCATGGTGACAATGAAGTTAATTGTTCTCACTGTGTCAAGATTGGCATCTTTGTTCTGTGTCATGAATATCTGCCAATCATCAGCTTGAGTCACCACCCATGACATTTTCTTCTCCTCTTAACATACTATTGTAAAAAAATAAAGTTCCCTCCTCCTTTCTTTGATTAATACATCGCCCTGCTTAAAAATCCCCCCTGAAGCGTCCTAAGCTTGCCTTCAGTTTTCCCTTAGAACCCACGTGACAGGAGTTTGCCGAGAAAAGACAGTAGGGAGGATTTATCACAGGGTAAAAGAACCACAGAATTTAATGAAGGCCAGTGTCTTTCTTTTACACATGAGAAATGGAGGCACAGAATGAAGAAACAACTCCTTTAAGATTACATAGTTGGAAGTAGAATTGCAAAAAATATTCAGGCCCCTGACCTCAAGTTTTTTAATATAGCATTCTCTCAGGAAGATGATGTCAGGAAAAAAAAATATATTAGCATAATTAGATTATAGTGAAAATCTCATTCAATATATATTTTAAATCATACTTTTATTTTTTGGTATGTATATTAGACACATTATGTTTTAAACAATCAATTAAATTTTATATTTCCCCAAGTATTTGCCATTTCCTCTATACTTCTATCTTGTGTGTAGGTGTAGATTTTGATCTGATATCATTTTCTTTTGCCTAAAGTAACATTTAACTTTTCTGTGGTGCCTGTCTGATAGTGATAAATACTCTCCGGTTTCAAATTTCTAAAAATGATGTTATTTTACTTTTATTTGGGAAAGCTATGTGAGCTGTATATATGATTCTGGGTTAACAGGCTTTTTGTTTGTCTTTATCAATACTTATATATGTGTTGGTCCACTTTCTTCTGACTTACATATTCCCTAATAAGAAATCTCTCTTTTTATCTTATATTTTTAATCTTTTGTTCCTCTGTAGTTAATTTGTTTTCCTTTGAGTGCTTTTTCTTAATCAGTAGTTTTAAGCAATGTGATTACAATTTGATGTTATTTTCTTCATATTTCTCTTGGTTTTTTGAGCTTCTTTAACTCATGGGTTTATAGTTCTCATTGAATTTGGAAAACTTTTGGTCATTATTTCTACAATTTTTTTTTTTGCCCATAGTTCACAATTCTGAGACATCATTACATAAATATTAGGCTTGTTAAGTTGCCTCACAGCCAAATGGTGCTTTTTTGTTTGTAGTCTTTTTAAATCGTATTATTTTTTTAGAGAGTTTCTATGTTTATATTGTTAAGTTATATTTTCACCTGCAGTGTCTGATCTGTTTTTAATCTTATACAGTATGTTTTTCCTCTGAGACAATACATTTTCTATCTTTAAAAGTCATTTTTTATATTTTCTATACCTCTTAACATATCCTTGCTTTTCATCTACCTTCTTGAACTTATGTAGTATATTTGTAATAGCAGTTCAACATACTATTAACTGATGTTTCTTTTCACTGTTGATCATATGTCTATGCTTCTTTGTATGATTGGTAATTTTTTTATCGGCTGTCAAATGTTGTAATCTTTACGTGAGTGGTTGCTTGGATTTTTATTCTATATGGTGGAAACATAAACTTCTCTTCTCTTGTGAGCCACATGGATTTGTCTACCTGATCCTCTCCAGTGATTCTTTTTCCAGACTTGCTAGCTTCCTCATGCTCATGTTTTGATCAGTACTCTTCTAATAACTTGCATGGAAGTCTCAGTAATTCTCTGGAGCTCTCTTTGGTATTCTTTCCTCTTTTGCTTTCTGCCTGTCAAATTTTAGACCTTTTTGCCTTCCCAAAGTTTAGATACTGCCTTTACCTCAGGAGGAACAGGAGATTTCATTTGGGTTTCTTCTCCCTTTACAGTGTCCTAGAATCTCTCTCCAAGTTGTCACTTAGGGTAATTTTAGGATCATCTCATGTATCTTCTTTCAGAGACCACTGTCCTACACTGTCTGTGCTCCAGTGTCTGAAAACCATTGTGTCTTATTTCGAGTTGACCCAAGCAAAGTATCATAGACTGGGTGCCTTATAAACAGAAATTTATTTCTCACAATTCTAGAGATTGAAAATTCAAGATCAAAGTAATAGCATGCTCGGGTTCTGATGAGAGCCCTCTTCTGGATTGTAGACTGCCAACTTATCCTTAGATCCTCACATAGAAGAATGAGAGAACTCTAGGCTCTTTATCTCCTTATAAGGGCACTAATTCGTCATGATGACTCCAACCCTATGACCTCATTCAACCCTGATTACCTCTCAAAGGCTCTATCTCCAAATACTATCACATTGGGGATCAGGTTTTAACATAACAATTTGGAGTGGAGGGTGGTAGGGGTGATTGGGAGCACAAATATTCAATACACACAGCACTTTATTTAGTATATTTTCTTATTTTTATTTGTAAATTCTTTTAATTTTCTTATGTATGCATAAAATGTTTAGGATTGAATCTGTTTTTAATTTTTTGTTGTTTAAATGTAGAGTGTCGTCAGCCTAATTTTCAGCAAGCACTGCTTTAAATGTTTTTAACCTTCAGTCAATAAGCTATCAAGTATATGTCAACTGGGTATAGATAAGGTGTGAATTTCATTTTATTTTTGCTTTTTCTAAATTTCATAGGCACTATTGTATCAGATTGCAAGAGACCTTTCTAAGGCTACTGGTCAGACGTTCTTTTAATCCTGACTCTGATTTTCAACTAGACAAGTTTTAGATGGCATAAATTATTCATGGAAATAAAGTAGAAGAGATAAGACTTGCCAAGGAGTTGATTCAGATTGTTTGCAGCCTTTACTGCTTTGGTAGAGAACTTGGATTATATCCTATAGTGAGTGGGAAACTAAGAGATTTTGAAGCAGGAAGATGTTCTCATCACAGAGAATAAGAGGATTAACCTGGCCATAAAATAAATTAAGTTAGGAAGATTGGAGGCAAAGATGCTTAGAGGGTATAGCTTATTCTAGGCATAAGGTTCAGAATCAGCACTGTGATGTTTTGTATACACATTCCAATTAAATTAAGGTATAGGCTTAATTGACAAGCAGTGAAATTAACACTGAGTCCTCATTGCAAATAATGAGCAGCTTTTGGGGAAAAAATATTATCTCTACTGAGGAAGGTAAACTTATACTACTGGGAAGTTCAAAATGAAATTGCAGCTTATTTCCCGAGCAACCAGGATGCAACAAGTACTTCTACCACCTGGATCTGCTCCCCAGAGCAGAGGCTTGCTCTGTCTTTGGCATAGAAGACGTGATGTTTGGCTTGCAAAATGTGCCAGCTTTTAATTCTCACAAAGGCCACTTAGTGATGCTGAGCTTTTGAGATGAGCACATGTATCTAGACCATTTTTCAATAATGAATTACTTCTTTTGTATCACTTGCCAACACCTTTCCTTAAAACTATCTGGCACATTACCTAGGGGAAAAACACTAGCTTTACTTTTCTTCTAAACATTTTATAAAATTGACTTTTTTTGTTGTTGTTGTTAAACAAAAGGAGATTAATTAAACCAGCTCTTTAAGCTGATGAAAATCATTATCATGAGACAAGTGAAATATTTATGTTTGTGTGGGAAGGAGCATGCAGGAGAATTAGTAAATATTCTAACCAGCCACCAGCTTATATTTGGGAGCTTTTGTGTAAAAATAAAAATAAATAAATAAAATTGCTTGTTTGGTGCCTTCCCAAGGACAAAAGATGATCACTATTAAAAAGAGAGTGAGAGAGAGAGAGGTACAGAATATTTTCTAAGAGGAAAAGAAAATAATTTTATATGGAAATGGAAAGATGCCCAGTGATTCTCTATAGGTGCATGTGCGTTTTTGCAAAGGATTGGAAAAGCACACAAGGAGATCTGTCTGTGGGACCATCAGTAGTCAATATTAAGTAGGCATCCTAATATAGCAGAGAGAGGCTATAATTAGAGTTGGGATAGCGGAGCTTTAAGTTCCCAAATTTTGATCTTCAGCATGATCCTGAGCTAATCATCTCGCCTTGTAAGCCTCACTTCTTTTATCTTTAAAATGGGAAGACTAGACTTAATTTGAGCTAAGGTCCCTTGTAATTCTAATTTATTGTGTGATTCCTTGTTTCATGCCCAGGACACTTATTCCTTACTGCGCAAAGGGAGGGGAGTACTTTGTGGGCCTCACAGAACTCAGTGGTCAGGCTCATTGAGAGTGGGTACACTGTGAATGTGTCTCTATGTCTCTGTGCACGTAAGAAAGAGAGAGAAACAGGTTTTCCATTTTTGATACGATATACATTTGTTAAGAAACTCTATGTTTTGCTGGTTAATGGAGTTTTACAGAAGGAAATAAATGATTTGTGTCTATTAAGGAAGCAAGAGCAACAACCGCGCAGTTTTGAGAGCCCCATTAAACGTGTTCTGTTTCTTGTACTGTCTCTGTTCATTTCAGTGAAAACTGAAGTGCACAATAAAAGGCTGAATTAAGTGAAGGGCTAAATGAACCAATTAATTCTTTTTCTCTCCAATACAATGAAGGTGCCAAGCAGAATGCAGAGTAGCCGGGAGTTGACCCTTGCTTTATCTCCCAATGTGACTTTCTCTGACAGGCACAGAATTCACGTCTCTGCCCCACCCTCTTCCAGTCTCAGAGCTATACTCGTACTCAAAATAAAGTAAAAGGGGCTTTGACAATAAAATATAAATATATTTTTAATGAAGCAGCAGTCACACTGTCACACTGGATATGTGAATTTCTCCCAGCCTCCTTTCTTTGGCCCAATATTAGTCTTTAATATCCTCAACCTTAAAATGCTTCAGTGTAAACCGTAAATTTTTTGACAGTACTTTCATCCGTAAAGAACACCAATGTATTTCTAAATTTCTTGACAATTTTTCATAAATTTAAGAGAAAGCAGTAGTGCGTATAAGGTTTGCCGTGCATCCGTAAACTTCGGATTCAAACAGCTGATGTTTAATAGCAGCTTTGTGACCTTGAGCAGGGTTCTTAACATCTCTGAGCTTAGGTTTCCTCATCTGCAGAATAGTGCAATGCGATAATCTTCCCTTCAGGGGTTGCTGTGATTATTACATAAGATAGTTCATTTCAAGTAATTAACAAAATGTTAAGCACAGAGTAAATACTCAAGAAATGGAAGTTGTCCCCATTCCTGGGAATTCATAATAGTATTATTTCCTTATTATATAATCTGATAAATAATTTACCTCCAAGGCAATAGAAAGACCCCTGAGACCAAGGGACTCTCTATAGTTGATACTGGCATTTCACTGTGTCTTAAATTTATCAAGAATCTCTACTCTTTTTTCACCCTGTGATCATGCACAGTTATATTCCTGCACTGGCACAATGAGACATTATCCCCTGATGACCCAGGCAAGAGAACAACATGGTGTGCCGGGCTCCTCAAGTCCAACCCTTTCCTTAGCCGCAGACACTGAAGATCTTTCTACCTCTCTCCTGAAATTGGGATAATGATAACACCAGTCTCATAGAATAATTGTTAGGAAAATGAGTCAAAGTAAGTTTCTCTTTAAAATAAACAAGCAAACAAATGAAAACAAATAATATAATGCACACTATATCCCAGGAACTCCTCTACATGTTTATGATACTAACTTATTTAAACATCATAACAGGGGTATCCTGGAGTTGTCTCATTCTTGCTCATGAGAGCCAATTGTTAAATACTCAAGAATTTTGTGAGCTTTTGGTTAAACTATTGGTAACTTCTTCTAGGCATCGGTATGACTGTTTTCACTATGGGAACTGGCAGACACACATATCATTGAACTACCCTATGAGGCAGGAGCTATTATCATTAACCCCATTTTACAGCTAAGGCATTGAAAAAATAAACGACTTGTCCAAGGGGCA
>NW_006433024.1:15052062-15056438 GCF_000325575.1 Pteropus alecto | reverse complement strand
CATATATAATAAAGGTTTTAATCTCCTTTCTTAATTTTGTTTAATTACAACATAATGCATGTATATACCCTCACTATTAAAATATGGAAGCATACATAATATTAAGAAAACATGAAAATCTCCATATCATCCTCACAATTTCTTTTCCAAAATTTGTTGTCATTAACCCTTGATGGACATTCTCCCATTGCAGTTTATACTCTAGCATATATCTATAAGTAGACGCATGTGACCTATATGTGTATGTTCTCTTTTAATCTTGCATTCCTTTTACTTAACTGCATTTTTTCAACTTGCTTTTTTTTCTTAAAAATTTATATTATGATGTTTTTAAATAGCAAATGTAGGTCTATATTATACTTTTTTTCAGATGTTATTTTATCATCATCATCATTAGAAAAACACCATGTAAACACATTAACACATTCAAACTGTACCCAAAAAAGCCTAACATCTTCCCCAACTTCACACTTTTCAAATGTAACTATTACATACATTTCTTTCCAGAAATTTCCAAGTAGTATGCATATGTCTACAGCTATCTATCACATATGTGTGTATGTATGAAATGTTATATACATATACAAAAGTTTTAAACAAATAAGAGTATTATAGACAGACTGTGCTATATCTTGCCTTTAAAAAAAACCACTAAGAAATAGAACTTATATAAATAACCATATTGGTTTTAATGGTTAATAGTATCCTCCTCATGGATGTCAAGTAATTTGTTTAACCAGTCTCTTGCTGATAAATTTAAGTTAACTCTCTATTTTTGCTATCACGAATATTACTGCACGATGTACCCACTTTACACCAAGACATCATTCTTATGCAAATTTGTCAAAGTACATAAAGCCAGGTCCTACTAATATGCGATTCTAACAGTAATGAGCCAGTTTATCTCTACATTCTTTAACTCTGTAGCATGTACTCATTCTTTCAGTAACCATTTTATGAGCACCAATCAAGTTTCAGGCATATTCTGGCAAGCAATGGAGTGGCAAGTAAGAGAAACATTACTGCTAAACTTATGGGACCCACATTCTATTTGGCAAGAGATAAATAACAAAGAAAACAGTGTATCAATGGAGAGATAAATAAATAAAAGGAAAAATAGATGACTGGATGGATAGATAGAAAGACAGATGATAGATATAAAAGGCAAATTAAATAGTATGATTAGAAATATATAATATTCAAAAGAAAATTACAAAATTGGTAGATGAAGCCACTATTTTATTATTATTTGCTTCCTTAAAATAGTAATGCTGCAAAATTTTTCATAAGTTTTTGAGCCATTTGTCTCTATGTTTTTATCAAATGGTTATCGATCTTCACCCATTTTTCTGTTGAATTATAGTCATTTCCCTCATTAATTTATAAGGTATGAGCCTTTACTTTTTTAAATACTTAAATTTAATTTTTAAGACTTAAATTTGCTCCAAATTTATGTATTAATATGTTGGGAATAATACTAAAGATGATTAATTTTGCATAATAATGTTCTTGAATTTCTCAACCATATGGCTTAGATACAGATAAGCTTTACTGTATCTAAGCTTTAATTTGCCTGAGAATGATTTAATTGTCTTGCTTTAAAAAAATGCCAGTAATATAATAATCTTTATCAAAATTCAAAGCATAACACTGAACTATAATTTATAAAGAAAACTTCAGAAAATCCTTGATATTAAAATATTCAAATATTCAATGTTATCCCTATATTTTTCAAGCACAAATTCAAATATTCAATGTTATCCCTATATTTTTCAAGCACAAGGTACATCAATTTGTAATTCTTTTTACAACTGAACCCCAACCTTCTCACTCAGACAAAGAAAAGATGAGATATGAAGAATGGTGTATCCACTGTGATGACTGTCCTTGCTCTGTCTTTTGAATTTTACAGGAAGATAAAGCAATAAATTAATATAAATTTTAAAATGTTTTATAGTTCATATGTTTTAGCAAGGAGAGAAATGAGAAACATTAGGTATCACTTAATTTAGGGTTTTCAACATTTGAGTTTCTTTTCAACAGTCTTTGATGTTATAATATCGAGCCATGTCAAGGAGCCATGACAAGTTCAAGGTTTCCTTCCTTAGTTTGTTTTGTGCTGCACCTACCATCAGAATGACATATACCTAATAGAAATATATAGATTTGTGAGTTGATCCCAACTTGTAGACTCTTGAGCTTTCAAATCATTTCCCACCACAGATAAGCTGTCATGTGGACTTAAGTTTTGGCTTTTGCAATTTATCTCTTTTTTCTTTTCTTTGCTCGTCCATATTTATGAATGAGAAATCTCATTCACATATATTTTTAGTGAAGAAGAAATAGAATAAACAGACCTGAGATTTAACTTCACCTCTTCTATGCAACAGCATCATAATATTAAACAGGGTCGTTGACTTCTGTGGTCTATAATTTCCTTTTCAGTAAAAATTGCTTATTATGGCATTGGGTTAAGTAAATGAGGGAGTGTGCAATGCATGCATGAGAGTGTCTGCACATAGTAAGTAGTCAATAAAAATTGTATACACACACACATACATATATAATCAAAAAATTAGCTTTCCAATTCCCTCTATTTGTCTCCAATACCACCACACACATATTCTTAATCACAATGTATTTAGAAGAGAGAAGTTTTCAACAAGTTAGCTGAGTGAAAATAGGTATATGATTGCATACTAACTCAACACTTATTTTCCTGTTTTCTCTGTCTCCTATAGTAATATAATGCCAAGAGTACTAACACTTGAACTCTCTGCCGGCCCAATGGTAAACTTCTCATAGATACGTAAGAGAAATCAGAATTCCATATGCAGAGTTTCTTTTACCTATTAGTTTTGTATGTGGGAAAATATAGTATATAAGATAGAAATAACTGTATGCCTAGGCAGGATGGGAAGGGGATAAAACGGATAGCTATTGAGAAAACTTAGATTATACTAGAGCAATAGGAAATATAAACAATTTTAATAAAACTTTTTCTAAAATAAAATGTCTAGTTATTCATTTTAAAACACCATAAAGAGTGACAAAAGCTATATGTCCCTGCAATATTTAGAGTTATACTCTGTTGGAACCATAAATGTCAAATTTCCAAGTAAATGCTAGTTTTTGTATACATCAAAGTATCAAAACTACTTTTAAATTTTATTACTGTCCAAAAACAAAGTTACCCTGTACTATTGCTCTTTAGAGAAAAATCACAATAAAGGAAGAGAATAAATTAATAAATTACAATTGATAAGTTCTATTCACCTGTCCAGTTGGCCACCTAATACACTTCCAATATTATAAGTAGTTCTTATGATAAATAAAAAGTTTTTGGCAAAATCATATTTTACCACTGACGATCATGTTTATGTTGAGACCTGTGATTTTAAAAAAAAGTTTCAGTATACTAAATATGTTCAAAAAGTATAATTAAAAATATATATTGGGTAGCTGTTTTCTGCAAGATGCTGCTTGCTGTAGTCACCATAGGGTAAGACAGAGAACAATATGGTGAAGGTAACTGCTCTGTCAGATTTATTTTCTAGAAAGGGATCCCCAGCCCCCAGGCCACAGATCAGTACTGGTCCATGGCCTATTAGGAACCAGGCCACACAGCAGGAGGCAAGCAGCGAGTGAGGGAGCGAAAACTTCATCTGTATTTGCAGCCACTCCCCAGCGCTAGCATCTCCACCTCAGCTCCACCTCAGATCATCAGACATTAGATTCTCAAAGGAACACCAATCCCTGGTGCCAAAATGGTTGAGGATCACTGTCTAGAATATCACAAATTTTTAACCACATTAATTCATACAACAGCCCAATAAAGTAGTCTAATTTTTTTTGTATTTCACTCATTTTAAAGATGAAAAAATAGGCCCACATATATAAAGCACTTTTTCTAACTAACGAATGTAGAGTTGGAGGTGTTTTTGATTCTAAAATCCATGCTTTTTCATTATATTATGGAAACATAAGGTTTCCTATAGTTTGGAACAACCACTATACAGTGTCCAAAGAAAATACAGCGTACCTGACATAACTTTCTTTTCTCATACAAAGGAATTGCTGATGGCAAAGTGGTTCTATCAATCCCAAACCAATCTAAAGATTCTAGTTCCTAAAGCATTAGATAATAGGCTTCTAGGAGGATTCCAGGTGTAGAAATACTACCCGTCCCACTTGGGCTGTGAAGTGTACTTTAATAAAGAGGAGGAAAAGGTGCAAAAACATACTCTGGTTCTTTACAACTGGTTACTCATCTTGAAAGAGAAATAAGAAAAGGGTGAACACAAACATCCAACAAACAGTATTCATCTGTGGCTTTCTGGAAGTCCCTAAGTCAAAGGAGGAGTCACATCTCTGCT
>NW_006433024.1:15048003-15052014 GCF_000325575.1 Pteropus alecto | reverse complement strand
TGGCCAGAAATAGCACCAAGCTTTTTTCTCTAAGGCTTTCCCAAATTTAATTTTTAATGAAGATCACTCAGAACAGGTGATATTCATGCATGTTCTATACAGACCTCTGGAGAAATTTTAGATGATATTTCCCTAGAGTCATTTTTACTTAAAAAAGTTACTCCCCAAATGATTTCATCATGAGACTATTACAAAGAGAAATTCTCTGAGGAATGAGATTAGTGCGAGTGTACAGACTGAGTGGTAGCTCTTATACCCATTTTGGATTATGATTTTGATCATATTGGTTGCTGCTTTGGGATCATTTCGGATTACAATTTATTTAAAACTACTGTGTTCCAGAAGTGAATAGCATGTATTCCACAGAAATTTTAGTCCTATGAGATGTCCTATAAAAGTAAAAAAATAAAATGGGGGAGAGATAATTCTGCAGTCAATTAAATTTAATAAATACTCCACATATTATCTCACCTCATGGAAAGTCACGATGCATAAAATCATGTTAAATTCTCTGAACTGCCCTATAAAAATTGAATCTGAGCAACATATTTAGTTCAATAGATACAAAACATACTTGGCTATAGAATCTCTTTTTCTGCATCAAACTTATTTATTTCCTAAAGAGAACATATTCTTTGAAGGCTTATATTAAATTATTATAAATTATTATAGAAAGAAGTCAAGCTAAGTTCCCAAATAGCCACATGTTCATATTTTTTTCATACAGTTCTATATAGTCAATTGTTAAGTTGTACTAGTTTTGTTTTAAAATAGATTTTTAAAAGCATTTTTAAACTATAAATTAAGGAAATGTAAAATGGATGTGATAGTGTATAAGGGTAAGAAAGATAGAACAAGTTTTCTATAGTTTGAAGAATTATGCCACAGTGCAATGTCCAGCTCTATGAAGCATATGTGGAGAATTATATTTAATTTTGGCTGAATTTAGGAAAGATGGTGTCAAACTCAAGTGCTTCTGAGGGAGGAATAAATAGGATGGCGAATGATCTATAAATTTTGTTACATGATAAATGGACAAAACAATCTAAATCAAGACACTGATATGAGAAGGCTTAGGGCTGCCATTTTGTTGTTTTTCAAGCTACTATAATAGCTTCATAAGTTATATCTCAGCTTTAATTCTCACCATAAACCAACCTCTACACAGGAGCTAGAATGATTATTTTTAAATGTTAGTTACAGTGTGTCATCTCCCTACTGAAAATCTTTTAATAAAATCCACAATCCTTGCCATAGTCTGTGAATTCTTAGTGTGTCCCTGGTTGTCTCTAAACTAAATTTCTACTCAACTTCAGCCCACACCAGTTTTCAAGTGATGTGTTGAAAACTCCAACCACACACCTACATCAGAGTCTTAGCTCTTGTGATTCCCTTTTTCTGGAGTACTCTTTCAACTGTGATACAGGTGTCTCTCTAATTTATTTACTCAAGTCTTGCTTCAGATGTCCCTTTCTAAATGAGGACCTCCCTGACCACTCTTCTCCATTCTCTTCTCCCTTTCCAAGCTTCTCTTTACTACCAAGCACTTAGCACTAGCTGATATGATTTGTTTACTTAGTCTCTCCATGTTAATAGAATTAATGCTACATTCTATAATGCTATGAGATAAGTCTTGTAATTTTAATAGCATAACACAAAAGAAGATCATTTTCCTATGTGTAGACTTAGTCTCTCCATGTTAATAGAATTAATGCTACATGCTATGAGATGTCTTGTAATTTTAATAGCATAACGCAAAAGAAGATCATTTTCCTATGTGTAGGAAGTCTGAACATCCAGGGCAGCAGGGAGATAAGACTGGGGATTTGCCACAGACAGTCATTCAGAAACAAAACCCGACATTTTGCCTTGTGTCTTTCAAGAACATCCTGTCATCTGCATAAAGTCAGCAGGCAATGGAAAAGAATGGAAGGCATATGGGCAACGTGTATGAGCCATGTTGAAAATAGCACACATCATTTCATTTCACAATACTTTTGCTAGAACTCAGACCTATGGACACACATCACTGTAGGGATAATTGGGATATGTAGTTCATCTGTGTGTCAAGAAGGAAAAGTAGATCCCATCACAAGAAACAAAATGTAACTATGTTGTGATGGATGTTAACTAGACCTATTAGGAGATCATTTCAAAAAATATATATACTGAATTATTATGTTGTACATCTGAATCTCATATGTGTTACATGTCAGTTATTTCTCAAATTAATAAATAATTTTTAAAGAAGAAGGGAGAATAGAGACTTTTGCTGAATAACTCCCTAGGTTCTGTCACATTGCTCAAATCAGAAGGTAAATTTCATAAGGCAGGAGTTTTGGTTTGATTACTATTATATCCCCGTCACCTAGAACAATGCCTGGAACACAGTAGATGCTCAAGTAGAAATAAATAAAAATAAAAACATCATACTTATATGAGGCTTAATATGTGTCAACAGTGGGTCTGTATGCTTAATGTAAAACCCTGCAAGATGACCTTCTATGGTAGGTGCTATTATTGTCACATTTCACAGATGAAGTTAATGAGATACAGAGATGATGGAACACTTTCATGAGGTCATAGAGATAGTAAAAGTTGGAGTTGAGATTTGAATTCATCTTGTCTAGATCCAGAACTCATGTTCTTAGCTGCTTCATACAATGCCACTTTACTATGTATTAAATGAGTAACTACATAAGTAAGAAATGTCAAAAGTTTAGCACGTCCATTCTTTTTGTGATGGGCCCCTTCATAAAAAGGAAGATTTTCTTTGCTGCCAGTATATTACCAGAGGCAGGATGGCAGCATATAAGGACAGTGAAAAAGAGATTCCTTCCGTGGGTGGACATCAGAACTAGGCACATCCAACAATTTTAACTATAATTCTGCTTCCCTATCCTGGTCACATAATACGTTTTTCATCATGTAGCAAAGTAAATAAAATTAGAATCCATTCCATTTTTATTAAAGGTCTTAATTCTCTCTTTTTCTAATGTTTTGGCTCTTTCATTGAGAATGGTGCTTGAAAAGCCCTTTAATAAGAAAGTGCCCCTTCTGTCTTACATCCTAATAAAGAGAGGACTTATGTGTTAGGTTCATAGACTGCAGAGATGTTAAGCTTAAATTCTAATTCAGAGATCTATTTTTGTAATATGCTTTTAAATGTCATCCACAAACACCCACCTTCTTCTTCATATAGTATAAATGCATGTAAAATAAACCTCATAATACAGACACTGACTGACTTCTGCATTCATGGAAGTGGTTTCTTAGCCTCAAAGAATGGACCACAGGAAACAAAAACAAACCTAAGACTTTACAATGTATAAAACCTTTTCATTTAGAAAGGCCCTGATATTTTTTTTGGTTTCTATATTTTCAAGATAGTATAAAATATGTTATTTATGAGCGACAAAATCTATAGTCACTTGGTTATTTTAAAAAATTACAAATACATAGGATTTTGTAGACTAACTCGATGTGTTACCTAGTTAACAATTCTTAAAAAAATATTGATAATGACCAGGTAAATGATTATAGTGATTTCCAGTGGCCAAATCAGTTATCTCTTTGCCATTTTGTTTCTCATTTTGTTTTGTTGTTGCTGGTGGTGGTGATGGGGAGGGTTTTTTTGTTGTTTTTCCTCTCATAATTTTATTGGGATATGGAATGTAGATGGATCATTTAATTATATGTTGTTAATATCGAGCCTTTTGAATATTTTGGGTCTGAAAAGGGATATAATTCTTTACAAATTTGAAGGAGAGGAAAAGTATGTTCACTAGTAATTCCAAGAGATTGTCATATCCAAGATATAATTACCATTCAGGAGAAGGGCCGTAATACTGAAGTGTGAGCCCTGAGTATTAGAATTTTAGACTATGCTTTCATATTAGGTTTTCCTGAGTTAGAGCTGACAATCTGTAGCAGAGAAAATAGTGAAATGAAAAGAGAGAGAGAAAGAGAGAGAGAGAGAGAGAGAGAGAGAGACAGAGAGAGAGAGAGAGA
>NW_006433024.1:15024754-15047936 GCF_000325575.1 Pteropus alecto | reverse complement strand
AAGAGAGAGGAAAAAAAAAGTGAAAATATGAGATAGATAACCTCAATTATGTTGATACTTTATTATACTTTACTCTGCTGATTGACTGGCTTATTTGTGTATGTATGTGTATTTTTTTTTTTTTTCGATCCATGGGTGTAGAGAGCCAATTGTATGCATTTCTCTATTCCATTTTATATAAGAGACTTGACTATCCCCAGATTTTGGTATCTGTGGGTGGTCCTGGAACCAATCCCCCAATGCATACAAAGAGACAACTGAAGTTTTGGGGAAGTCAAAAATTATATGAGGATTTTCAAGGGTGCAGGGGATCGGCACCCCTAACCCCCACTTTTTTAAAGGATCAACTGTATATATTTATCTGGTGACTTCAGTATTTTGCCAAATGCTCTGTTTATTATTATGCTAAAGTTGCTGGATTCTTACAAGTAACCACAAAACAATTATGAGTACACACTCCCAATGAGATAGCATGTAGATTGCATAATAAAATGTAATTACCTTCCTCCTCTACTCACACTTGGTGGTGTATTACTGTGAAGCACTGATATAAGCTGCTCTTAAAATGTTTTATTATGTCCTCAACTTATTTTCCTAAACTCTAGCCTACTGGCCTTATAGATAATAGTACCCAGCGGCATGCTTTTCCTGACAGTATCTTCTGAAACCATTATTAAAAGTTTCACTGAAATGTTTGAACTGTGTCTTTGGTAATAAGGAAATGTTCCCAGTAGATACAAACTTAATATTTAGAAATCATGTAGCATCCTTACCCAAAAACTTTTAAAAGTGTGATAGGTACCCCTCAATATAAAATGAAACAGGATCCCCAGTGGCATTCTCTCTGTACAAACTAAGACAGAGCAAGCACAAATACCAGATCTTTTTTTCCATCTTGAGCACCAAGCCTGCAGTAATCACATCAGCTAAGCAAAAATTTTCCCCCTTGACTTATTTTATAATTACATATACATAACATATATATATGTATATGTATATACAATTATGTATATATAATTAAATAATATGAATGGATACATAACTATGATTCATCAGAATAATTCTACTCACTTACTTAAAACCAATGAGCCTAAGGAGTAAAGATTGCCTTATAAATGGTTCTAGTTTAGCCAAAGGAGGAGACCACAAACAAATTGTTTTAAAAGATGGGATATTTCTTTTTAATTTTATTTTATTCGCTTTGAGTATATAGGACATTAGTTAGACATTTATGTAGTTTATAAAATGATCCCCTTAGCTCTTCTTTCTCTCTGGCTCTAAGGTGGGATATTTTTGATGGGCTTCACTCTCTTTTCATTTTAATATCCAGCACTCCTCACACATTTAGTTTTCTTTAGATAATAGCATGGGCCATTGTCCATTTATTCATTTAGTCATCTATTACTCCATTAATTCATTAAAAATATTCATAAGTGATAAATATGGTCTCTGTTTTTAAATAACCTACAGTTTCTTATAAAAAGATAATTATAAACAAATGCTAGTGATATGGTCTGATAATTGGCTAAGTGGAAATATATAGAGATGGTATGATGAGAACAAAGGAAGAAGGATGCTCAATTTTGACTAGCGAATATAAGATGATGATGTTGCTAAAATTTGGAAAAACAACTAGAGAATCGTCAGGTGGACAGAGCAGAACACTCAAGTCCATGAACAATCATATAAGAGAAGATGATGTGTTTAAGGAATTAGATGTGCTTCAGTTTTGTTTTCACTCCAGAGTAAAAGTGGTAAGATATTGGAAGTTGAAATCCAGAAAAGGAAGAGAATTAAAATAGAAAAAGCAAAGACCTTAATTCACACTTGTATTGATGATGAAAACAAGTAAAACTGCTTGTTGTGAGTTGAACTATGTTTCCCCAAAACATACATTGAGGTTCTAAGCCACAGTTAGCTGTGAATGTGAGCTTGCTTGGAAATAGGGTCTTTGCAGATGTGATAAAGATAGAATGAATACATACCGAGTTAGGGTAGGTCTTAAATCCAATGACTGGTATCTTTATAAAGAGAGGGAAATTTGAAGATACACAAGAGAATCACACTAGAGGGAAGAAGGCCTTTTGAAGACAAAGGCCTTCAATGGCAAAATGCGAGTTACGCTATAAGCCAAGGAACACCTAGACTCACCACAAGCTAGAAAAAACAAAGGTTCTCACGTAGAGCTTCAGACAAAGCAAGACCTGCCCACATTTTTCCTCAGTTAAATTTAAAATTCAGACACGTGGTGCATGTATTTGAGACATACTTATACTTAATAATTACTCATTGTTAATCTGAAATTCAATTTTATTGTTACCAGCTTTATTAAGATATAATTGACATGTAACATTGTGTAAATTTAAGGTGTACAATGCAGTGACTTGATAAACGTATACATTGCGAAAGATGATCAAAATAAGGTTAGTCAACACATCCATCACCTCACACAATTATAATTTTGTGTGCGTGTGTGTGTGTAGTGAGAATATTTAAGATCAACTCTCATCAAATTTCAAGTATATAATATGCTACATTAACTGTCATTGCCATGCCGAACTTATTCATCTTCTAACTGGAAGTTTTCACCCTTTGAGCAACATCTCCCTATTTTCCCAACTCCTGAGCTCCTGATAACTATCATTCTACTCTCATTTTCTATGAGTTTGGTTTTATTATGATTTTTTTTTAATTTAGATTCTCCATATAAGTCATACTACACAGCATTTGTCTTTCTATGACTGACTTATTTCAATTAGCATAATGCTCTCACAGTCCATCCATATTGTCATAAATGGCATGATTTTCTTCTTCCCCATTGCTGAGTACTATTCTATTGTGTGTGTGTGTGTGTGTGTGTGTGTGTGTGTGTATGTGAGAGACAGAGAGACAGAGAGACAGAGACAGAGACAGAGAGAGAGAGAGAGATAGAGAGAGAAAGAGAGAGACAGAGGGAGAGAGAGAGAAAGAGAGATTTTCTTTATCCTTTCATCCATTGATGGACACTTAGGATGTTTCCATGTCTTGTCTACTGTAAATAATGCTATAATAAATCTAACGAACATGAGGATGCAGATATTTCTTCAAGATCTTGATTTCATTTTCTTTGGATATATACCCAGAAGTGGAATTTCTGAATCATAAGGTGATGCTATTTTTAATTTTTTAAGAAACATTTACCAATTCCTACCAATAATGCAAAAAGATTGTTTTTTATCTGCATCATGATTAGTGTTTCTCTTATGTTTTTGAAAATAGCCATTCTAACAAGTGTTAGATATTTTATTGTGGTTTTATAATTATTTATTTATTTATTTTTATTAAGTTTATTGGGGTAACATTGGTTAATACAATTATATAATTTTCAGGTGTACATTATAATTTGACATCTATATATTCTATTGTGTTTACCACCCAAAGTCCAGTTTCCTTCAGCTACCATATATTTGATCCCATTTATGCACTTCACCCTCCCTTACCCCCCCTATATTTGACCCCCTTTAACCATCTATCTACCCGCTCCTTCCTCACCCCCTACCCTCTGGTAACCACTAGCCTATAGTCCATGTCCATGAGTCTCTGTTTGTTTGTCCTGTTCATTTGTTGCTTTTAGGTTTATATCTCACATATAAGTGATATTTGATTTTCAACTTTTTCTGTCTAGTTTATTTCGCTTAGCATGATTATCTCAAGGTCTATTCGTGTTTTGATTTGCATTTCTGTTATTGGTGATGCTGAAAACCTTTTCACGAACCTATTGGCCATTTGGATGTCTTCTTTGGGAAAATGTTATTTACTTACTTTGAACATTTTTTAACTGCATTATTATTAGTTTTCTTGCATGATATTTTGAATATTAATCCCTTATCTGAAGGATGGTTTGCAAATATTTTCTCTCATTCTGTAAGTTGCTTGTTAATTCTGTTGATTACTTCTTTTTGTTGTGCAGAAGCTTTTTAGTTTGATATAGTCCTACTTTTTTTATTTTTGCTTGTGTTTCTTTTGCTTTAGGTATTACTTCAAAATATTATTGCCAAGACAAATGTCAAAGACTTTTCTCTATGTGTTCTTCTAGGAGTTTTATAGTTTCAAGTCTTACTTAAGTAAGAACTTTTAAGTCTTTAATCTACTCCTAGTTATTTTTTTGTAATTGGTATAAGATGGGAGTCAAATCTCACTCTTCTGCATATAAATATCTACTTTTTCAACACTATTTATTACAAAGACTGTCTTTTCCCCATTGAGTATTCACAGTTCCCTTGTCAAATATTAGGTAACTGTACATGTATAGGTTTATTTCTAGGCTCTCTATTCTATTCCATTGGTCTACCTTTTTTATGGCAGTATCATACTGTTTTGATTACTATAGTTTTGAAGTATAATTTGGAATTAGAAAGTGTGATGTCTCCAGCTTTGTTCTTCTTTCTCAAGATTGCTTTGGTCATTTGGGGTCTTTTATAGTTCCATTCTAATTTTAGATTTTTTTAAATTTCTCTGGAAAATGCCATTAAAATTTTTATAGAGATTGCATTGAATCTATAGATGGCTTTAGATCTAGTATATGTCTAGGATATTAGTACATGTCTAATATAGCTATTTTAATAATATTCATTCTTCTGATCCACAAATATGTGATATCTTTCAATTTATCTGTTTTTCTTCAATTTCTTTCATCAACATCTTATAGTTCTCAATATACAAATCTTTCAACTCCTTGGTTAAATTTATTACTATGTATTTTATTGTTCTATTTTATTGATGCTATTTTTGATAGCATCAGATTGTTTTCTTTAATTCTTTTTAGATATTTCATTGTTTTGTAACTGATTTTCATAAGTTGATTTTGTATCCTTCAACTTTACTGAATTTGTTTATTAGTTCTAATAGCTTTTTGGTGGAATTGTTAGGAAATTTTACATATAAATCATGTCATATGAAAAAAAAGACAATTTTACTTTTTCTTTCCAATTTGGATGACTTTTATTTCTCTTTCTTGCATAATTACTTAGGCTATAACATTGAGTACTATGTTAAATAGAGTAGCAAGAGTGGGCACCCTTACCTTCTTCTTGACCTTAGAGGAAAAGCTTTCAGTTTCTCATCATTGGGTATGATGTTAGCTGTGAGTGTCTCATAAACTGCCTTTATTATGTAGAGATATGTGTTGAGAATTTTTATCATGAAAGGGTATTGGATTTTTTCAAACGTTTTTTCTTTCTGCATCTGAGAAGATCATATTGATATGGTATATCATATGTATTGATTTGTGTATATAGAATCATCCTTGCATCCTGTTTGATAGTGGCATATGATTCTTTTAATGTGCTATCGAATTTGTTTTGCTAGAATTCTGTTAAGAATTTTTGCATCTATGTTCATCAGGGATATCGGCCTGTAGTTTTCTTATAATGTCCTTATGTGCTTTTGGTATCAATGTAATACTGGGACACAGAATGATTTGGGAACTTTTCCCTCCTCTTCAGATTTTTGAATGAGTTTGAGAAGGATTGGCATTAATTCTTCTTTAAATGTTTGGCAGAATTCACCAATATAGCCATTTGGTCCTAGGCTTTTTTTTTGTTGCTAGTAGGAGGTTTTTAATTACTGCTTCAGTCTCCTTAATCATTATTGATCTGTTCAGGTTTTCTATTCTGCATGATTCCATCTTAATTGGTTATATGTTTCTAGGAATTTATCCTTTTTTTTTTTTCTAGGTTATCCAATTTATTGGCATATAACCATTCATAGTAGCCTCTTAAGGTCTTTTGTATTTCTGTAGTGTCAGTTGTAATGTCTCCCGCCAGGTCTCTGGGCAAACTGGACTGGTCTCTGACAATGGCTAGAGGGACTGGAGCCAAGTATAAAGCCCACAATCTCCAGGGACACAGACAAGAGTGGTTCTTTCTGGTAGACTGGCTGACTGACTGCGAGGAAGCTAGATTCATATATACGGTCTTTTCAGTATCTCTGGGGATGCAAGTAGGAGGTTCTCTTGCCTGGTCCCTGTGGCAGCTGTTCAGCTTATGGGACAAGGCAGGGGCTGATGCCTACTATAAGGTCTGTCAAAATCTCTGGAGGTGCAGACTGAAGTGTCCTCAGCAGGGTGTTAATGTCAGCAACAGGGGTCATGAACTGTGGCTAGGACAGGCTGGGCCCCAGTTACAGGGCCCTTGAGAATCTACAGCCTGACCAAATTTGAAGGGTTTATATCCAAGTGTTCCCACACTGTGGCCAAGAGTGGTTGAAGCTGGTTCCTGGACCACTTCAGGATCCATAACCAGGACTGAAGTTTGAACGCATATTATCTCATGCATGGGTGGGCATGACTCCTTCTGGGTCTCATGGCATCTGGTGTTTGTGACAGACCTAAAGCTAAATGGAGTTATCACCAAGTTCTCAGGGTTCCAAAGCTATTTATGTTTCTGAGATCAAAGTTAATGACCAGTGAGCCCTTTTCCTGGTTGCAAGTTTGACCAGCTATCTTTGGTCTTGGACTTCACTGGGGTTTCACAATCTTCTACCTGGATCCCTAAGTTCCCATGAAAGCATCTTTGTCTGTGGATGGACACCAAACTACTATTTTTGAGAGGGGGAAATGTGCAAGGGACATCTTATTCGGCCATTATTTTGCTGACATTACTCTCCACATCTTGATTGTGACCTTTTGGCTTCCAGAACCATGACAGAATAAATTTCTGTTGTTTTAAGTCTCCCCATTTGCGATACCTCGTTATGGCAGTCCTAGGAAACTAATACACTGCTAAAGTGTATTTAATTTTGAAAAGCTGCATATATGGAGGAAGCTTTAACAGAAAACATTGCTTCTCCAGTGATAATATTTATGTTATTGCACTTGGGCCAATGCTAGTACATAATCCCATCTCAAACTCTGCCGCATAAGCAACTAAAATTCTTATCTTTTCATAATTCAATTGCCTCTTCTTTATAAAGTTAACACCAAACTGGCTTAACTCATTGGATTTAGAGATGACACTACCCCAAGTGAGAAAATACCAAGTGGCTGTGTAGCCTCTACACAAATACTCAAATGACAATAAACTCACTGCCCTTAAAAGAAGCCTATTCCATCCTTGGATAGTTTTCACAGCTTAGGAACTTTTCTCTTATGTCAAGTGAAATTGCATTTTCTGTCATCATCGTTTTGAGTTCTTGTCCTAAGCCTTGAGGTACACCAAACAGGTTGAATAGCACTCCCTCAGAACAATCCAGGAACCCTGATTCTTGGCAGTGTCCTCTAAGTCTGTATGCTTTCTGCAGACTCCAAACCCTTGTATCCTTCAAGCATAGCTCGTGTGACATGATTTCAGTTCACAGCACTGTTCCATTTGCTCCCCTCATCTTGTTTACATTAACCATGGGCACTGGCATTTCAGCTCCACGTTTTTTTGCTGCTAGTCAATACAATGTCGGGCTCTGTTCTCCCATGACATCGCTGCATGGCTAGCTTGCCCAAGTAAAACAAAGTTTAATTAAATCTTAATGTTGCACCAGGCTCTTACAGAACTGTTTTTCTCACATCCTTGTGCTATTAGCAGAATACATAATGAGAGCGTATGGAGTGCCAAATCAGCCCCACTTACAAAGAGCAGCATTTTGTTAATCGGTCTCCTTTCACTAAGCTTACCTTTTAGCTCGTCACAAAGTTCTCGTTTTTGTCCTCACAGACAAATGGACATATTTGTGGCAGTGTTTGTTCTTTTTGAATTACAAAAGTAGCATCAAAAATTCTTAAAATAGATTACTATAGCTAAATGAAAAGATGTAATATTTCATGCAGAAAGTTTTTTTTGGAGGGGGATGGGGTGTCTTCCCCACCTGCTGCTATTATTCAGTTACCTCTTTCACATTCATAAATTGTCTAAATTAAAACTTCTATTCTTTCGAGAACTCCAAAGTTCAATAGCCCATAAAATAATCTGTATTTGAACTGATATTATTTCTCTTCTAATTTATGACAGAAATAATCATCATGGTTATTAATCAGTGGGGGGTGGGGGGAATAAACTGAAAAGTAGTATTACCCAGAAGTCTCTGAAGTTACTAACTTTTCCAAACTGGACACAAGTTCTTAGGAAATGTCCCGTTCCTCAATGGCTAAATAAGAGTTAATAGATGACTATTATTGCCTGCATTAGAGAAGTACAAGGGAAAATATGATTACGTGGTTTGATATATAATATAACTTATCAGCTGCTTTTGTTGTCTTCAACAACTAGTATATAATCCTATCTCAAACTCTGCCACATTAAAGGCAAACATGAAAAAAAAAAAATCACAACATACAAACTTCTTGTACTATATCATTTGACTGTGATGTGAATGTATTTTTTCTGGCAATTCACCTCTTGATTTCTTAAACTTTCTGTTTTTTGTTTTTTGTTTTTTTACTACAAATAATAGTAATGATATGCTCTGTTTGTTTTGTGGTAAAAACCAAATTGCCAGGAAGACTTCCTAAATACCAAGCTCCAGGCTACATGATTTCTGTGTTAAATAAGAACAGTTTAAAGTGGCTTTGTGGATCAACTCCATTTTAGATTAAAATACTGAGGCACAGAATGTTGACAATGTCCTCCTTTTAGTTCTTTCTATGCAAACTGAATTCCTCTAAAATTTATATAAAAATATTCAGGTTAAATAGTCTACAGACCTAGCTAGTGTCTATATTACATGTCTGTTAACGTTTATAAAGATCATTAAATTATATACATGATGATTGATCCCATACTTAAAAAAAAAAAAGGAATCAA
Organism: Pteropus alecto; assembly: GCF_000325575.1. Taxonomy (NCBI): domain Eukaryota; kingdom Metazoa; phylum Chordata; class Mammalia; order Chiroptera; family Pteropodidae; genus Pteropus; species Pteropus alecto. The sequence goes on along the minus strand of NW_006433024.1, from coordinate 15,039,165 downwards.
GTTCATTCACAATTAGAAATTGTAGGTATAAAATAAAAATAAAATCTGATTTTCTAAGGGATGTGAAGTTTTCATAGATAAAATATAAAAGCAATCGACCTTATTCTTTCTTCAATCCTTAATTTTTTCAATAGCCCCAGAGTTGGTATAGAGTGCAATGAAGTCAAATTTCTGAATTGCACTTGAATACTTTTTGTTAGTGTTTAATAGACTGAATATCTTGGAGACATACTGGCAAAAGAGGAGTTATATAAGACTCATCACTAATACCTGGCCCAGTGCAATGCTAATTTATAGTAAATGTTTATAAAATGAATCTCTGACTGGCAGACTAACAGATGGACTGACTGACTAAATCAATGTCTATGAAAATATATTCATACACTGAACTAAGAGCCAAGAATGATGGTGAAGCTCCATATATTTTGATGAATATTATCTTTTTAATGACAGCAGATACAGATAAAAGCCCTTTTCTTGGTCATTCATTTTCTACAAGAGAACATCAAGGCTCAATGAATTTGAAATAAATTTGAAACACTGAGACTTCCCATTTGGATCTTCTTATTTATGCATAGAAAACAGTCCTCCTTGTGTGAACAAGTCACCTCACATGACCACAAAGGGCATGACCCTACACACGTAGTCTCTTTTGAAAGCCCTGTCATGAGAATAAGCAACTTTCTGCAGGGATCGATAGGGAAGTCAACAGAAGGCTTATAGCATTTCTTCCTCTAACATTGCCAGAGGTACCCCTTAGCAGTAAATCTGAACCTCAGCCATCCCCCACAGACCTTCTCTAGCAGCTCCATTCGGCTCTGAAGGTTTTTCAACAACTGCCCCAAACCTAGTACTCTTTCCTGGTTCTATTTTTTACTCCCAAATTCACAAGCAAATCCTATTGAGATTTCTACCAAAATACATCTCAAAGTCTATCCGCATTTCTTATATCCATTTCTATCACTGGTTCTGAGCCTTCATCACTCTTACCTGGACTTCTGCAATATTCTTCAATTTTCCTCCCTGTACTCAACCTTACTTTTACAATCCATTTTCTACACATTGGTTAACATCATTTTTAAAAAATTGCAAAACAGATCAGTGGCACTCTCTTCTTATATTTTAGAAGAGTCCTATTACACTAAGAATTATATCTAAAAATGTTATCAGGAGCTACTAGTCCCTGTATTGTTTGATTCTTGTCTACCTCTCCAATTTTGATTTCTAACAGTATCTTTCTTATCAAGATTCAACAATTTTCTGTTTTCTCCTTGGACAAGTTAAATGTTGCAAATTGATCTAAGCTGCTTTGGTCCTGCATAACACATAAATACTAGACTCCTTTTTGGTAGATTATAAAAGGCAAAGGAGCCTGAGCTGGGTAAGTGTTAGCTATACACTCGTTACTAGGTAACAGGAAAACAAAGTCACTGACCCTATTTGCCAAACACACAAGTTTATTAGACATACGTGCTTGCATTAGTGAGTAAGTACAAAATACTTTCAATAACAACCTGTTATGAAAGTGCAACAGAGTTATATCTTTTCATTATTTTAGGTGCTCTGGATGCCACCTTTCAACAGACAACATTCCAGAGGCAAAACTAGTATACTCTTGTATACTAACACAGTTTAAGAATCTATTTGTGTATAGCTTATATCTTTAGGTTAGGGAAGATAACCTGAGACTCGATCCAGAAAGGGTTTAATAATGGACTCGTCAAAAATATACAAAGAACACTAAAAACTCAACAATAAGAAAACAAACAAGCCCATTAAAAAATAAGCCAAAGGTCTGAACATCTCACCAAAGACAATGTACAGATGGCAAATAAACATATGACAAAGATGCTCAAAAGGCACAGCCACTGGAAGACAGTTTGGCAATTTCTTACCAAACTAAATATACTCATTATAAGATCCAGAACTTGTGCTTCTTGCTATTTAGTTGAAAACTTATGTTTACACAAAACCTGCACATAGATGTTTATAGTAGCTTTATTTATAATTGTTAAAACTTGGAAACAACCTAGATGTCTTTCAGTAGGTGATGGATAAACTAACTGGTACAACCAGACAATGGAATATTATTCCGCACTAAAAAGAAATGACCTATCAAGCTATGAAAAGATATGCAGTAGCCTTAAATGCAGATGACTAAGTGGAAGAAACCAATCTGAAAATGATACCTGATTCCAACTATATGACATTCTGAAAAAGGCAAAACTATGTATTCGATAAAGAGACCAGTGGTCTCAAGAGTTAAGGTGAAGGATGAATACGTAGAGTACAGAGAACTTATAGGGCAGTAAAACTGTATTGTTTGATACTGCAATGGTAGATATATGTCATTATACATTTGTCAAAACTAATAGACTGTACAACAGCAATAGCAAATCTAATGTACACAATGAACTTTGGATGATAATGGTGTATCAGTATAGGTTCATTAGTCATAACAAATGTACCACTGTTTTGTGGTAAATCCATATAGGGGAGTTTTTGCATGTTTGGGGATAGGAGATATATGGGAACTCTCTCTACTTTCCACTCAAGCTTGCCGAGAACCTGAACCTTCTCTATAAAATAAGATTTATTAAAATTAAAAAAAAAATACATCAGAACCTCTACATCTGCAACATTTTAAGGATAATATCCAAACTTCTTGGTGTGGCATATGTGATCTCTTATAAATTTGTCCCTGCCTAATCATTCACATTCATTTGTTAGACCCACACTTGTTTGCTTACACATGCACACAAACCAACATACACACACTCCTTTGCCCCACCTCTCACACTCTGATCATTCAGGACTTCGTCTTCATTGAAGCCAAGTTCTTTTACAGGCTTTCCCCTCTGAATGGTGGGATTTTCAGCTCTTCTTTGATCAACTTATGACTACTTGTCTTTTGAGCTTCATTTATTCAAAAGGCTGTTCTTGATCTCCTCCAATCTCATTCAGGTGCCTCTGATTGCACCCAGTGTGCATGTTCTTTTATCACAGAACATATCATATTATTCTATAATTTGTTTATATATGTGACTGTATCCTTCATTGAATGAGATCATTAAAGTCGAATCTGTGTTGTTTTAGCTTAGTTCTATATCCTGATCAGGTGCTCTAGAACTATTTTTTGGATAAGATTAATGGGGGAAAAATAGAGAAAAGGCTCATTCTAGAGCAGTCCCAGACCTGACAACCATCTATGGCAAACTGCCCTTCAGGGAAAGTGTGTGCAGTTGCTGGAAGCATTTTACATCTTTAGTGGGTAGAGACAGCTTCATTCCCTGGTGATGTCAATATGGCACCTTTCACCAGCCTGAAAATCCTCTGGCACTGAAAACACATAAAGTCTGGAAGCTGTTTATGAGACTGAGAAGGTGAGTCAATAGACTCTGTTCCAAGTTGGCAAGAGGGTACACAGTCTTAAACATCTAAAGCTCTATAATTCACATTGAGCTTCTCATTAATTTAAATGTTAATGTAAATTTAAAACATGTTGTATTGATTTGGAATCTATTTTTGTATGAATATTGCATAATTGAGCTCTCCAACAGCAGAATCCAAATGGACATTCCTTCACATCAATTTACAATTAGAATAAAAGTGAGACTTTCTCTTTCTCTCATTTTGTCATGTAAAAATTATTGTTTTTTGTTACAAGGTCAAGCTATGAGAAGCTACAAGAACCTCTGCCTATAAATGCAATTGAATTGGACAATCCTGAGCAGAAAGATCAATTTCTGAATCTATTCTTTTAGAGTAGTGAACACATAATTTCAGATATGTATAGAAATTAGGGTCTTTCCCATTTCACTGATGAAGAAACTAGTCTCACTGACTCTGCTGGTAATTCAATTTATTTTGTTAGTTCCTCTACCAGAATCTCCTTTAAATAAGGAGATTAACATTTCCTTATTTAAAAAGAAAACAGGGTATTATGCTGAGTGAAATAAGTCAAACAGGTAAAGATAAAGTCAGACAGATAAAGATAAATCTCATATGATTTCACTTATATGTGGAATCCAAGGAATAAAAGAAAGGAACAAACTAAACGAAAACGGACTCACAGATACAGAGAACAAACTGGTGATTGCCAGAGGGGAGGTGGGATGTGGGGCTGGGTGAAAAAGGTGAAGGGATTAAGAAGTACAAATGAATAGTTACAAAAGAGTCACGGGGATTTAGAGTATAGCACAGGGTATGGAGTCAGTACTATTGTAATAGATCTGTGTAGAGTCAGATAGGTGCTAGAGTAATTGGGGGGAATCACTTCATAAATTACATAAATGTCCAACCATTATACTATATACTTGAAACTACTATAAAATAATAAAAAATAATAATAAATGGAAAAAAGGGAAAACAAAATTTTCAAAGGATGTTTCATTATGTGAGGCTCACATAAAGAAATTATGGTGATGGTGATAATGATGATGAGGATGATACCTGGAAATGTTTGTATATGCTTACTGATTCTGTGCCAGACCCTGATGCAAAGTCTTTTATAAAAAATTCTCATTCAATCCCCAAAGCAGCACAGCAAGGGGGCTGCTCTCATTACCCTCTATACAGGTTGGGAAATCGTCCGATGGAGAAAGTAAGCCACTTGCCTAAGTTCTCCAATCAGAAAGTGTTGTTGCTGACTCTAGGACCCTGGTCGATCTGTCTCCAAGGTCTTTTTTATAACCACTGCATCTCTGGGTCCTAAATCACACAATGCAACTAACATAGGCAAGCCTAGAGTAGTGCATTTCATTTTTAAGATATGCATATAAACATACAGATGAGGATTCGATGCTGCTGTTGAGAAGCTGGGTGGCTGGATGAAGCCCGGAAACCCAGTTGTTAGTTTGTGAACACCTCGTGTCATATTCCCTTCCCCTACACATTGTAAAATATGAACTAATTGATTACCAAGGCCTCTTCCAGCCCCTACAGTCTGTGAATCTGTGTAATGGTGTGATTCACTTTGTTCCAACTGACAAACCCTCTGCTGGTTCTTCTCTTCGCAACTCCCCAGCACAGTGCTTCTTCACACCCATGCCTCTGCCTTGTTCAGTTCTCTGTATTAATATGCATGCAAAGTAAGCATTCTTCTATCGGCACATGTCTTTGAAACATGCAAAATACCAGGCAAAAAGAACTCAGGCTAGAAGATGGAAAAAGTAGCATTCTGTTCTCCTGCACATAGAAAGGAAATATAAACATCATAGTCCTGGAGAGGAATCAGACGAGGCCTTCATATATCAAAAAATTAATAGTAACCAATGCATTCAGAGGCTTGGATAAATATAGGCCTGAGAGATCCTATTGAAACTGAATATTTACTGGCCTAGGTGGAGCCAACAAACATTGTAGTGCTGGGATACACAGCATAGTTAGAAGGCATATAGGCTTTGGGATCACACACACCTGATAACTCTGTCACTTATTATCTCTTTCTGGGCAATTAATTCATGTTTCAGTTTCTTCACCTATGAAAGGAGAACCATGGTTCAAAAATTTTATAGGATATTTATGAGGCTTAAAAATAACATAAAGTGTTTATTTCAGTGTCATAAATACAGGACAGGCTTAAATTATTCTCCATTATTCCAATAACAACAACAAATCTCATCTTAGTTTTAAAATTATTTTCGTGAGTAGTAATTTCAGATATAACTCAATTCTCAATTTTAGTAATTATTGTTTTTGAAATATAATTAAAAATAAAATGCAAATTAGGTATGAATATTTCACACAGAAATATTTTCCCTTCTTGGAAGGTAACTGGGTGAGAGGGAATCATGATATAATGCCAATTTTTATTGTCTGTCTTACAAGTTGCCTACAGTTTCCCCAATTCCTTCAGAATTCCAGCTTCTCCCTTCAACATTAAGGGAACAGAAGGATAGTAGCTGAACCACTGGCCATCCGGCCACAAAGGATTATTAATCCTGTGAGCTGAAAATCAAATTTTACTCAGCTTCATGAAATACACAATTGATTTTTTTCAGATCAATAGGTAAATATGAAATTAATTGATTATACTCACCTTAGTATCATTTACCTGAAAGTAACTAATTGCCCAACAGGAATAGAAGCCAATATTTGGGAATATAAAATAAATTTATAAAAAATTCAGGTTTTATCTAAACTTGGGAGTTTTGTGACCGCAAATTCTTCCTAACCATTCTACCTATATCAGACCACATCCATAGCAGTAAATTACCATGGGATTTGAAAGGTGGAAGAGGACTCAGAGGCAATTTGTACAAAGCCCTTAATTTTGTACGTGAGGAGATTAAGGCTCAGCAAGATTTGGATACTTGCCCAAAATTGCCTGGCTACTTATGGTAGGGCTATGAACTGAATCCATTTCTAACTCTGAATCTAATGCCTGTATTCACTTATTTTCTCGTGGCTATATCAAACTGAGGAATCTATAAGTCATATCGTATACTTTCTAAGTCATATTAGGCTATTAGGGTAGAAACAAACTGATTATCTGTATTGTTTTAAGCTCACAACAGAGGGATGACGTGAGATCAAAAAGTCTCTCAAATTATGTACAAGTTATTTGTAGACAGAACATTTCTTCAGTGAAATACATAGGACACATTTCAATAACAGTGCAATGAGCATTGACAAATTAAAGGCTAGTAAATCTAGGATGGATAAACTAAAGTAAATATGTATATTTACTTTCTATCTATATTATTTTCTGTATATCTATACTAGAAAAATTAATGTTGCATCATTTCAAATGACTAAATCTGATTGGGGAAGTGTGCCAGGCAGGAATGTCTAACCCTAAATTTCTTTTCATGTGTATAATATGATTTAAAAAGATACTATGTGTGTTGTCTTATTCCAGGTATAAAAGAAACATCATCTGCAGAAATCCAGAGTACTTCTTTAATTTCTTTGGGTTTTCTCAGAAAAATCAGGACCTGTTGGAGAAATTTTGATAAGGTAAGTTCTAACTCCTACTAATCTATTTCTATTCTAGCTGCCCAAGTTCAGAACAAACTGAGGTTTAATAAGTCAAAACAATAGACAAATAAATGAAGAGCCAGATACCACTTTTATTAATGTCACAGTTAACATATGGGAGTGTCGTTTTAGTGTGTGGCAAAAAAATAGGCTCCTAACATCGAACCCCATCCCTAGATAAATTTACCTACGCAGTTCCAGAAAGTGCTGGGAACTGCTGGCTCCCCTGACATGGCAGCCTGTCCTCCAAAATTTTCAGTGAGGAGTAGCAGGCTCTAATGCATCTGTAAGCAGCCTGCCCTAAAGATAAAGAGAATGGGTTAAACTACAACTGACAAAGTCTTGCTCTCAAGTTCACCAATCAAATAAACAACTCTAATGACCAAGGCAAAGAGAGAGTAAAATGAACAAAAAGAGTCCAGGGGTGCTAATACGATGCAGAATTCTTCACACGGAAAAAAAAGATACATAAATAGAGAATAAGTATTCTTCCCTAACATCAATGAGGAATAGGAGTGACCTGCCAACAAGAAAAAGGACTCTTTAAGAGTTTGCATCAAGATTTTCTTAACCTAGTAACACACCGAGAGAATTCCTCCTGAGTCATGGAGGCACTGTGATTTCTCCTGCTTTAAGAAACAAGCTAAATTCTTGGCAGAAATTTTGCCAACTGCCTATTAAAGTCATGTGTTTTTAGATTCGCAATGGATATGTTGTCTGTACTGTCATAGAGCAGATGACCATATTGTAGACCACTGGTGTATGTGGTTTTAGTTATTAAAAAAAAAAAAACAAAAACATTAGTATAATAATTTTTAATTTTCAGGCATACTATTAAATTATTTTGTAAAGAAGTTGTGGAGGGAATAGTTTATCTAGGTAGTAAGTGACCTTCGCTAACTCAGTGGACCTGTCTCAATTGGAATTTGTAACTGTAATTTAATAACTCATCTATGTCACTTGGATTTATTTGCTGGCAAAAATGAAACCAAGAAAAGAAAACTTACTGAAAGTATAGAAAAAGAATCATAAGCTTCAAGAAAAGTAATATAATAGGCTTGGTACAGGATTATGAACCAAGCCAAGCATCTGTAGATGTTCCTTGGTAGCAGAACTCACTTAGTATTTTCAACCAGATGATGCCTCTGGAATGAATGGACACTGTTCCTTTCACATTTGTTTCTTCATCTGAGATTCAAGATCATGCAAGAAAAAAATTTGATTTATTTTAGTCATTTGATTTGGTCAAATTTAGGTGTTTTGCCCTCCACTTAGTTACACTGGAGTAGCAAAGGAAAAACTATAATGGATTGGAAAGTTTTGTCTTCTATAATGGAAGGGCAGTGTCTTCCGGATTTACCACTCTATCATAAATATATATCATGAGAAAGAAGCGATGAAATACAGCTATCATCAGGGAAGAGGTGTGTATATTTGAGATTATTTAATACTCATTGCTTTCTTGCATCGATGGTATACCACCTGTTCACACGAGTATTCCACAAAAATGTGTGGATTACCACAACATTTAGAAAGTTGATTATTAGTGAAGGTCTCTTGGATATATCCTTAAAGAAAGTCGAGGGCCTACTAAACTGATCAACCTTTTAAATTTGACAGTCAAAACTTATACTTCTTCAAGTTATTATGTAAGCTTGAAAGTACAATTAAATCTATAAGGGTCCTGACATTATCTTGTGTTCTCTTTGAAAAAAAGGGGCTATTCCTTGTCACTAAACCTCTGCTCCTACAGGGAATGTGGACATCAGATATTCAAAAGAAGAACCTGGTTTCTCCCATCTATGCCAGTCAAGTATGGAATAGAAATGCTTTATATTTAAAATAGTCTGCTAGCTAAATTTAACCCCCAAACAGCACAGTGTTATAATCTTGGTAATGGGTGTCTAAAACTAGGCTTGAACTAGTGAAGCCATGGAAGAGGACTGGAAAGGAAAATACAGTTCTTAGGAGCATGTAGGGTGGACCAACAACATTTCAGTACCTAGATAGATGATGTAAAAGATTTTGGGAAATAGGAAGTATGACCACAAGTGCACAAATTAAGGAACTTGCTTGTCTTGTCTTCTGTTGTCAGTGAGGTATGAATTGGAGAGAAATAGGATAAACAGATAATCTGTTTTCAGCTCTAGAATTTGGAACCATGGTTATCTTCTGCTGGGATGCCAGACTAGACACCCAACTATAATTAGATACTGGGGAAAATAAAACACTTTCAATAAAATGAAATCAACTAGTACCCAAGATGAAAAATATTATGTTAAAAGAGAGAAGAGTAATAGTAAGGAAATAGAAAGACTGGGATTTCTCTGAGGAGCCAAACCTAAAAATCCCTCTTAAAACAAAGACTTTCGAGGAGGAATAAAGTGTCCTAGGTGAGCAGGGCTTCCTAGTCCAGGAAGAAATCAATGCGAATCCTATTTTAGGACTCCAATTTAATAGCTCAGGATTCCTCCAGACTGAGTTCTCATTGTTGATATTTAGTAAACGTTAGTTAAATAAATACTTAAAAGAATAATTAATTATGAATATCTGACTATTTGCTAAAATATATATGTTTGCCTTTCTATTTCAATGACAGTTTTATCTCTTTTTCCCGTATCTCCAAAACCTTTATAACATCATTCTTTTAGCATATTAGGAAACCAAAATAAAACTAAATAAATAACAAGTAACAAGAGAAAGCTATATCCATCCCTGATGGATGTATCCTAAAGAATTTATCTCAATAGTTTAAAGCTATCGGGTTTCTGGGTACCAACAAATCACAGCATAATAACATCAGATCATGCAAGAGCTTTCCAACCTTAATTTCGCCTTGAGATTTATGAAGTTTCTAATCATATTTAGAATCTGTTAGTAAAATGAATGGATAACAGGTTCTAAAAGAATGTTTGAATATTCAGGGGAATTTTCCAAGAACCATTTGCAAAAACATTACAATCTTAGGGGATATCAGAAATACAACCCCTCTTTTGATTAACTATATAGCTCTTCTGCTTTCGTTGTGCCTAAGTGCTGACCTGCAAATGTTTGTCCCTTTTGGAATTGTTATCTTAATATCAAATGGCTCTATCAGTTTATTTAAGTTTATTTCTGACTTCTCTTTGCTAAGGGACTGAGATTATTTTGTGAAAGGTGATTAAACGAACAGAACAAGAGACTGGAACAAGTAAAATTCCAAATAGCCTTGTCGAGTTTGTGATTCATATACAAAAAGTAGACATCTTTCATGATTGACATTTTTATTTAGAAACAGATAGTGTTTCATTTATTCCAGGAAACATATCTGCAAATTAGATCCCCCAGTGTCTAAAATGAGATAGGTAATTTCAAGTGAAACAATGTTATTGCCCCAATTTAAAGAAAACTAAAGGGACATTTGCTATTATCACATCCATGGGAATTTTTTGAATTTTTGATTTTTCCTCCAGTTCGGGTTGTCTCTCAAATGTGGCTATGTTGGTAGTGACTGAAATACTTATTAGATCTGATTCATAGAGTTCTTGGTAATAGAAATAGACATGTCCACATCCCCATGACTGAGGCCATCATTAACATACCTTTGTACCGTAAATCTGATGTGGCCCTACTCAGGGACAGCTCAAGCCCTATGGGATGCCTCCTCCTCACTCTTTAAGTTAGAAATTGAATTGAAACACTCAGTAGTGGCATGAGGATAGAGAAAGATGTTTATAAACTGCTATTGAGAGTATAAGTTGGTGTAACCCTTCTGGAGACCAATATGGCAAGTTATCAAAAATCTTTAAAATGTGCCTGCCCCTGACCTAACATTTCCTTTTCTAAGATTTATCTTAAAGAAATCAGAAATCAGAGACAAATGAATGAAGATATATACACAGGCATGATCATTGGAGCATTGTAAATAGTTTCAATATATGAGAAACAACCTAAATGCCTGAAAATAAAGTACTTGTTATAATATGGCCTATTGGTATAATAAAACAGTCATCAGGAATGATGCTGTTGCTCTGACTGTATAGTCATGGGAATATATTCACAACAAATTATTAATTAAAAAAATCTGATTATAGAAAATTAGGTTAATATGAAAGTAATAATTTATATATTACATATATTATGCATTTATATGTAGAAAATATCTGAGTAATGAAATTGTGGCTTATTCTTTTTATATATTCTATTTTTTTAAATGAGAAATAGACATATAAGTGCATAAATTGAGAGAATAAAATAAATTGCAAACTAAGGGACAGTTCTTTAAAGAACAATAGATGACTCTCTATTTCTATTAAAAGACACACACACATATACTACCTCCTTATAATTCATATTGTTTTCACTCCAGAAGGAGGCCTTGAAGGAGGTGGATCTGTGGACCTACCATGTTTTCCTGGGAATGAGGATGAGCTGTGACTCCTATTGTCCTAGTTTACAACAGTGACGATATCTATTTACCTCTTATCTCTTATTGTTATGAATCATAGAAGTGAAAGGCTGTGACCTCTAGCAATATGGTAAAAAGGATGGGGGAAGGGCTCAAAACTAATATAAATTAAACCAATTGATCATTTACAAATCAGACTAAAGAAGAATGGGAGATTGAAAAGATACACTGAAGGTAGTTGAAAGGGAAAGACCATAATACACGTGCCACTCAGCAAGCAAGTAAAGCCCAAATTACTTCTGGTATGGTAGATATTTGGGGCTGAATGACAGGAGTGCATGAGTTGTAGAGTGAATAAAGTGACAGACTCACACTTCTTCAATCCTGCAATATGCAAGGAAAAGAGCTCAGATATTGGTTGGGAGACCTCGAGCCATTGTAAAACTACTATTAAGTCCTTGAGAGCAACTAAATACTCAAGTAAATGCCCTTCACACTAAGCCCCCTCACCTTCCATCCAGAATGTTGACCCCACCCTAGAATACGGGAACCACACCCATACTGCTTCATGGAACAGTTAGTAACCCTGAAGTAAAGAATGGGTCCTGTCCACCTAAGGCTAAGACGGAAGCTGCCCCATAGCTCGAGGCTCCCTAGAAATTGCTTCTTAGTTTTCTTAGATGTGCCTGTGTTAGTGGCCATGAAAGGTTAGGAATCCTTTTTTTAAGAGGTTTTGAATTGTCCGTTTGTGGAGGAGTCTGCTTATCTCAGTCCATTTATCATTTATCCATCATTTATCATTTATCATTACCATAAAAATAATGGCCAGTAACAGTCACAGAGGAAGGAGAAGCTAAATAACTTGTTCGAGGGCATTCAAATAGAAAGGAGATGGGAATGAAATTAAAATCTAGGCAGTGTGATTCAAATCTTCTTAAGCTTCGGCAGCTCTTCGACTCTGTGTGGAATGGAATACATTATAATGTTTTTACGGTGACCGTTGTTTAAAGTAACAATAATAATTTTAAAAGACTGACATCGGATATAATCAAGTAAGTGGCTCACAGGACTCAGAATTTTGATTTTTCAGATTTTTTTTTTAATAACAAAAGAAAGGAGTTGGTGAGTTAGAACCCATTGTTCATCTTTCATTTTCTTCTTTTGCCATAACCCAAGGAATACATCCGTGGTAAATAACAAGATATAAATGAATTCCATAGCTTTAAAAGAAAAAAGTGTGCAAAAAATATATAAATATATATCATCCTATTATAGTATCGTATCTGAAGGAGGAAAAGCACACTCTAAGTATGGTGTATTTGGTATGTGGTAATCATTTGTAAAACAGAGGCAAATGAAAATTACCTGCTAAGTCTCAGCTGTTCCACAATGCTTTTCAGCTGTGAATACTCAAAAATAAAATACTCGAGAAGGCAGCTCCCTTCAGTTATATTTGTCCATGATCTTAATTTCTTTGTGTGAGAGATTTTCCTTCAAGATTGTCAGTCGTCATTGAGCACTGACTCATTCACTAAATGTTTACTGAACATATACATCATGCCACACAGCTAGGCACTGGGGTCAGCCAGATGAAATATCCTCTTCTGTGGAGAGAAGCAAGGACACACCCTAGGAGCTTAATATCTTAATAGCGTATGGTAAGAGATGAGAGAACAGATGCACATTAACATAAAGATATATATGCTTGCCCACATATACACATATGCTATCTTGCCACGCTGCAGGAGAGAAATATCAATCACACTGAAGATATTAACAGAATGTCTGGGTGGCTTCCGCCTAGATCACAGAAGATTTCATGGATGAGTTGAGGTTTTAAAAGTTTGGGTAAAACTGACAGAATAAAGTATGGTGGCATATAATATGGCGACATTTTCTTTTTTGGCAGAGATAATGACACAAAGGATCTGAGGAGTTCTCAGTTTCTTTGAGGAATATAATTTGAATTAGGCAACAGCTCAGGTGACCCCTTCAGTGGAGGATTGAATATCAGAATGTATGTGTATGTTTTTCAGAATATTTCTAAGTGGAGTCTAAACAAAATAAAACAACACTCCCTCCCAGATCCGTTCTTTAGAATCTAAAGTCTTTGTATACAAGATAATATGTAATTATTGTACTTAATTCTAATAAATAAAAATAAACCAAATCCTTTTTAAGCTTTGGCTTTAGATCAAATGGGCTTAAAGTCTCAGCTTTGTGAATTACATTTAAAACTTTTAAAAAGTTACTTATTTCTCTTGCCTTCAAGTCTTTTATAAAAGGAGGATTATTGTAAGTCAATGCATGCCAAGAACTTAGCACACTGGCACACAGCATATGCTCATTAAATGTAAGCTAGGTTATTGTCTAGAATACCTCTTAACTATTTTATTAAGAAGAATATAACATAAAGGCATGCACACACTGATTGATAAACTATAATATGATATTGGGTTTTCTGCTTCAACCAAATGAATTTATTGAGATATTACTACATCCTAGAAATTGTGGCGTGCTGTGTGGTACAGAGATGGCTAGGGTAGGGTCCTACCTGCAATGTTACCAGCATCTATTAGAATACATTTTCAGCTAATCACAATAGCTAGCTGGGGGTCTTGATTTGTTTTTTATTTATTTGTCAACTCCTAAAGAATTCGAGGATCTCTAAAGCATTCTTTGGTCATCTGAAACATTTCTAAATGCCTCTAGCACAAAGTACTTTAAAAAATATGTTCTCATTAATAAAATTCTTTTACCTTCATTAACATATGTTCCCCACAAAGGGCCTGTGAGGTATGCCTAGGGCTGGAGGAGAGGAGTGGAGGGTGGGGGGATGTTTGGAGGAAACTGACATTTCAAGGAGTTTAAAGACTTGCCCATTCTAACAGGACTAGTGAGAAAGCAGGAATTTCTCCAGCACTAGCTTGCCTCTTACAGAATGAATGAGTCACTTGTTTTACCTTCGACTCCATGCAGAGCCAGTCCTAGGAAGCATGCGAGTTCTGGCATGTATCTAGAAAATTGTCAGCTTAATTCAAAC
>NW_006433024.1:15011095-15023972 GCF_000325575.1 Pteropus alecto | reverse complement strand
TAATTTCCTGTTTCTTCTGAGTTGCTGGACAGTCATTAAGTTCACATCTCTGCTTCTTTCTTCTCCCTCCTCCACAGACAAAAGCAGTCTATCCTGCAGTCATAATAACTGGAATAAAACGTAGTTTATCTATACAATGGGATAGTACTTGGCAATGAAAAGAAGTAAAATACTGGTATGTCTTATGACGTGGCCGAACCTTGAGAACATTATGCTCAATAAAAGAAACAAGACAGAAAAGATCACATATGATATGATGTCGTTTATTTGAAATATTGAATATGAATATATGGATCCAGTTCTGTATCAGTTTGAATACAGAATCAGTAAATGTATAGAAATAGAAAGCAGATTAATGGTCGCCTAAAGCAGTGTGAGGACAATGGGGAATGACCGCCAATGGGTAGGGCGTTTCTTTTTGAGGTGACAAAATTCTGTGGTATGGTTGCACAATTGTGAATATACTAAAATTCATTGATTTGTACATTTAAATGAGTAAATTCATGGTATATGGATTATATCTCAATCAAACCATGAAAATAATAATGGGAATGGCCAAAATCATGTTTGCTCATGACAAATAATTCACATATATTAACTCTGCCTATTTTAATTTTGCGTATCTATTTAATCCTGAAAACAACCCTCTGAGGCTAGTACTATTTTTATTCTAATTTTTTTTATATGAGCAAACTAAATAAGAAAAGTTAATATTCTTTTCCTTACTAAGAATCATTGTGATTACATTGGGCTCACCTAGATAATCCAGGATAATCTCTCCATCTCAAAATCCTGACTCATTCACACCTGCAAGATCCCATTTACCACATAAGGTGACATATCCTCAAGTTCTGGGGATTAGGATATGGACACTTTTGGGAGGCCATTATTAGTCCAACGTAGTCACAATGCTATTAAGTGATAATGTTGAGTCTTTAACCCATGTTTCCCAAATAAATCAGTTTCTTTCCTACTTTATCACAACTGCATCATGTAACAATGGCTGTGTATAAGCTTGTCTAGATTTCAAACTCTTGGAGAGAAGGGAATTTCACCTACCATACCAAATGTGTGTATGTGTGTGGAGGGGTGCTCTTTTCTAAGAGAGTGGGTATAGTTGGGGGAAAAGTTCGATTTCACTTGTAACTTGCATCGTTCCACACTGGCAGTTGTCTCCTTGGCCCTCCCTCTTTTATTAGATAAATCATTTCTAGAAGAAGAATACAGATTCCACCAATAGGCAAATTACTAAATAGTTTTAAAATGACAACTACAATTCTTTCCCAGCTGTTTCTATATGTGCAAAGAGAAGCGGCATGAATAATTGAAACAATAAAACTCTATTGGCTCAATTATCTGATTATTTCAACAAGCATCTCAATAGAATTTAAATTTTTTTATTCTCTAATGTTTCTTGTTTAACATTCACAGGCATTACCTTTTAATAAATCATTTATTTCTTCAGTGTCCTATATTCGGTTTAGAAAACATTTAATGAGCAACTAATATATGCCAGGAACTGTGCTCATATCTATAGTGGCAAAAAAGACAGTAAACAAAGACTCTCATTTTCATGGAGTTTTTAGTACCAACATGAGAGATGATACAATCACACCAATAACTACACCATATGGCAGAATGTAAAGATTATGACTGAGGTGCACAAATTATGGTCAAAGTACTTACAGAGAGACATCATTCAGCTGGGCAGAATTAGGGAAAACCAGGTAGAAGTATTCTGAACGATGGGTAAGAATTTGTAAGGCAGAGGTAGGGTGTGAGTGTTCAGCAGAAAGAACCACAAAGGAGGCAGGGAAACCTATGACAAATCTTGGGAGCCATGAGACCTCTTGCTGGAGAACAGGGAACATACACCATGGTCCCAAGAATGAAAAGACTGAAAGGGACTGTTTACGCCCAGCATCTAAAAGTATCTAATTTATTTATCCCAATGCTCTAGTAGTTTCCAATATGTTGGTAGTGAGGGGATAATTAATCAATGTCTGAAGATCCTTTAATCTTCAAAATTGGAGTGTAAGGAGGTGGAGGAGAGAAGGGATACTGCCATCTAGTGAATAAAGGCCAGGGATGGTGCTAAACATCCTATAATGCATAGAACATCTTCCCGAAACAAACAAAAAAAATTATCTGACCCAAAATGCCAACTGTGCCACGGGTAAGAAACACTGCAATAACCATATGAGGTTGTAATATTATTTTTGTTATGTTACAGATGAGGAATTGGGGTCTTTTGAAATAACAAATCTTGCCTGAGATCATTAAATAGTAAAGGACAGAGCAAGGTTAAGGCCACATTAGAAGGTAGTGAGGAATATAGATATAATCAAGTAGCTAATGAGATTCTCTGAATGTGGGCATGTCAACCTTTGGAGCTATAGTTAAAGGATCATACATGCAAAGTGCTTGGTACAGAGCCTGACACAAAGTAAGTACTCAATAAATGTTCCTTACTGCCTCGAATGGCAGCTGGTGTTCTCAGTCATGTATGAGCTGTGAGCGGTGTTCACTGGGGGAGGGAGACAGCAGGGACTAAAAAGATGGTCTGAGACTAGGGTAAAGTGTTCAGAGTCTGAACTGGAGTGAAAGCATGTGGAGTGTACAGGAAGGGACACATATAAAGTGCTACCCGTGGAGGACTAGAGAGCCTGATGAATGAATATGTGGATGTAGGGAAGTTTTGAAGATGACTCTGGTTTTGAACATGAGAAACTAATTTTCATCTCACTACCATGAAGTGAGCAGTTGCCGTGTTAGGAATTGTAATACTTAAAACAGACAAACTGAGACCCAGAAAGGTAAAGCAATTAGTTCAACATCATACCATATTTTAAAGTTTCTTCAGAAACTCAGAGAGAAGAAAAGTTTGACCTTTTTTTAAAGATTAGTAAATCTTTATAGGAAAGATAAGGACAAAATGACATTTTCTTTGATATACTTCCAAAAACAGTTTTAATATTCATCTTGCTATGTATTTGTATAGTTGAATGAGACACGTCGAGATACCAGCAAAGAATTTCCCAAAGAGCACAGAGTGAAGTTGTTTTCTTTGTCACACTTGCTGCATTGTTAAGGGATAGCAAAATAAATACATAAATAAATGACTCGGCTGGTCAGGTAACAACATGTGGAAGAGAAGAGAGGACTCACAGTAACTGAATTTTGTTATATTTATTAATAACAGCAAATACCACTAATACTTCATGAGTGCTCATTAGATGCCAGTACCTGGGCTGTTTCACATGCATTATTTCATTCCAATCCTCATAACTGTGTTTGATAGTTGTGACCAATACTAGATGAGGTATTTGAATCTTAAAGAGGTTAAGTAACTTCCCCAAGGCCACACTGCTAGGACGTAGTGGAGCCAATATTCAAATCTCAGTCATTAGACTCAAGTGGCCAAGATTTCACCCAATATTATATATATATGAACGGCTAAAAATTAGGACATAATTTTTTTTTTTTTGTATTTGACAGAATATAAGACTATGGATGCATAGTCATCATTTAATTAATCCCTATCTAAGGGCGACTATGGAATAATTGCTAAAGGGACAGCATTCCTCCTTCTTGGACATTACTTTTCCTTCTTATCGGTGCTGTACAGTTGGCTTCCAGATCTAACTTTTAACCTTTTCACTCTTCTTTCAAAACCTTGAATTCAGCATCTTGTCTGTGAATTCTGAGTAGAGGATACAGCCATAAACCAGAAAGACGATGCCCCTCCTCCCATGAACACACATTTCCTGCAGAGGCGGACAAGTCCAAAAAGACAAAAAGAAAAAGACAATCAGATAAGTGTTCTGTGTGCAATTAAAATAGGGTGATGGGGTAAAACTATTTCAGCTGCTTGAGCAAGACGGCCTCTCTCCGAAGATCAGACATCAGGGCCTACAAAGTCCAGGGAGGAGGTGGGCTAGGCAGAGGGAAGAGCTGGTATCAAGACCCTACTGTCAGCACAGAATGAGGGTACTCTGTATGGCTGGAGAAACTAAAGTACATGAGGAACTGATGTAAGATAAAGTTGAAGCCAGGAAAAATAAGATTTTTTAAGTTAATATAAGGAATTTTTACTTATTTCTGGTGCAATGAGATGCCTTTGGGGAGATCTTAGCATCTTTCTCCCAGGGACTACTGTCCAAAGGTTAACTTCTGGAATAGAAAAAAGTAAAAGATACCAAAAAACCTGACTAATTTCTACCTTGATTTTCTCAGTAATATTTCATATGAATATGAGAAATAGGCTAGAGAGCCCCCAAACTCTTTCAGTAGCTTCATTTATATCTGAAAGGAGCGTTTTTGACACTTCAATCAATCAGTGGGTGCCATTAGTCTGCATATTGTGTTACAAGAAGCTGCCTTTTTTCTTGATTTTCCCTTTTTGTTCTTAGGAAATTAATTCATGTCATTTCCATTTGAAATCCTGTGGCATTTGACTGCACAGGCACTTAGAGGCACACTTCTATGACTTGAAGCTTACTTTAATGGCATCGCTTGTCAGTAGCACCTTAAGGGAAAATAATCTGGCCTGCCAGGCCCCTCAGGACTCTGAAGTTACATATGAAAAATGGCTTGACACAGGTCTATAGGTCTGTATGTTGGGTCCTCCAAAATTGTTGACTTTAGTGAGTGATGCTGGCAATTTAGTTTTAACATTTTCTCAATGTTGTATTTTGCTGTGAAAGGAACATTTGAGCAAGTGTTTGTAAGATGTCATCAATTTCACTTTAGAATTTTGCTCTCTAAAAAAGGCTATACTTGGAAACTTTGGGAGCATTCTCTGCAGTTATCGTCTGAGACAACTGATTTGTTTTATGAAAGGTTGAATAACGTCAATCACACCATTCTGTTGATCTGCATGAAAGCACTTCTTCAGGCCGACATATTCTGATAAAAGCATGAAATTTAAGAGTCCAAAGAGCTCTCCAAAACCATTAGTCTAGCGGGTCCCAGATTTACCACCTTTCATGTCATTAAAATGAATAAATATATAGTGGCTCAATAGAGTGGTTCCAACTTATTTTGCCAGATGCTTACATTTCAAAACATTACTAAGTAAAAATAAGAAAGAAAATCATAATTGTAAAAATATTGGAAGGAATTATAAATTGAAGATGTTTGCTTTTAATTCAACTAATTAATAGGACATACCCACTACATTGCCCTTACTCATCCCATTTTGTTATAGTGGACCAGTGGAGATTTAATCGAGAACAATGTGTGGGAAGTGCTTATCTAATCTAAGCCTGCCTTAGAGACCTAACCATAACTTGTAGCCTATGCTTGAACAACTCCAATGACAGTCTTACAAGAAAGTCCATTGCCTGTTCAGAGGAAGTACTGCCCTGTAATTTTCTGGAAGTTCTTTGTTACATTGACTGGAAGTTACTATACTGGATCTTAGCCAAAAGGCTGAGAAGCGATACATTGATTAGAAGTTATGTTAGACTCCAAATAGAATGTCACACACACACACACACACACACACACACACACACACACACACGAACATATGAACAAATAACAAGCATGTAAATTAAAATTTTGTAGATTCTAGCCCTTGACTTTTCTTATACTGATCCTCTCTCTAACCTCAAAGCTGCTGCCTTAGTTTAGATCTTCATAACTTTCCATAGTTTATTGTTCTCCTAGGTCTAGTTGTTCCTCTTCTCCTCCAATTCATCTGGAAATTACCCCTTGTAATGTCTTTTGAAAATCCCAAACTTATGTTACTTTTTAGCTTACTATCACTTTAATGATGCCCCATTGCCTTTTGGACAAGTTCTTCAAAAAAAAAAAAAATCTTTATTCTGACTTTGTAAGCAGGTTCATTTCTTGGCATTTCATCCCCTTCTCTGCTCTACACTGGTCCTTAAGCTCCAGCCCTAAAGTATTTGCAGTTCTCCTAAAGTACAAACAATGAATATTTGTCAAATTCAAATCCAGGTCTAAGCAACTCCAAAGTTGCTGCTCTTGGCACTGCTCCATGCTCTTTCCTTGGATCAAAGGTATCACCTTTCTGAGTATACGCTAATCCTTTCTAAACATGTAAGCATCTCTGAAAACTAATGAAAACTTGCTAAAACTTTGCCCAGACATAGTACACAGAAGTCATTGAAATTGATATTTAATAAAAATTTGTTAAATAAATTTTTGAACTAAATTGTTAATTAGCACATACATGCAATTATTTTTCCTTAATTATCTTTCTTCCTGGAGAAGAGAAATATCTAAGATTGAGACCTCAGGTTTATATAAAGAAGAATAAAAAAAAAGAAAAGGCACTAATGAATGGGGTGGGCCTGTTCTAGGAGAAGCTTTGTTTTAATATAATCATAGAAGTGAAACTGAGACTAGAAAAAGCAAGAAAATTCAGTGCCTTTTTTATGTAGCTACTAAAATCAATAAGAACAATAACAAAAAAATGAGGAATCATTAATAAGAATAAAATCCATCAAATTTCAATGTATCATTTTTCTCTGTATCATTTGATTTCTTTTTTCCAACTTTACTGATATAACTGACATATAACATTTTGTAAGTTATACAGTGTGATGATTTGATACATATATATATATAGTGAAATGATTACTACAATAAGGTAAATTAACACCTCCAACACCTCACATAATTAATTACCTTTGTGTGTGTGTGTGTGTGGTGAGAACATTTAAAATCTACTCTCTTAGAAACTTTCTGGTATATAACACAGTATTGTTAACCAATCACCATGTTGTACATAAGATCCCTGGAACTTATAAGTAAAAGTTTGTACTCTTTGGCCAACCTCTCCCCATTTCCCCCACCCAGCCCCTGGTGACAGCCTTTCTACTCTCTGTTTCTATGTTTGTTTGCTTTTTAGATTCCACATATACAAGTGAGGTCATACAGTATTTATCTTTCTCTACATGATTTAGCATAATACCTTTAAAGTCCACTCATGTTGTCACAAATTTTCTTCTTTCTCATGGCTGAATTATACTTCTATATATATTTTTTTTTCTTATCTATTCATTCACTGATGGAGGAGGGGAAGAGATACAAATATCTTTTCGAGATCCTGACCTCATTTTCTTCAGACATATATACTTAGAAGTGAGATTGCAATCATTGATATGGTGGTCCTATTTTTAATTTTTTAAGGAACCTCCATACTGTTTTCCGTAGTGTCTACATCAATTTACATTCCCACCAGCAGTGCATAAGGGTTCCATTTTCTCTATACCCTGGCGAACACTTATTTTCTTGTCTTTTTGATAATAGTCATTCTAACAGCTGAGAGATGATATCTCATTGTTTTTTTTTTTTGATTTGCACTTCCCTGATAATTAGTGGTGTTGAGCATCTTTTCATTTGCATGTCTTCTTTAGAAAAAAAAACATGTATCTATGGTATGGTGTAATTGTTACCCTAGTGAAATTTTGAACTTCCATAAAAATTCTTAAAATTTTAATAGAAATCCTTTTCAGGAAAATAGTCAACTGAAGGTTGTAGTAAGATGTCAAATGCTCAATTATTCAAGTCACCAATGTCCACTCGGTGCAATAAGACCACAGCTCCGAGACACATAATGTTCATCTGCCGCAGGGATATTTATTTCATCTCTCATTTCCCTATAAAACTTACACAGTTGTTGATGGATTAAAAAGATCCCTGTAGTGAATCAAAGGATTCTCAACTTCTTCCCATTTTGAAAGTTGACTCTGAATATTATTGCTTTATATATGCTTATTGTCAGTGTTTGAAGAAATATTTCATTCAAGTGATAAAGGTGTTTTCACGTTCCGTGCAAATACCATAGATTAGGTTTTTGAAATCTGCAGCATCTACTAGACAGTCATTTACATCCTTCAAAAATGCTGTGCATGTTAGAAACCTGGACATTTAAAAACGCAGATTGTCTGACATTATTTGAATCATGTGCTACTAAATCAGCCAGAGGCCTGGGATCACAAATGTGCTAATGCATCTTCAATGTGAAGAGAACTGAATTTTGAAATCTATGTACTTTGTTTCCTGAAGACACAATGATGATATGGTGGAGAAAACAAGGCTATCATTTCTTGAATCCGCACTACATGGCTAATGCTGATATAAAGTGACATTCTTTACGAGTTGTTTAGTATCAAGTGCTGATTTAGCTAGATAAAATGCAGCTGTCTTCCCAAATTACACAACTGGATTCACACCATCTACTAATTCCTGGTGGAATTTTAAAGATACCTTTACGGGCAATTTTCATCTCGGTGCAAAGAATCCTAATTTAGAGAGTACAAAAACACTGCCAGTAGTTTCAATGCACAGATACCATCTCCCTTAGAGACATTTGATAAAAGAGATTGTGTTCTGTAAGAGATTGAGTCACCATTTAAAAGGATTTCTAAAATGTAATTGAGTATAAATTGATTCAAAATTGGTTGCCAGATTGTCATACAATTGTTTCTATCAGCATTTTTCTTATTACTTTGTGTCACTCCTAGAATTTGCCATGTTACCTAGTGGGTCTCAGAAAGGAAGAATCCTCCCTCAAAATGCTCCCCTTCACTGATGCTCTTCTTTCCCAGATGTCATTTCCGATTGATATCCTCCTCAAAAGAACATTTTAAGACAACTTTCAAAATCTGAATCCTCTCAGTTTTATGTCATCTAATAGTCTGATCAATAGATCCAGACTATTTGCTGAATTTAGCAAAACTGTAACCCTGCTAATCTTTGAGTTACAAATTTTTTTTTTTTTTTTTCTCGGAATGTATCTTATTCTCTCTCCTCTGGCCACAACATGGGCAATCCTGCATTCAAAACTATACACTAACATTAATGAAGCTCTACTATATTTTAGGTTTTTTATTTGTGAAATCCTCTGGGATTGTCTCCACATAAAGGTAGAGCTAGTGCCTCCTCTGCTCCCCCAGCTCTTTACACTTACGTGTCATAAAATTCTAACCATATTGTGTCACTATTGCTTGTAATTGCCGTACCTACTCTTTACCCACTTTCCTCCCTCAAACAAGTAGACGGCTCATTCATTTACAAATCAGAATGTATTAAGACCAAAGAGCCAGACACTGTGCTAAATAACATGGGAACCAATAAGCATTAACAATACCACTTCTTCTGCAAATTGACTAGTATTTTCCCCTACTCATCTGTAAGGTTATTTTTGATTTTCTCTTTTATTTCTAATAGTTATTTCAAAGAAGTATTTATGTATATAAAATATGAATGCTTTGTTCTATGCACTGCATATAGTTTTCCCAGTGTTGTGCTTTCTTGTTATCGTACATAAAGACTATACTTTTTCTTGTATGGTTTCTTCTTTATATTTTATCACAGCTTTTCTTTTTCAGATGCTAACTAGTGCTAGAGAGGGGATGGCATGGGTAAGAAGAAGGATTAGTGGCAAAGAGTCCACAGAGGAATCTGAGAGTGGTCTTCGGAAAGTAACACAACAAAAAGAATTGGGCAGATTGATGGGTGAGATATTCCTGAATTAGCATCAATGGATATGAGCAGGAAAGTTGGGATAGCAGAAAAGTTAGTGATAACTTCCATGATACCTGGTACACAATGGGAGGTTACTACTCATCCTTGGAAAGAAATAGGTGACTAATTGACCCCTTATGTGGAGAATTTTCTTTCTTGTAAACCCCAGTAGTCATTTAAAATTTGTTGTTTGTAAGGGCCAGAAGTTGGGCTTGATTGCAATGATTACCCTAATTCTTCACCCTCTTTTGTCATGTATGTTTCTAATGGCCTTTCATTGTGGATGGAATGACCTGTCCTATTTTGTAACAATGGACTCAACCAAGTGATTTGCTTTAGCCAATGTGAAGTAAGCAGATTTGATTCACGCAGAAGCTTGAAAAAGTACTCAAACTTTTCTGCTTGTTCCTTGGACTTCTTCTATTGCCAAGAGATTTCCCTGGGCCAAGCTCATGAACAGGGAGAGCGAGAGTCATATCGGATAGAGCTGAGTTGCTCCAGTGTCCTAATGAAGACTTTCTTAGACCAGCTAACAACCCAGCCAAGATAAAAAGAGCCAGTTAACCAATCTCTAACTTACCCGTAGACTCATGAGAAATAATAAATGATTGCTATTTTCAGCTACAAAGTTTTGAGATAGTTTATTATATAGCAATAGCTAACTGATACATAAGTTATAATTCTCTGATTAAATTATTTATTTGGTGGCATTTTTATTAGTTTTTCTATTTGTAATTGCAGTATCTCATTTTTTCTAACATCTTGTGTGCCACAGTGAAAAGAATATTCAGTAAGAGACAAAAGACGCAGGTTCTTCCATTTCCTAATGTCATAATAAATATTTATTTATTCAACTATGTTCACAGCATTAGAAATACAAAAAAAAAAACATGCTTATGAAATCAATCAAGGTTTAGGGGAAAATACAGGCATTAGCAAATCATTTGCATCTAGTGCATCTGTCATTGACTAAAACATCATTATGCAGGTCATGAATGTACATGGATTGGGGGCTGGGTGAAGGGGTAGCTACTGTAGAGAAGATTTTTTTAAAAAAATAATGAAACTTACAAATCTACTTGGACTCTAGTATCCTATCTATATTTCAAAGAACAAAAGATAGATTACTATTAGGATATCTGCTAGCCCAGAAATACAACATTCTCAGAGTATTGTCTAGCATAACATGTGTAATAAGTTCCCACTAAATGTGATATTTTAACATTAAAGTAGTTTTCAAAAAATGTTGTTCTAAAGAAGCTAGTTCACATGTCATTCATTATGTGTGACTATAGAGGCAAGCTAGATATGATTATCCCACAGGATATTCTGGTCCCTGTTTAAAAGTATCAGAAGTAAAAAGGGACAATCTATCTAGTCCCAGAATTTGTAACATAAAGATTCAAATCTTATGTATTTTTTTTAAAAGAGTAGCCTACAGTCTGTTAAATAAAATTAATACACAGAATAGACACATCCATATTTTCTCTTTTTTTAAGCTAAGTAACTGAATTCTTTCTTTTTGCTATTTTGTATTTCTGATTACAAGATACTGTCCTCTGCTGTTTGCTAAAGATTACACCAGGTAGAGTCACTAACAAAAAGTGAAATAACATGATAGTTTTTGTTTTATTACCCCAAATGGCTACAAATCAGCAGAGGAAAACATAGAATTCTTTATGTCCACAGAACAAACTTGCCATATTAGCAACACGTGTCCCTCTTCTCCCAAGTCATCTTCTTTTAATGGCATTTGTTCTGTTTTTGCTTTTGGTAACTAGATGGGCTAACTGAAGTGTGACAATGTGATTAATACATTGCTCATTAGGTAATTATGTCTTCTAAAAGAGCTTTTATAAAAAATTATACTTGAACACATACCCTGTCATTGCTGACAGTACCTGACAACTCCTACTACATAATTTGTTGTTATTTAATAATAATGTAATTTGCATATATATTTGTATGACAGCTTGTTTACTACTTACTACTATTCTTTTTGAGTAAAGTCATTCATTCGGTGACAAATGTGACAACTCTATTCCCTCACAGAGTTACAAATTTACCTCTGGGATTCAGGGCTGATAACGACAGCCTAAATGCTCATGCGTGTCTTAGATGTATTCCCCATATTCCCCAAACATAGAAATTACAGCAAAATTGGAAGAAATGGAATAGATCTGAATTCAAAACTTATTTGTGTCACTTACAAGTATGTAGCTTTAGCTTCACTTTCCCTCTTTAAAAATCTCTCAAGGGGTTGTTTTGAGTTTTAAATACGATGACATATATGAGAAGTTAGCAAAAGACCTTGCCATATGGATATCCAATAATAATTGGTTGAGCCTGAGTCAAAAAAATGAAAGCCAAATGACTAATTCAAGGTTATATAATGTAAATGAGTAGCTGATGTGAGAAAAGAAATCATAGTTGCTGAATAGGAAAGAAAAGGGAAATAGGAAGCCTTTTCTTTTTCCTTTTGGCTAAAGAGCACTGATCCTTCCCTGCTGCTTTATTTGATAGATTAATTCATTCTGAAAGCCTTTAAAGATGTCTGGTAGGTAGCTAATAATAAGCTTTGAAAAACAAATCATTGGCCTTTTCCTTGCTGTCAAAGTCCCTAGAAAGCAAAATTCCATTTCAAATGGCTTCTAGCTTACTTCAGAGGGTAGGCTCCTTTGAAGCTATCTAGAGCAGCTAGTGAGTGCACTTTTAATGGTTTATTAGTTGGTAAATTGTAATTGGCATAGAAGGGTAAGAGCTCAAAAGGCAAATTAAAGTTATAGTCAACTGCCCACTAGTGTTATGAATCGATCAGTGAGCATTCATTTAAAAATAGAAACAATGTCATTACCCCTCAACAAATTCACATTTCGATGCAATTCATAACTACATCAAAGCTCTCTAAATAGATGGAGAAATTATAATAAATCACAACCCATGTGTAAAGAAAGGCCTGTCTGTCCTCTTACAGGTGCTGATAATCTGAAATACATATTACAGTATGTGCTTAATACCCAAAGAACTGTATATATGTAATTCTTTTTCTTATTTTTTAACTCTAAATAAGGAATTATGTCTGCACTATGAAAAGACTAGGAAATTAAAAAAGAACATTTGGTGTGAATTTGGATGCTTCGGATGTTCCTTTAGCAAAAATTTACTTTTTGTCTAATGCCACTTCTCATCATGATTTGTAACATAAAGACCCAAATCTTTATGTATTGTGCTTGAACAGAGTAACTTACAGCCTCTTTAAAACTGGTTTTAAACCAAGTATACATTCTCGTCTCTCAAAAGTAAAGAAAATTGGCACAGAGATCATTAATTGTGAAGCCTGAAACATATTTATTTGCCTTCCTCCCCCAATATA
>NW_006433024.1:15009368-15011078 GCF_000325575.1 Pteropus alecto | reverse complement strand
TAAAATCTTTTATTGTTTGAATTATCATTCTTCATTTTACCCTTTTTGTATCTCAAAGTTATGTATTTGAAAGACATAAAATGAGTAATCATAGCTTACAGAAAGGGCTTCAGGATTACTGTATAGTGAAGAAAGAAACCAACATAAATACATTATCAACAATATTATTTTGTGGGGCCCTCCATCTTTCTAAGGATACCCGGTGAAATTAAAATGTGTCACCTTCCCCCCTAACGTGAGTCGTTGGAAAAGCCCACAGCCAGGAGCCTGGGATGTTGCAATTGAGTTGTCAAACTGTCCTGGATGTCTTGTACAAACTGAACAGGCCAATTTACTGCAACACTGCATGAGCCGAAGGCTCCTATCTAGCCTTTACAGTGCTTCCTCCTAGTGAGATTATCCAGCTGGACAACAGGCACCCTCGCTCGCAGCTTTTCAGCTACTCCTAGATTCCTTCTGATCAGCCTGTCCTAAGTAATAGTACCGCGTTAATCCTTACCTTGTGACCAGCCTGCTAGGCTAGAGCCGGGTAGAGGATGTTACCCAGCAATCCGAAAGCAACATCTTTGAGATTTTTGAATCCTAGTGGTGATTTGATTTCATTGTCTTCCCCTTTGTAGCTCCAACTCCTGGCTTTCAGGATAAAAACAGGCCTTTAGAGAGAAAAAAAATAAATAAATGACAACTTCTCCTACACAACCCCTGAGTTTCTTCGCCTATTACTAACCTCCGAGCGCGGGGGTTGCTTCTGACTCTGTCCTCCAGGTGGCAGCGGTGCCACACCGCAGAGGCTCCAATCCCCTCTTCCCTGACTTCAAGTGTTAATGCAATTGACCAATCAGTGCTAAGATGATGGGAGGTAATTGGGTAATTGTATTTTACTGATCACAAGCAGAGAAAGGGGAAGGAAAGAGGGGCATAGGAGGGAAGGGGACTGCAGCCCGAGAGATTTGGGGGCTAAGACCCTAAACATTGGGACGTGGCATTGGCCAAGGGAAAGCCTAGACTGGCTGGAGCTGCCGCTTGCACAGGGAGCGCATTTATTTATTTGGGGGAAAGGAAAGGAGAGAGAAGCGGGAGGGGAAGGAAGAGAGTTCAAGCCCAAGTGGATGGAAGGGGCCCGGGGTTTCTGCCGCGCAGGGCGATGGCGCTAAGGGCGGCGCGGAGTTAGCTGCGCCTTCGAGAAGGCATCTCCTCGCAGACGACTAGCCGGCGTCGGGAAGGTCTGCGCCAAGAGGAACCAACTTGTGGCTCCGAAATGTACCCGACGCAGCTGGAAATGAGATCAAAGCTGCAGTTTCATTCGCGAAGGATGAAAGGAGCCAGCGATTAGGGTTTTTTTTTTTTCTTCTTCTTCATTTTTTTCTTTTTTACCTCTTTCGTTCCATTTTCTATTTAGCTTTTTCATTTCTTATTATTAATATATTTTTAATTGCCTAACACCCCTTTGGTCCCCTCACATCGCCCGCCCCACTTGAAATAAAAGCTCAGTGTGAACTTCTTTCGCCGCAGCGCCCCCGGATCCGCTGTCCACTGATGGAGGAGAGGGGAACCGGGGGACCGGCCGGGGCCACCGGCGAGGGACCGCGTCACGCGTCTCCCCCGTGATCCTGGCCCTGCTCACCGAGTTCTGCAATACCTGGAGGAACTGGACCGGGTGCCGGGGTGGGGGCGGGGACAGAGGAAGCGAAAGCCACCCCGGCCTTAAAA
>NW_006433024.1:14980918-15009276 GCF_000325575.1 Pteropus alecto | reverse complement strand
AAAAGTAGAGGGGGAGGAATGGGTTTCTTCTTGACAGCTGACGGAGCCTTGAAATTTTCCTCCACTACCTCCACCCCCGCCCTCGCCCCCGCCCCCCGCACTCCATTTAACGTGAGATTATGAAATTGCAGAGGCGGTGGAGGGAAGGAGACAGGATATAACAGGGAGTTTGGAGGGAGAGGGGAAGGTGGCTGGCCGGGTGGCTGAAATCAAAAATCCAGTTGCGCACCGGGTTGTGATGAGAAATCTAATCAGATCTTTGGAGAAGGGGCCGGCCGGAAGGGTGGCGAGCGGGGGGAGTTGATCCCCAAATTCTTCGAAAGGGGGGGATCTGGAGACAGGAATCGACGATGTAAACGGAGACTTTTTGGTGGCTGTGGCGGTTGGGTGCCTTGCAAAAATGAAGGATGCGGGACGCAGCTCTCTCTTGGAACAGAACGCAGTGGATAAACTGATCGTGCAAGAGAGAAAGACGAACGAAGCTTTTTCGTGTGAGACCTGGATCTTAACGCAAATGTGTATACGTGCACACAGGGAATATTGAAAAATGAAATAAACCAGTTTCAGACCCGCGGGAGTTGGTGTGCTCTGACATAAATAAATAATAATAAAACAGCTGCCCCCCCTCCCCAAAGGATGATTGGACATGGAGTACCGAGGATCCATAAAGAAAAAGTATGTTCGTTTTTCTCTATAAAGGAGAAAGTAAGCCAAGGAGATATTTTTGGAATGAAAAGTTTGGGGCTTTTTTTAGGACAGTAAAGACCTGGTATGGTGTTTTCTTTTCTTTTTGAATTTCCCACAAGAGGAGAGGAAATTAATAATACATCTGCAAAGAAATTTCAGAGAAGAAAAGTTGACCGCGGCAGAATGAGGCATTGATTGGGGGAGAGAAAACAGCAGAGCACAGTTGGATTTGTGCCTGTGTTGACTAAAATTGATGGATAATTGCAGTTGGATTTTTCATCAACCTCCTTTTTTTCCTTTTTCTTTTTTTTCTTTTTGGTGTCAAGATCATGTGTTTTCGCTTGTTCTTAACCACCTGGATTTCCGTCTGGATGTTGCTGTGATGAGTCTGAAATACAGTGAGTGATTCTTATTTTCTTATTTATTGGTGAAGAAAATGTCCATTAATTTAGTGTTCCTAGTCCCTTCATCCCATCACCTTCTTAAGTGGGATTTTTAAAGACATCACTGTACGGGGCCAGAAATAAGAAAGAGGGTGGCCCACGCATTTGCTTCATCAGTCTGTGCTCACAGATAAACTGGTTTGCTATAATGATGCAGGTTGTCTGCATCCTGGGCAAATGCTTTGCAAATGTTCACCAAGGGAAAAAAATCTCCCCAAGAAAGCTGCTGCAGTGTGGGGTGCTTGTGTTGGGTGACTGACACTCTAGAATACATTTAAGTTGCACAGCAGCCCTGGAGTTGGATGTATAAATGTTTAGCCATTGGAAATCGAAGGGGCCCAATTTAAATTTCATTATTCAATCTGACACTGCAGATCACTGGGATGTATTAACATGAAAATATGATAATAAACTCAGCAGTTGAAGGTTGGCTTCTGGCTGGTGGGTGGATGGAGGGAGGGAGCGTGGGTATGGGGGAGGAAGTGGTGGAGAGAGGTGGCTGCACTTTTCCGATCTCTCTTGCATGCACATGCTCAAATGTGGTCTTCAGATTGCCTAGATTCTTGTCAGTGCTAAGAATCAGAGGAGGAGGACCCACTTATCTTCAACCCCATTCCCTCCTAACTAATTACTTCTTTGGATAGCAGAGAGGCTTACCTACATTGAGGAAGGCTTGCATTTTGCCAGAAACCTTCTCAACATCACCAGGACAGGGCTCTTGAGTAAAAGGCAGAAATCTAGTGTCCTGTGGTAACTTAGATAAAGGAGCTAAAGAAATGGTCTGTGTGTTGAGCTCCAGTATTTCTCATGTGCCGGCTTTGCCTTGGGAGAAAGAGGTCAATGAAGAAAAATAAAAGGAGGGTGAAAATCCTTAGGGAGCCTGAGGGCCTGTAAGATCACCCCTCTTTCCACCTCCTTCCTCTCCATAGCTGCCAGGGTCATGAAGCTGGATTTTCCCCCTTCTTTTCTTTTCCTTTCTTTTCTTTCCTTTCTCTTTTTCTTTCTTAATTTTAATTTATTTTTTAAACAGAACTCTTCCCCTTCACCCTTCTCTATTCCTTCTGGGGCCTTCTGTCAGAACCAGAGACTCATATAACTTTAGAGCCAAAAGACTCTTCAGAGATGTCATGCCAATAAAAAAGGAAACTGTGGCCTTGAGAAGCTATAACTCCTTGGTTAATGGCCAAACCGTATGAGACAGGTAACTCACCCAGGCCTCAGAACAGCAGACAAAAACAATTCATAATCCAAACTAGATGGGAATCAGCCATACACGGCATGGCTACTTCTGTCCCCACAGCTGCCATTTTTATCTAGAAGGGTCAAGGAAAGTGCCTTTCCCGAGGGATTGAAATAACTCTTATCATGCTGGACCTCAAGACTAGGCCATCTCTAACACTCATATCCGTTTCAAGTTTTTTTTCTTTTTTTTTTTAATGGCAGAGCTCAGATTATCCTAGCTTTAATACTATTAAAAAATAATAATAATAAGATCCACAACTCTGACATATCCTGAAGGAGATGAAAGACAATAGTCCCCTGGGTCTCATTTGGTGCTGGGCGCATTTAATCTGGTGAGAGGTGGTCCCTAGAGAGTCATTAAAGAACCATGGAGTTAGATTTATATTAGAGAAGTGATAATAGAAACCAGAGACACATTGCTAAAAGCATCTGAGCCTGTTCTTCACTCACATCATCTGTTCTTATCCTTTTCATTACTCCTTAACTAAACTAGCCTACAGCTGAGCACTTCTCTAATTTATTTTTCTGGGCACATGTTTCCTGTTGGGACACAGATCAGGCAATAAATTTACCAACTCATGAAAATAATCATGCAGTTTTTTTTCCCCCCTTGATCTCTCTGTAGGCTGCTGCATATTTTATCACTCCTTGCAGTTTTGTTTGTTTGTTTGTTTTGTTTTGTTTTTACATGACCTCAGTTAAGTTACCACTTGTGATCATAGTTTCAGATTATCTTAAGTTTCTGCTCAGTTGTAACTTAGCACAGCTGACAAAAGGGAGGCAAAGGGGGGAAAAAAGTATTTTGACGTTTTCACTGCGCAGTTCAGTTCTGGGCATCAAGTGGGAAACCCAACCTTGCAATCAGTTTGGCTCTGCCAATCAGAGGAGGGTTTTTCCTCTTTTTTTTTTTTTTTTGACATCAGAATTTCTTCACTGCTACTCCAGTTAGACCTCAAGTGTATTCCTGCCTTCGCATTGTCATCACCCTCTCTGTACCCTCCACATTTACTCCCACATGCAAATTTTTCTGAATGAGGGGGGAGAGGGGTGAAGAGCAGAGAGAACAATTTAAAAATTGTGGGCTGAAATGTTTCCTCCCACCCACCTCCACTTAAGCGTGTTCCTCAAATCTGGAGATGATGGAACATCCAAGGATATCTTCGTTTTTCGTGCTGGTGAATCACTCACTCACCCAGCTCTACAGTTAGGGACACATTGCCCAGCTTGGGATTTAGCTAGCTTCTTTGGTTTGGCAGTCAGAGTTGGCTCTGCATTTAGGCAGCTTGTTCACAATGCCTATTATCACCCCTATAAAATAAATCTTTCACTGATGAGAGATTTATGGCCACGAGAAACCTGAAAACTTACCTCATGAGTATTTCAGGGCCGAAGTTGGTGCCTACTGAATAACATTTGTGAGTAGGTAGATGGGTACTGGGATTCTGCTTAGAACTACAGGCCCAAAAACTGCTTGGATGTGCAAGTTTCAAAGTTTCCTTTTCACATATCTTTCTCCTCTAATTTGAAAGCTCTACCCTTTGGACCACACCTTTAATTTTCCTAGTCCTCTGTGTTCACAACTGCAGGATGGGAATGATAATGCCAACAAATTAGAATTCAACTAATTAGAATTGTTTTGTGAATTAAAAGTAATGTTATGCAAAGCCCCAGGCATAATAGGCCCTCTAAAGAGGGCTGTTTGTTATGGTTGTTCTAGGATTAATTTGGATTAACTTCCTGGGAATGAATGCAGGCTGGCCAAGCACTTTACTGGTTCTCGTGGCTACACTTGAAAACCAGGGAATGTGCACTGACCTAACAGTACTTGCCAGATTCTTCTTTTGAGATCTTAACAGTACAGATTGGCTGCAAGGGATCATTTTAGATATGAAATGCTGCTTCCAGCTGGAAACCAAAAATCAAGATTTTCCTTTTTAAAGTGTAGAAAAGTAGATCTCAGCAAAAATAATACTTAAATGAGATTTTAGAGAGGAAATAATGCTATTATTGTGTTGCTATTATTTTGGTCTAAAAGTTGGAAAGATAGATTTTGTATATTAAATGCGTAATTGTAGCTGCTCATTACATTGTCTGAACCTGAAATGCACAAAATAAAGGCAGATCTTAGGCAATGATATAATTTAAATTAGATAGCATAAAATTCCATTACTAATCTGAAGGCCCACAAATTCACAATTTGGATTCAGAGCTATAACGAATCCTGTGTTAGTTAAACATCACTTTGTGATAGGATAAAGGCTTGATGAAGTGTATGGAATCAAGACTTTATGTAGACTTGTCTTTCCGTTTGCATGTTCAAACCTACCAACAACTCACTAGTGGTTTCCTGAGGCAGCCAGTCATGGTCTTTGCTCATAATTTCATCCTCTACAACAGCAGCCCTGTGTTCTGTCCATTTCCTCAGTATGCTCTCGGAGACTTGGGGAAAAGAGTTCTATTGTTGTAATGATTGATATTCTTGATATCATATCCGTAAGTTGTAACAGAACGGTCAGGCTGAGGAGTTGTCCATTGGATTTTTATACTGCTTCTTTTCAATTCAGAAGTCAATTTGAAATCTGTGTCGGTTTTGAAGAAGCATCCTAAAGTTAACCATCTTCGCTGATCTTAAGAAGAGATCATCTGTGGGAGTTCTTACCATTTGATAGATTTTACTTTTTTGTGTACTTCGTAAAGGTGACTGAGAAATTCGGTAAACTTGGACTCTGGCATCCTAAGAGAGTTTAAATACTCAGTTTCCCACTGGGTCATGTGTGTTACATGCACCATTTAATCTCTCTGGACCCAATTGCTTATCTATAAGATAGAGGTTATAACATCCATATGGAACTGACTGCCGTGAGGATAAAATCAGATTGCATATGTCATGCACAGCAGGCATTCAATAAATACACTTTTAAATCGAGCATCTTTGAATTTAGTTTAGGTAATGCACAGTTTGCAAAAAATAGGTCTGGCCTTTTTTAAAGGAAGCTGTTAGTCTAAATTTATGTCTGTAGAGAGTAAAAAAGAAGTATATAGACAAGATTAACGTCGGAGTAGCACAAATAGTTGCAACCATTTTCGGTAAGATCTTACACTTTTAAAACTATTTAGAAGTACTTTAGTGAATGACATTCCCTCAGGAAAGATAAAAATATACTTTGTGAATTGTGGAAAATATACTGTATCCACGTAAAGTTTCATTAGATTGCCAAATAGTTTATAATACAGGCAAAAAAAAATAATGATTTGTAAATGGTGTCTTGGAAAACTCTCCAAGGGGATCAAGAATCTGTTGCATCCTCCTTCAAAATGATTTATCTAGAGAAATGTAAATTTGACAGTTGAAATTTGGTTGGACAGATCTTGTGGTTGAAACAGTGTGCTTGTAACAATCTCTGAGGGCAAGATTTTATTTGTTCTCTGGCATGCCCTCAGCATGACAAATAGTGTGCATGCAGTACACATTCCTTGACTGACTAACAGAACTTACTTTAACAGATAATTCCTCCTGAGGACTCAAATGCAGGTACCTACCTATGCAACTTATAGAAGCTTAATTAGAAATACCAATGAGTGTATGCAACTTATAGAAGCTTAATTAGAAATACCAATGAGTGTGTGCATGTATGTGAGTGTGGACAAATATGACATTTCACACACATACACACACACGCAGATATTAAGAACCATTAAGTGGTTTCCTTATGTTGAAAAAGCCAAGATCTGAAAATTAGATGATGCATGCAGTATATTCTTATTCTCAGCATTGTCAGTGATGTACTGTAACAATCTGTACAAGTCACCTCGCCTCTTGGTCTTATATTCTCCGTTAAATAAAAGTAAAAACTAAAATTCTTTCATGTGCTAAGATTTT
This sequence comes from Pteropus alecto, assembly GCF_000325575.1. Taxonomy (NCBI): domain Eukaryota; kingdom Metazoa; phylum Chordata; class Mammalia; order Chiroptera; family Pteropodidae; genus Pteropus; species Pteropus alecto. The sequence continues at coordinate 15,003,024 of NW_006433024.1, read as the reverse complement.
AGGATTTTGCATTCATAATTGACTACCTAGGAATTCAGGATTCCTAGGAATTAAAAATGTAAAATCCTCGATATCAGGATACTAGTTATTAAAATGTGAAGGGGAATGGTATAGATTCTTAAAGGCAGAATCGGTATTATAATGGCTGATTATAGAGTAAAAAGGTAAAAGAAATCTTTTTACTCTTGAGGGTTTGTAGGGGAAATACAATGAGATTTGGAATTGACAAATGGATTCCAAATTTATTTTACACCTGTTGGCTGGGAAATCCTAAGTGGGCCAATTAACCTTGCTGTGCCTTAGTTTCCTCAGCGATAAAAATAAAGATCATTTTTCTTGCAGTTATTTTGGGAGCATGAACACGTCTAAGTATTTGGCACATAATCAATACACAATAAATGCTAGCTTACTTTCTTTTAATTGAAATCTTTGGTTATTTTCCATAGAAACGGGAACATTTAACTGAAAGTCTGTGTTTTATGTTTTACAGTTATTGAGTATGTAAATGAAAATCGTTTTCCAATTTAGCTATCAAAGTTAGTAATACTATTTTTAATAATATTTTTCCGATGTTGATCAGATTTATAAGGAAGTCTGGAAAAGATGAAAAACTTATGTAAGGTTAATAAACTTTTATTTCAACTTTGACATAAACCAATAGCAGTTTTCTATGCTTATGGAAGCTTTCAACACTTAACAGAGATTATGGGTATTATTTCTTAATAGTAGTAGTGACTACCATTTATTGAACATTTGACTTGCACCAGACACTGTGGTGAAAATAAAATATATATTTTTTCTCCTTAATTCTCACTTGCAGAACTGAAACACAAAGAGGCTAAATAATTGTCTAAGGTTATACAGCAACTAAGTGGTGGAGCTGGAAGTAGAAATGACATTTTTTCTGACTTTAGAAATGTGATCAGAATTAGTAAATTCAAACTTATTGACTTGGTAACAAATAAATATGGCACTCACTGTCCTCTAACCTGGCACTCAGTCTGAATATTTTAATTGGGGTTGAGATGTCGGCAAGCTCCCTTTCCCCTGTTTCTTGAAACAAAGTTTGTAACCAGATGCTTAGGTCACATATACCTTGCATATTTTTGCCAGTCTTCAGTAGTAGCCAAATGTGCCTATAAGTGAGGAAGGGACAACTTCTAAGAAAGACTTGGGAAAAACTGTACTAACTCACTCAATGTAACTAATGGAGAGAAGGCTTTGCAAAATACTATGAGGTTATCTGGAAACTCAGAATTGTATGAAAAAAATAAGGTAAATGCTACTGATAAGTTTGGAGTTTAGTTACAATATCCTGCCAGCCTGACAGATTTGATCTCAGTCCATGTCATGTTTGATCTCTCTGTGGCGCTTGAAACCCTTGCTACTGCTGGCTTTCCTAAATTTTTTCAGGGACTTGGGGTGCTACTTACTATTGCTTCCTGTATTTATTTCTCTTCATCCTCCTTCTACTCCCTTTCTTAAGTGTCGAGGGCTTCTCCATGAATCTGCTGTAGTCCTGGTCTCTCTGCATCCCTGAGAGATGTCAGCTGGGCTCGCGGAGAGAGATGACACTCAAACCCTTGGCCTCAGCCACCTTGTATATACTGAAGACTCACTCTTAAATGTCCATCTCCAGCAAGATCTCACTTCCTTACCTTGTAGCTGTTATACACTTAATACAAGTGTAACTGATTATTTTCCCTCCAAGAAGATATATATCCTGTTTCAATGATATCAATATCTCTTTAACCTTCCTCATATCCGACCACTTATCACATTTATTCACTATCTTAAACTCAGATTTTTCATCCCTCAGTCCAGATTCTACCATTCTCTCCTAGATATCTCACTTTCTAGTCCTTCTGATGACACCTACTTTTTTTCATTGTAGTCCCTTATTTATTTTTCCCTCAGAAGAACCATCCTAAGAAATGAAGCTAAAAAGCCCCATCTATATCATCTATAAATATATTTATAGAATAAAATCCGGATTCTTCTCTTGAAGAATCTGGCCAGCCTATTCATATCTTCTCTTGTCTATCTGCCATGCTGAATGTTTTATTCCTCTGGAGGCATACCAGACTACTTTTGGTGCATTCATAGGAGCTACTCTATTTGTCTAGGACATACTCTTCATATATCAAATGTCAGAGCAAATTACCTCCTCTAGGAAAATCTCCCAGCTCCCCTTGACCCACTAAGTCTCCCTGCCCTCTGTATACCAACATTTTGTTCACACATCTGTGATAGCTCTTTTCACTGTTATAACATTTATACTTACTTGGCCAAAACCCACTAGACTGTGACATCTTGTAGGATATGGTCCTCATCTTACTCACCTTGTCATCTCCCACGCTTAACATAGCTAAGAGGAATTTCGATATATTTTGGTAGAACCAATAAATGGTTATTACTTTTGCTGTAAGAACTCATGTTTTGAAACTTTTTTGCCCAATGAAAACATTGCAATTTGTTTCTCCATTTTTCCTAATCAAAAACACATACCTGCCAGTCCTCATTCTTGAAATACACTAGAAGAACATTGCTAACTTGAGTTGATAAAAATTGAGCCAAAAGGAAAGATGTTTTAATTACTTTATGCAATTGTATGAGAATTTGCATGATTTCTAGTTGATTTTTCAAAATATTGATAATAGTTCTATATTTATAGTTCTATAAGTTGATGCTCTAATTCATAGCTGCTCATGGCTCACTGCAGGTTTTGCAGTGCACACTCCTTGGTGGTATTGTTCACAAAAATGTTGTTCAGAAAAATGAAGCCCGTTGGAGTTGTACATTGCACAAGCTGCATAGTTATATGGAGTGGGCCTTCCTACTCATGAACGACTATTGGGAAGAGACTATGACTTTTAAGATTGAGTTATGCCTAAATATGGAATGATATAATGGGAGAATAAAATAGATCTCCTTAGTAAAATTGTCTGCATTGAAGTATTTGGTGAGCTGCAGTCATTTTTCACCATATTTTAACACCTGGTTTTATGGAGCCACGTATACATTCTCAGGAGATACTATGGCTTCATGGTTCAGAAGGATGCTTCCTCCCTTCTCTCATAAGGAGCAGCAGAAGAGATTGGATTAGATGAAAGAAAGTGCAAAATGGTAACGTACTATTTAATCATGATCTAATTTTGTTCTTCAGCCTTTGAATATAAATGCCTTGAATATGTTGAATTGGAACACTTGTTTTCCTTTTTTTTTTCCTTAAAGTTTTTCTTCTAACTTTTGAAAATTTCTTTCCAGTTTAGAAATTACTATTATTAATCTAATAATAGTAGTAGTAAATGAGAGAGCATTAATAGTAACACTTCACAATGATTTTAATATCTAGCTCTCTCTTTAAATCCTGTCAACGTTTTGGTCTTGGAATGTCCAAAGGAATATTCCCTAATTACTACATCCTTTGTCATAAAGTATCAGGAATTGGGGAGGTATGCAAGGGAAGCCTTATTTAGAAGAGCCAGTGCTAAGTGTGGTCTCTGGTTCTTGACAAAGTGCAAACTGCTGAGACCACACTGTTTTTTGGGAAAGGATTCATTTGTTTCATCCCATCGATTTTAACCAAGTCACTGTAGGGAATGTAGGAGAATTTAGCTATTTGATTATATGCTTTATTCATTGTTCAGATAGGTATCTGCGATGTGGGGTAGGTATTATCATTTAAAAAAAATGTAAAGTCTTTTTTCTTACAATGACTAATATGGTCTTGTAATTATTAAAATCATTTGTTATTGTAAATGTGGTCCTAGAACAGATTGACTAATCGATTTGTAATGCTTTAATAGATATCCTATTGTTGATATTGATGATAGAGCTAATCTTTGTTGTTGTTTTTAGCCTGGAAACATTATACTTAGGAACTCATTTTCAGTACAATAAACATGTATTCTTTGAACCAATGACTTGATAATGACTATGGAAAGTTCAGTAACTAAAATATGGGTTTTTTAAAAAGGGTGCATGACATTTGAAAATGTAAAGATGTGCTTCTCTTGAATGGCTTACAGTTGAATCTGAGCCAGACCTTAGAGTGTGGAGAGAGAGAGAGAGAGAGAGAGAGAGAGATGTGAAGGAAGAGAGAGAGAGAGAGAGAAAGAGAGAAATATTGATATGAACTTGGCTGTTCTAATCTGGGCAGGGAAAATACTGATAGCTTAGTTAGAGTATCTCTAGTGAGAATTACCCCTACAGAAACCAGAGTTTGTATGTGGGCGAATTCATTTAAATGCATTACTGGGAGTGATCCAGGGGACTCCAATTTCTTCTAACCGAAAAGGCGGAAAGTCAGAAGCCACCCTAAAAGAGTTAACATCTACACAGTGGTGTTCAGGAAGGCAAGATTGGAACTATGAAGGCTTTCTCTGTATTGTTTGAACGTTGCCATGGCGATAGTTTCTAGCAGAAGTTACATGTTTTTCAATTCCCCAAAGCAACCAGCAGCCTTTCCCTCTCCTTTCTCACCCTCCCTTTTACCATCTCTATCTCTCTCAGTCCTTAGTCCTTAGCTCCCCGTCTTTTCCTTCTTCCCACTGTCCTTTCTTTTGTTCTCACTTGCTCAACTTGTTCCCCATTAACAACAAAAATATTCCAACTCCACTAGATCACTTTTAGGCAGAAAGTGAGTGGGACGTATAGCCTTCTATTTGGATTTCTTATTCCCCTGTCTGTTTACGTATTAAAGACCTAATTAGACGGAAGCTGTGGATGGAAGCAGGATTGGGGCTCTCCCTTGTTGGTAGGACACAGAACATATTATAATGGTTGGTGTTGTGGTGATATGTTAATTGGATCGCTCCAGGCAAGTGCAGAGCAGCAGTCTCTGACAATTAGAAAGAACAATGACTTTACTATGAAGGAGCCCACTCTCTTAACCAGTGGAAGGATTAGCATGCATTGCAGGTCTCTGGAAGGTTCCTGTAGACCCTGAGAGAGATGTGCAGTAGGAAATACCTCCTGTCTCTTTAAAGCTAGGCTGCTGCCTCTTGTTTAGCTTATTTATTGCCAAAGAAAGAGAAGTGAGGGGACAGTGAGAGATCTGGTTTAGTGGGTGGTGGGGGACCCTATCACAGACCTGGGCCATAGGATATACTGCAGGCTGTTAGGACGAAATCTTTGCCTGCTTAATGCACGTGGCCAGTGAATTGTGAAATGGGTCTCATTAGAGCCTTTCATATCCTGGCATGTGCCAAAGTGCTTTGCCGGCACAGCGCCATCACTTCAGGTCCAACCCTGCTGCTGTTTGCTGCAGCCAAGAAGGGACAGAGGCTCTGTCTGTATTAAAGCCTCCAGTACCCTCGCTCTGTCTACTGTTCATTGTAAGGCGCCTCTGGGCTTTTCAGTCCAGCCAGGGATGAGGCACAGCATATCTCCTAGGTGTTTGTACAGAGGATATACGGAGGATTTTGAGCACCACTGATAGGTTTGAGACATCCAGTGGGTGGTGACATCCAGAGGAGCTCTCCCTTTTTCCCATGGCTGGCATCAAAACTGTCTCTATGCTTCCCTGCAAATATGCCCAGATACTCACCTGAAAGAGAAGATGGGTAGTTCAAGGCCAAATAAGTCATCAAAGACTTTTATGTAACATGAGATACAGAGGAACTCTTTACTTTTTTTCTCAGATTCATATACTAGAGATTTTTGAGTCAGATTTTATCTCCCAAAGCATAGCCCCATCAGTATTACTAATAGCTGCTGAATGCTGAATACTGTGTGTCAGGCACTTTGCCTATCTCTTATTTAGAATACCCAGTGATTCTCCAAGTTTGATGACATATATAAGCATAGACAGAGGAGCCAGATCGACTTGAGCGCTGTCACTTCTTTGATCTTTGGTTTTGTACAATTTTACTTACTCTTTTAAATTTCAACTTTCTCATCTGCAACATGGGAATAAATATAGTACAAGGTTGTGGAGAGTTATAATGGAAATAATGCATGTAAAGCTTTTTAGCAGAATGCTTGCACGTGAAAAACACTCAAGCTATTATTTGTAAAAATATAAGAGGGCATTTTTTATACAATAGTGTTATAAAATAATCACTAGGCATGTGCCTCAGGCAGATGAAGTTAAAAATAATTTGGGGCAGATTGTTTAATGAAAAAGGAAAAAGCTTTAGAAGATGAGTTTCTGAATTTGAAATGGTAAAGTTCCTGATATTTTTGGCATAACTCTACAGTTTGGAAAGCAGAATAGGTAGGATCATTGGAATAAACTTTTGTTGCATTCATGCTGGATAGGTGATTTTCATCCATCTATATTAGACTTTTCCTGTGAGACTGAGTTCTCAGCTTCATATCAGTCGTGATGCCTTAGATTGGAAATAAGAGCACAAAATCTAACAAGATTAAGCAGAAAGAGAATACTTACTGACACATGTAGTTGAAAAGCCCTGAAGTTCATGAAGTTCAGATGTGGTCTGATCCAGATGTTAACAATGGCGCAGGGATATTTGCTTTGTTTTCTTTAATTCTCTTGGCTCAGTCCTCTCCCATGGGTCATTTCCCATCCTTAGACTAGACTATTGTTTCATGTTTTCTAACCCATCCACGAAAAAAAGATGTATGCTTTTCCTGCTATTCCAAGAGACCTTCCTGACATCTAAACTGACTGCACTAGCTTAGATCATGAGCCCATTTATGGACTCCAGACACTGACTTCCAGGGAATGGAGTTGAGGTTCAAGTGCATCCCCAAATGAAATTCAGGGGCTATCGAGTAACAAGAGGAATTAGGTATGAGAGAGATAATCACCAAGAAATACCTAATGGTCAGAATGGGAAGGACCAGGTATTATGCTTCATGTTGTAACTTGCTAGAAGAGTTAATTTTGTTTTTGCTTCTATGTAATGCTCGATTGCATTTAGGTATTGAAGTTTTAATAATCATCTAAGGAGTTTTGCTCTTACAAATCAGCTGGATGTAGCTATCAATTTTTCAAAGAAACAACTTCAGCTGCATTCATTTCTATTTTTGCGTTGCTCCTCTTACCTCTTAGGAACAGGTTCCTGTTTTTGAAAGGGAATTTACAGCATTTTCTGGATGTAAGTACACAGAAACAAAACCAAATGAATCCTCTTCGGTCAATAAAAGTTTGTTGATAGAAGTTCTTTAAATTATCTCGAACACCCATGCTCCTGGTCACCCGCACCAGCTATGGGCATGCTTCCATCTGGCTTTGATGTCACCTAATTTGTCACTGTAAAGATCTCAGCAGTGACATAGTCCATTCTTGACTCTCCATTCTGCCTACCTAGGAATAGTGATCTAGGTAATATGGCATGATGTCCTTTGCTTCTTCATAGACAAAGTAGAGGAAATAATTATCTGGGCTTTGAATCCAGATATATAATAAGATCTATTCAAAGCACATGACTGCTCACCAAGTTCAAGGACTGGGAATTATCCCTTCTGTAGTCTTTGTACTGTGTATCAGATTGTGCATGTTATAGACACTTTATCATATATATAGTGACATGCAATGAGTTGAGAATCAAACCAAGCTTATAATGCTCCTCATAAAAGCTGTTGTAGAGCAAACTACTGGTGGAGTAGTTTGGAAAGTTAAAACAATATAGTTTGGAAAGTAGCCTGGAAAGTTAAAACAATGGAGAAGACACATTTTTTTTGACCACCTATATTATGTGGGAGGAATTGTAGTGGGTTATTTTACATATTTTATCTCATTGTACCCTTACAAAAACTGCAATAATAATATGAAAAAATACCAATAATAGATAACATTTATTGAGTGACTACTATGTGTAGGCAGTGTTCTAAGTACTTTAACTTTGTAATGATATTGAATCCACTAGGAAGTCGGCACTTTTTTTTTTAAACACAAGGAAAGGGAAGCTTAGACAAGCTCGATGGCTTCCCCATGTCACAGAGCTAATAAATGACAGAACTCTGCTTTGAACTGGGCCACCTGTGGTTTTTCTACCGTGCTGAGTTGCCTCTCACACCAGACCACTTAAAAAACAAACAAACAAACAAACAAAAATCTTAAATTTGGTTACTTTAAGTTTGAAGAAATCAAAACAACAAAGACCTATATTTTGTTCCTCTACTCTCACTTGCTTTTTAATTTTCTCTGCCTTTTCTCTTCTTTTCCCAGATTTCTTGGCTTTGATAATCTCTCATATTTTGCAGCCTCTAGTTTGGCCCTGGGCAGCTGCTCAGCCAGAACTGGATATTTGAAAGTAAAGCTTTTCCTGTGTCATTTATTTTAAATATAATCACCGGAGATCAACACAAATAAACCACAGGGTGTTTTAGCATGCTTTGCTGCTTGTCATATGTGGGCAAGAGTGAGGAAACATTTCATATCCCAATGATTTTCTGGCAACCGAACTTTCAGTACTTCTACAGATATGAGTAGTTGGCAAGCCTTCTTCCTTAAGATGTAATGGTACCAATATCGTGTACTTAGTGTATAAGACTGTACCACAAATTTCTTGTCTCAGTTCTAACCATCAAGAGATACTCTCTTCTATATACAGAAAAGGGACTTTGAGCCCTTTCCTCCGTAGCTCCTAAGACTCTTTACTCTTCCCCACCAGGATGGCATGTGGGAGAGGCAGAAGGGGATATAGCTCTGGGACAGTTTTTGCTGCCTTTCCCAAGAAGCTACTAAACAAAATTGCTGTTCTCAGCTCATCTGGGCATTGAGCCAGATAGGAGGCAATGCCCCAAATCAATTTCCTTATTCTTCAGCACATCATACTTTCTTTTGCTTATAAGACAGACACTGCGGGGGTGGGGAAAGCAGACCCAACACACTGCAATTGCTGGATCCGTGGACACCAACACTTGCTCACTTACATGCACATATAAACATACACACACGCACAAACATGATCCCTATTAGCTTATCTCAGTGTCTTGAATTCTCACGTGACTTCTGATGGGCCTTCCAGAGACATGTGCCATTTATCTTTCTCTACGATTCAAGATGCAAGGAGAAAGAACTGCATACTGGGGCAATAGACTGGATTCCGGGCACAGTTTGACAGCTGATAATTCTTTTTATTGTTTACTATATATCTGAACCATTGTCTTCAAAGTATATGAAGTGACTTTAATATCAGTTTTGGCTTCTTATCGCCAAATCTAAGGCTTTAAAAAAAAAAAAAAAACAACTGAAGAAGCTTGGTGCTACTTACTCATTTATACTATCTGAACCACTGCTTCCTGTCCCTGGGGGCTGGCAAGACAGAGTCACTCCTTGCTTTATATTGTCTCTAGAATATGCCCCTTTCCTACCGTAATTCAGGCTTTTAGCACTAATCAGGCCCAGATAACTATAATCATGCCCCGCTTTGCCATTCTCCTCCCAGTCCATCTTCATCACCAGTTATTTATCTTCCAGAGGCACTGCTTCTCTGCTGTTCTACCAGCAAATCCTCACTTGTAGAATAAACAGTAGACTCTGAAACCTGGCACTCCTCCAGAGGGCTTCTATATCTTGGCTCTTTGCTTTCCCTCAATTCTAGTATGTATTTCTTGGCTATGCCACATTGTTTTCCATTTGCTGTATCCTGCTTTGTATGAGTAATTATTTTCTATGCCTATTGTTTGTTTCTCCACCTTGAGTGAAGGCTCCCTGAGGGGAGCCCTTTGTCTTACCACTTCTGGGTCCTCTCCCCCATGCTTTAAACATAGGGGGCACCCAACATGTGCTCTGTAATTGAAAAATATGATATCTTTCAGTACAAGCTTTCAACTGCTGGGCTTTTTTTTTTTTTTTTTTTTTTTTTTTTTTTTTTTTGAGCAGTGTTGGTTTTTAATTCGATTGACATTATTTTTTTTTAATAAATGGCCTCATACATACACTTTACTTGAGGCCAGGCTACCTTCTCCATTAGGATCACCCACCTCGTGGTGTCATCTGAAATAAAGGAGCTCTCTTTTGCTGATTTTTCTACAGAGACCCTGTAGAGAGCTGCTATCTGAAGAGCAGTAATTCAGAGCTTCTGGTTTCTTGTGGTTGTTTGCTTAGCAGAGATGTGGAGCTCCTTAGTCAAAGCAACATGCTTCTTTCTCTGGGTAAAGGCAGCTTCTTTTGTTTAGAGGGCTGTGTCCTGTAGTGCTGACATGATGAATGGATTTGCCGAGGGACATGCGCATGAATGCAAGAGTTCCTTTTTCCAACTTCATGCTCTGTGAAAATTGTAAGGAACATAGTGAAGTTTTTACTCATAATATTCTAAAGCTCCTGCCCCTGTTTGCATATTACTCTAATATGTAGCATTGGTTCCCAAAGCTAATCCACAGAATGGGCAGGTGTCGTGATGACGTTTGCAGGAACAAATAGAGGAAAAGAAACAGAATATAGTGAGCTTTTCACAAAATTAAATTTATGTAATTTGAATAACTGAGCTTTTTTTCCCCCTTGTCATTTTATTACGGTCAAAACGCCTTTTTTGAAAAGGTGAATGATTATGATAGTATATGGTATTTTACAGAATTTCTCTTAATGTCATTACTTGGCAAGATAACTCTGTGTGTGTGTGTGTGTCTGTGTGTGTGTGTGTGTGTGTGTGTGTACTACACACTTCAGGGGCAGAGAAAGCAAATATATACACACACGCATATATACACACATACACACACAAGTCTATGACACGTGACTGCCATGTCTGTCATTAACTTCAGTAGTTCAATGGTCTAGAACACTGCCATAAGATGTAAACATTAGAGCCCTGGAAAAACCTTGAGCAGGTGGTTGTGAGTAAAATAGAAAAAACCTTGAGCAGGTGGTTGTGAGTAAAATCGAAAATGTGAGCCCATCTCACCATAGCTTCCCCAGCAGCGTCTTCGTAATGGCCCTTTTCCACTGCTGAACGCCATTGTCAAAGGTAACAGTTCGGTGCTGATCGTCTTTGGCCACAGGACTCTAAGCAAGTTATCTCCTGCTCCTCTGCCTTCTGTATCTGTAAAATGAGGCATTTGATTAGAATGCTCTGCAATTTTACTTTTAGCTCTCTCTTTCTAAGGTCTAAGTGTTTCATAGAACTTTTTGTGGGTAACAGGACTCCATTTGTCAGGGAGACTAGAAATGCATTTTCCTTATTCTCCTTCTCAGATATTCTGGATGGTTGATTTCCTCTCTTTACTTCTTCTTGCCCTCTCTCTGTCCCCTTTTTCATCTTGTTTGTCAAATTTATTTCTTTCCTTTCCTGTCTCTGTCTAGCCAAATCCTTTTCCAGATTAAAGTTTCCTTTTGTGTATGTGTGGCTATTCCTCAGGATAAGCACTTTATTTCAGACTTGTATCCACTAATTGACTACAAAATTAAGTAGGTGAATTCATTGATTCAGCACTTGGTTTGATGTTTATATTAACTCATTAAAAGAGATGCCCTGGATGTGGCCAGAGGCTTGATAGGAATCTTTCTCTCCCCCCAAAAATCTCCTTTGACTTCTCATACTGGATAGCTATCGTGCTGTTTCTCAGAAGTATTCCTGCATCTGAAGAGCAGCCAAATGACCCACTGAAGCTGCATCAGACAGGAATTTCATTCTTTATGACTAGAGAAAGAAGTTTTTCTTGTTCTTCTCCTTCCCCAGCTTACTGGCCAGGGCATCAATTCTACCTGGAGAGTTCCCTTTGGCTGCCTACTGAGATTTCAGTGATACCTGTTTTATGTCAGATGCCCGCAGAGCCACTGCCTACTTAGCTCCAGTTCCATCAGGAGAATAAGCTTGCATACCTGGTGGAAATCCTCACATCATTCCCATCAGAAGGAATTTATGGCATAAGCTGAAGTAGAATTTAACACACTGCATCACGAGCCATCAACCTGTTTTCAGAAAAAGTGTTGACTTAAAATCTATCTTTCTTTCTGTTTCCAACAATCTTACCTTGTTTCATTCTTCATACAATTTTTTTGCCTTAACACATAATAACCAGAAGTGAATGACAGGTATGGTGGCCATTTGTCACAGAATTGTGTTTACCTCTTTTTTCTTTTGACATTTTCCCATTTATATAGGGATTCATGACATTCTTTAACCCCCTACAAATAGTAGCCAGCTGATAAAATGTTTTATGATAAAATAGAGTGGAACATCGTTCGTAATAGAGCAGCATCCATTGTAAAAGAGGCTTTTCTTGGAGCCCATCCGAGCAGTTCAGTTTCTTGTCTACAGTCATTGGATTAAAAGAGACATGTACTAAATGTGTGTTCTCTGATTTTCTATACCTTCTGTACCCTCTGATTTTCTATACCTTCTGTGCCCCTGTTAAAAACCCTGAACTAAGCATCATTGCCTCAAGACAGTTCATTTTCTTTGTTCCATTTATCGCATCGTGTGCACCAACTGGCAGCATAAATTGACCTTCCCATTGGAGCGTTAGTTGTAGTGCATGTTGTTCTCCCCCCAGAACTTCATACACACAACTACCAGGGCACTGATCACATCATTTAGTAATGATGTGCTTATTATCTCTTTCCCATATCATTCTGAGCATGTAGGGTGCCAGCCTTATGCTTTGCGAACCTCTTTGATATGTAGTAGGTATGCAATTAATAGTGAAAGAAAAAAAATGAAGTGGTGAACATTTAAATCTTGGAATTCATTTAAAGCAAGATGTAATCCCTGTAAGAATAATACAATTTGAAACTGAGTAAAAGTTTCTTTTGCAAAATTTAATATCACAATATTTTGAATTTTTGTGTCTGATAATGCTTTTATATTCATTCTATACACTTCTGTTTTACGACACTACTTTGAGTTTTAAAACATATCAATACTTGGTTTTAAAAATATGATTGAATCAGTATAACTCAAAGAACTAGTTTTGACCAAGTTAGTCATTAATCTTTAGTTGCTTAAGAAAAAAATTTCCAAAATAATCAATAAGCTCTACTTTTTAGAGTGTAACCATCTTATATTTGTAAATGTATTCTGAGAGGGACAGACAGAGACAGAAAGAAGAAGAAACCTAAAGTCACACTAGTTTGTCTTAGGTGGGCCAAATTAAATTGATAATTGTTAATTCCCTTTTAGCATCCTATAATATAAATATAAACATACAAGTTTTCCTAATACTTTGCATTCAATTTTTAAAAAGCTCTCATTTAATAATATTTGAAATTTATATATGTGTATGTGTGTATGTATATTTATGCATATCCACAGATATGCATATACACACATATGTATAGATATGTATATATACACAGATAGGCATATATAATTCTTGCTAATCATAATTTAGAAGTCTGGATTCTACTGCTATTTTTCTGTACAGATATTATAATGTAACAGTATTATACTCTTATTAAAATATAAATGAAATGTGAGAGATAATAGGGTAATAAAAGGTTATTTTACGTTTGTACAAGAATGATATTATTTTGTTATAAAAGGAATATACTTATAGTTAGGGTTAAGTGTAATATAATTGTTGCTCAGTCAATAATTTGTAAAATAATATTTTTAAATCATATTTCTATGAAAGCCAGATACTTTTATTTTAAATGTCTTTAGCAAAGATTATAGCCCAACTAAAAAATTAAAAGTAAAAAAAAAGAACCATGTGTTATAGAAATGTTCACATTGCTTTCCATTTGAGAACTTACTGCTAAATTTTAGCTCTTGACATCTTTCTGCAGTTGTAGTATAATAATTGATTAAAGTAAAATAGAGTTTTACAAAGTAAAACAAATTTGGTTACTTTGGCCAGTTTGCAGATTCAAGGGAAATGTACGACACAAAGTAAGATCTGTGTCTAAGAGTAAGAAAGCTGGTATATACAGATTATCAGCTTTGAGTTACAGAATTTGAATGTGCACACACACAACCCTTTGTAAATGATAAATTATCATTCAGGAATCTTATTTTCCCTTTGAGGCTTTAATGCTATTTGATGTCTTTGCAGTGACAGAGAAAAAGAATGAATCAGACCTAGGTGTACACTCTGTTCATGGAATCTGAATAATTTAATGCCTTAATAATACGACTTGCTTTCCTGTAAGATGATTTTTGGTTGAGACTTTGAACTGAAGGAAGTTGTTTCATTAAAAGTAGAATTTCTCACTAGCAACTATTTTATTTATTTTTATTTTAGTTTTGATGCACTAATGTTTGAACAGGCCTGGGAACAATTGTTCTTTCTCTTTGGGTAGTATATATCTTACAAATGTAGTAAGAACTATGGGCCTTTTACCCTTCCCCCTCTACACATGCAATTTTTCAGTCGTCTCAGGGAGTTCACAGAATCTAGTCTATGGATCTTGGTTAAATGACAGGTGATTCTCAGAATAGATTTACCTAGATCATCTACAAAGCCAGAAGTCACAAAAATCTTTTTATATATTTATCATAGGCTTTGATTTTTGAATCAGACATGGATGTATCAAGCAAGGAAGGTCTGAGTCCATTATGTTTCCAAATATTCATTTTATCTTGTTTTTTGAGTATAAAGAATCAGGTTCTTTGTGGGTAAACTTTTTTTATTGTTTGCTTTTTTTGAGGTCATTAGAGAAAAATATTAACTATAAAATAGCCATCAACTGGCTCCTTTCTCATAGAAATCTCAAAATATATTCTCATTATTGGCTGCATTTCTTTCATGCAACTTCTACTTTATGAAACCTCTCAGCTTTCTGGAACTCCTCAGTATATCTGTGTCAGTTGATGTTCAATTTGAAGGATGCCCATTGCAGTGTGCAGACATGGATTGATGTGTCATGCTAAGGTTTTTAATGATATTTTATAGCACTGAACTTTAGATATAACCTTTTGGAATAGGAATTAATGCTAACCTGACTGGAATTATATTACTAACTAAATAAGTTTAGGGATAAAGCAAATGTACTGCACACTATGGTATATTCCTAGTTTATCAGCTCATAGGATGTGATCATGTATTTGATGTGATCATGTATTTGATCACATCCTATGATCTGATAAACTAGGAAAAACTGATGTGATCAAATACATGATCACATCCTATGAGCTGATAAACTAGGAAAAACTGATGTGATCAAATACATGATCACATCCTACGATCTGATAAACTAGGAATATACCACAGTGTGCAGGACATTTGCTTTATCCTATGATTTCCAGGGTCTGGTATACAGTTAAAATATGAATCCATCGACATCCACCATCATGTCCGTATGCGTCAGCCACAAAAGAGTCCTTGCTTATAAGCTCTCCATGCACCCTCACCCACACTGATAAAGTAGGATCTACATTTAGAGTTGACGGAAGTGAAGAATGAATGTATATCCAAATGAGAGGTTTAGGGTTTAGAGAAATATTGTTTTAGTAGCTTGAGGAATCGGGATATCCCAGGCTACATTCATTGAGGCAGCTAAAGCCAGAACCAGGACCTGAGTGTATTTGACATCAAATGCCTGCTATGTGGTAAGGTAGCCGCTATCACTGTATGCTAGTTATGAAATCCTGTCTGTTACATAGACTTTTAAAGTTAATAAGGGAAGAAATTTAACTTTATTCTCAAACTGTTTGTCCTGTAATTTAGGGAAAGGCATTTAACTCTTCTGAAGCTCTCTTTCATGATCTATAAAATGCGGCTGCTCTGCTGTCTCTCCCAAATTCAGTGTTGTCGAAAGACTGGAAACAGATGGTAAAGCAGAGGAAACTACAGAATTTTTATATACGAGAGGCTTAGGGTTTATAGACTGCTGGAAAGGAAGGGGTCCCATGGGGACTGGTTTTGGAATAGCAGGCTGGTTGCTTTTCCTTAGGTAAGATATCTATCTGGGTTGAACTGGGGGTGGAAATGTTGATGAAAATTATTTTGGGGTAATCTAATGTGCTTCCAACGCTTTCATGTATGAAGGTCTCAGGATTTTTAAAAAGTTTCCTCAAATAGAGGATTTACGACTCTGTGACAACACCTGGCTTACCATAGGTGCTCCAAGGTCATTATGCTCAGCTTTTTCCCAGTAGCCACCTTATCAAGGAAGGAAAAAATAGAAAAAGCATTAGAGCTGGCTTACCCAGATTGTTTGTATACACTATTGTGATCAAAATCACCAGATATGCATGATAACTCTCAACTTCGTTCTGCCTATAAACAGTCAATGATCTTGTTAGTTGCAGCTGTAGATCCAGTGGTAGTGGAAACCTTTGCTTATTGAATTTCCAGCTACCAATCAACTGTGCAGGGAGCAACTGTGTGAAAATAAAAGTCAATAGTCCCTCCCTTTTCCTCTCTTTACCTCTGTTTCATCATAAGAAGAATTTGGGTTCTTAGGTTGGTTGAAAAAGTAGAATAAAACATACGAGACTCATTGATTTTTTAAAAAAGGAAGCGAGCATTATGGGCTGAGTCCTGTCTTGAAAGAACTACAGAATAGAAGGAGATCGTATTACACAAGACGTAATTTGAGATCTTGTCCCTCTAGTGCCTCAGAATGTGGCTATTAGAAGATACTGTCTTTAGAAAGGCAATCAAGTTAAAATGAGGTCTTTAGGGTGAGTCTTAATCCATAATGACTGGTGACCTTACAATAAGATGAAATTTAGAAACAGACGTGCATGCACAAAGAGGAAAGTCTGTGTGAGAAAACAATGAGAAGGTGGCTATCTGAGAGTTAAGGAGATGCCTCAAAAAAGGGCAACTTTGCAGACACACTGATCTTGGACTTAGAGCCTACAGCACTGTGAGAAGGTAAATTTCCATTATTTAAGATGTCTGGACAGTGGTATTTTGTTACGGCATCTCTAGCAAACTGATACGGTGACTGCAGTGCTTCCCTTAACTGGTTGGAGAGCTAGGGCTATCGTAATAGAAGAAATGGTCTGACTTATGTATCCACCTAAAGGAATGCATTCTCTCCTCATCGCCTCCAGCAGGCATAGACCATCAGCTTGGCTGCTGAGTGGAATAGGAGGTAGAGAACACAAGACTTGCCTTTTCAGGAGAATCCTTGCATTTACAGTAGAAGCCCCACATGTGGGTTAGTTTCCTATGTCTACATAGTTTCCTGTGGGTCTACAGCTGCAACTAACAAGATCACTGACTGCTTATAGGCAGAACGAAGTTGAGAGTTATCATGCATATCTTGTTCTTTCAGAAGATACAGTCTAAGAAGGAATTCCAACTTTTAAAAGGGAATTTCTTAGCCAGATGTTCCAGGATCTGCCTCAAATATAAATATCGCCTTCGATCCTCTTCTGACTCTCTGAAATTTGCTATTAGGGATCTTTTACTCCTGGAATGCAGCAGGGGTAAGAAATTTATGTCCCTGGGAGTACAAAAAATTAAGGCTTTATATCAATAGCCTATTTAATATTAGTACAACTTTACTATTTACTGTGTAGTATTTAATGAAATAGATCTTAGGTTAAATAAAGGAGAAAGAAAAGGTGAGATTTTGTTAGTTTGATTTTGTTGTTATAGAGTAGCGACAATAGTTTGGAGTGGTATGGTAAGATATTTAAGAACAAGATTGAAGTGAGATAGACTTTGAATTTAATTGTGGTTGTATGCTATCACTACAAGCTTTTTCAGGACTTAATTTCACTAAATATTGCTTTCATCATCATAAATGGAGATAATAGCAAATAGATGTAATAAGTTACTGTAAATAGGTATAAGTTTAATATTCATTTCATGGTATTATCATGAAGTGAAAAAGAGTATGCACATAGCATACTATTTGGCACATAATAAGAAATCAATACATGTTTGCTACTATCATTCTTTATAATACTTTCAACATATCCTTTGTCGTGGAACTCTTTTTAGGCTAAACAGACATTTTATGTTGACTTGACTGTTACGTACCATTGTTATTCTCATTGTGAGAAATATCACGTTTGTAGCATGAGAAGTACAGCTGAGATGAGACTCTGAAACTCTCTGAGATAGCAACATCAGCTGTAGATTTTAAATAAATTCAAAATAATCCTATTTGAGGCCTAAAAGCTCAGGTTCTATCTAAAACACAGAGCCTTTAAGTACCAATATTAGCTCATCCTTCAGAAGGTGAAAGCTGAAAACTACAGAATTCAAAACAGGTTTTAAAAGAGTTGGCAACAACAGGGCTTGGTAAAGTGAGATTCTTAAGTGATTCTTTCTAGGACTCTCTAAACCAGTGCTTCTCAATCCCTGTTGTGTCAGATTCTCCTGAGGAAATTTAAACTTTTCAATGCAGGAGTTTCACCTGCTGATTGGCTCTCCAGGGATGGGACATGCATATGAGCATGTTTCCAAAGCTCCATGAGTGAACCAGAAGTACATACAGCCCACGTTCAAGATCACGGCTCTAAATAGACTCTCCAGGTGAGTCCCAAAGGTCCATGTGTTAAAAGTCATATTTTTAACGATCTCTTTGCCAGTGCCATAGTTTGATGTTATCTAAATTCTAATCCAGTCTCTGAAAATCATGGTTTTTCTTAAAGGATGTTTATTTATGTTTTCAATATTTCTCCATGTTCTCTTTTTAAATATATGATACTATTTAGAATAATATAATTTCATGTTGAATTTTAAAGCTTTATATAAAATCATAAAAATGTAAAATCTCACGCAACATTTTCCTAATATAAAATCAGAATTAAAAAAACGGTTTGTTTTGTACTCAATTTAGAAAGCATCTTGCTTTTTCTTTTCCAAGTATTCTCGGATTGAAGGTCTATGATGCAACGTGAGCCCATAACCCTCTTGTAACTCACTCTGAAGTGTCTTTGGCTGCAGTAGTTAATGTTATTCGTTTCTCATTGTACAAAGGCATGTACTAGGTACTTTGACAAGTCATCAGCCATATAGAAAGCACTGTTTGTGTCAAAAGAAAAAAAAAACAACTCACTGGTAAGATAGGTCTTAGGATAAGACCCCACCCTCTCCCAGAAAGGTTTTTTTTTTTTTTTTTCAGGGAGTGAAAAATGGTTTAATTATTATTTTCATTTTACATTAACATTTATCAGAGCCATCTCTACTGCTAAGTCAATATGGTGAAACCTAGTTTTAAAAGAGGTAGTCTGTTAAATTAAATCTCTTAAATTTTACTGTCCTTTAATCTCCATGACAGTTTTATTTTGTCATCTGACATATAAGATACTTTTCAAATACAAGGAGAGTTTCATTTTTAGATAACTTTCTAATTAACATGCAAATGATTTTATGTATTTAAATGCAGCAAAATATCTTCAAATCTAGTCCATAGAATAATTTTTTTTTTTTTTGCATTTACTACCATACCTTCTAGAAAGATATTCTTGCTCTTTCCTGTGCTATATGGAAAATTGGTGGTACAACAAGTGTGCGGAGTCTTTTGCTGACTAGGAAACTCTATGCTTTTCTCTTAAAGGACTGAATTTCCCTTCTTTCTGTTGGCTTGCTGTCTATACATGATTTCACCTCCAGATGGAAGAGGGACAGGGAAATCAATGCAGGTTTGAAGTGGGGAGTTTATGAAGCAGAAAGCCAATAATTACAGAAAGTTAAATATGTTCCTGAAAATAACAGGGAGTCTATCACACTTTCTGGTATACAAAGCTAACATTATTTTCATTGAACTTCATAGTATATTTTCCTACTTTCTTTTCAGTTCATAGTTCTCTCATTTGAAGCAAACCTAATACAAATGCTCCTCGACTTAGAATAGGGTTAAGTCCTGGTAAACCCATAGTTAAGTTGAAAATATTTGAAGTCAGAAATGCATTTACTACATCTAACCTACCAAATGTAATAGCTTAGCTTAGCCTACCTTAAAATTACTCAGAACACTTACATTAGCCTACAGCTGGGCAAAGTATCTTGCTGCCACTTCCCAGCTTTGTAAGAGTATTATACCTCATATCACTAGCCTGGAAAAACGTCAAAGTTCAATATTTGAAGTACAATTTCTACTGAATGTATATTGCTTTTGGACCATCATAATGTTGAAAAAAATCATAAGTGAAATCATTGTAAGTCGAGAACTGTCTGTACTTCAAAACTCAGACTTAAACGTATAACTGAAGGTACAATTATTAGTTTTAAACAGAGGCCCCCACAAGGTCCTATTAAGCACCTTATTTAAACACAATAGCTTTATTTTAAAAAAACATATTTGCACTTGACTACATTGAAGCAGCTCTAATGTGGAAAATGAAGTACTCACTAATATAATGATTCAGTTGTAATAATTTAGTAAATTAACAAGTTTTGATTAAATAGTTATTAAGAGCCACAATTGTGTATGCCATTGAATGTATACAAGAAATTTGACATATTTTGTAGGTTAAGAATTCTGTATTCTGAGAACACAAAACTAATTCCAAGACATGATTAGTGACCCAAGCCTTCGATGATAGTATGTTCTGAAGAGCAGATTTGTATAATAGAAGCGGTACATGCTATAACGTACAAGATCAGAAAGGGAAGGTTTTAGGTAGAAGCTAACACATAAACTGGCCCTTGGCAGAGAGGAGAATAAGAATGGTATGTGTTTGTGTTGGGCAGAGGGGAAATGGTTCATGCTCTAAAATTTAATATTCCGAAATGAATTGTAAATCAACCAATGTAAGGCAATAGAAAGAACATGGGTATTATAGACAAAGTCATCTCTGGCTAAATCCTGTCTCCATTATTTACCAACTAGATTCTATTGGACAATTCATAAATCCTTTCTTGATCAGTTTTTTCATCTTTAACTGGGGTTTAAAAGTTATTTTAGAGAGTTGTTTTAAGGATTTCATAAGATACCTGTGCATAGGATTCAATAAATGTCTGTTTCTTCCTTTTCCAGTTATAGTACTTTAAGCAATACCATATTCACTATAGTACATGACAGACTTACCAAAGAATTTAGATGGTGCCTTGGGAAATGCTGGAATAGAACTTGTCTGAGGCAGTTTATTATTATTATTTTTTTTTACAAAGACACATTGGAAAATGTGCTCCACAATTTTACTGAAATATTGTGTGAACCATTTTAAAAATGTAGAAATGGACTATCTATATATGTTTAAAAGTCTGTCAAATTTTTCCTTCTCATCCTACAAACAAACAAGTTATGTTTAGATTTACGGTTGTCCCTGCAGCAACTCAGGTCACCATGAATTGTGCAGAATCCTAGCGGGAGAACTTTAATGGTTTATTTATGTATTCATATAATCCCTCTGTCAAATGAGGACCACATACTTGTGTGCCTGAGCTGAATTTTATTGATATTTTTTTTCTCTTGCTCTTAACTCTACCATTCAGATTTTAATTCCTGACAATGCGTTGGTGCCAAATGGCACCATTAATGCTGTTAGAAGTTGAGTTTTGCTGAAATATTTAATACCTGCTACATCTATCCTCCAGAGAGGAGAACAAGCCAATCTTCTTCATTGGTTGTGACTTCAGTTAAAGTGCAGTTTTTAATTCAAGACACTTTGTGGTTGCAAAAGGAGATAACGGAATATTTAGACTATGGAAAATTTAGAAAGCAGGGCAAAATTGAAGCCCTTTATTACTGTCTAATTCTGTGATGCTCACTTTGAAAAATGTTTCCCAACATTATGTATATTCTCAAAGCACATTTAAATTACTTCAACAGGTGCAATAATAAAAGGACACTGCAAAGCATGAGCATGAAATACATGAGGCGAAGTAAAAGGGCAAAGTAATGAGATCAATCATGCCAAAAGAATAATGAAAGACAGACCAACAGAGTCTACTCGGGGAAAAAGACATGGGAGCAGATATTTATGGTACAATGGAAGAAATGTTGATAGAATTTTGCACAAAGTACTATGGGAAAATGAAAAGAGAAAGCATTAATTGTGCTAGAGATGCAAGGGTGAGGAAAAGAAAGCTTTATTTCATTCTATTTTCCCTTCAAAACAACAGATTTCCCATTTGTTCCCCGAACAAAAAATTCTTGGACTGCCCTTTTAAATGTATGGCATGAGACCCTGACCTTCAGCTATTTTATTCACTATTATAAAGCAATACTGGACAATGTTTTTCTGTTTCCCTGAAGTAATCTATCAGTCATGCCATATACATAGTAATGGATGGTCTGTGTATGTTTCAAATCTGTGAATTTCCGAAGAGACAGGCAGATAGGCGAAGGGCAGGGTGAGGCGGGGGGGGCGGCGCGTGGGAAAAGAGGGGAGAAG
>NW_006433024.1:14977692-14980842 GCF_000325575.1 Pteropus alecto | reverse complement strand
TCCCTGGACTGGAAGGAGAATGAGAATAGATTCTGAAATAGCAAAAGCAATTTATCCTGGAGACAAAATTCCTCTTCTTAGCAATTTTGCCCAAAGTAAGCACTGAGAGGAACGAAAGAATAATATAGGAGTCCTCATCCAAATCAGGGAGCAGAATCAGCTCCTCAAAGGGAGCCTGGGTGTATTCATCAGCAAAGGGAGCGGGGGTGGCGGAGAAACTTTGTATGGTCCAAAGACTACAAGTCTTTATATCTAAGAGAGAATTCAGCTTGAGGAATATGCAGGTCATTCTTTTTTGGCCCTTATTTTTCTCACTGCACTGTGTTTTATGAGGTAGCTAAGACGAATGAGTCGGAAATATGCATATTAAAGAACTTAAAGTTATTCAGCAAGTTAACTTTGAAACCAATTTTCTTTAATCACAATTCTGAATTGAGAATAGCTTTAAAAATTGGAGAATGTGGGGAAAAACAACCTCTTCAACTATAAGGATTTTAAAGTGTTGGCAAACGACATGACATGCTTCCAGCAAATAGCTCTGCCTTTTCAGTCTTCATGCGCTGGAGGCAGCGTTCTCTCCCAGAAGAGGAAAGAACATCCACTTTGGAGAAACACAGAGCTCTCTGTTTCCAAATATTGGCTCTTTCACTTTAGCGAGTTGGTAGCTAACATTTAATGAGAGTGTACTATGTGACAAGCATGGTTCTAAGTTCTTTACACATAGGTATTAAATAAAAAATAGAGCAAGCTGTTATAATACGGGGTTCTAAAGTACAATGGATCAAGCACAATCTAGATTTCATTTTTCTCTCTCATTGACAACAAAGGTGGGACTAGGCAGTTGGGGTGAATGTCTTCACCACATTCTCCCGGGACCCAAGTTCTTTTTATGTGGTTGTTCTCCATCCTGTCTGGTTTGATGTGTGTTTTGTTGACTCTCCAAAACCATGTCCACATGTGAGACTGTAATGTGAGCAGCTTTGTTTATAAATGTGGTCACGGAGCCTCATACATCATTTGTGCTCACATTCCGTCATCCAGAACTTAGTCACATGAATAGCCTTCTCCTTCATGGAGGAAGAGGAATCCAAACTCTAGCTGAATAGCCATGTATTGTGCTAAAATATAGGGATGAGACCACTGTTGCATGATTCCTAGGATTACTGTTTCTGTAGGTTATGACATGAATGTTGAGCCCTGAATTTGGAAAACAGAGCAGCTGTGTTTGGAGGTACTGAAAGGAAGCAGGAAAGAATGGATATGGGGAGAACATATGCATTGCCTATCAGGACACATTAACTTCTTTAATCCTCTAAATAACCTACCAATTTTATCTTCATTTCTACAGGCAACTCAGTCACAAAATTTCTTTAAAATCACTGATCCTATGCCCATAGCAGTGTGAAATTCAGTCTAGCACAGAACTTGTGCTCTTAATAACTACTTTATTTCTTGATTGCCTCAGAAACTAGTATCATCGCTACTACTTTAGTAAGTAGGTGCAGTCAACACTTCAATATTATTAAGATCTTACTATATTTAGGGAGCTGTGTAGTATCTTTTCTTGTATTTTTGTTTTTTGTTTTTATCTGTTTTTTTTTTCTTTTTTTTTGGTTTGGTTTGTTTTTTTCCAGTGGGTGGTTTGAATGGCTGAATTCATTGAGCATATGTTGAAGATTTCAAAAAAATTCCTTTCTTCAAATTCATCACTGCATGGAATATTTGTTTCTAGCAATATGTGGAGATGGTTTCTGCTTTCAAGATATGTTCCCAATAATTGAACCTGTTTGCATCATACCTTTCCCATATCTCATAACCTTTGAAACCCATTTTTATCACCCAGATCTATAATCTTGCTAAATGTTGTTTAGGCAAGATGAGAGTGGTTTCTGTAATCTCCCAGCAAAGTCACACATAATTCACTGCCCCACTGAAGAATGTCCTCTGCTGCCTTCTCCTCACCACTGGAAAATACATCATCCACAACAAATGGTCTTCCCTTCTGATAAAACCTGATCCTAACCTGCATGTTTTGAGGGTACTTTATTATAGAAGAGAGAAAACTTTCAGTAAACTTTAATTTGTTCTTCTCTTTTACCAGTAACATTTAGTGTTCTTTTCTTTCTTTTTGAATCTACTACATAATATTTTTTAAAGAATTGTTTTCTTTGTATATTTTGTTAATTGTTTTGTATATGCATGCATTTCACTTTTTTTTTTTCTGGTTATCTTTTAGAAAGAGGCAGACTTAATTTTAAAATAATGATGTGTGGAGAGAAGAAAGGAGATAAATGTTGATGATTACTTATTAATAGGCCGTTCTGTTACAATAGGTTATTGGCACATGGCAGTTTGATTACATGAATGATGGTCTTTGATGTTCATCCCTGTCATCTCTCGGGAATGCTCCTCGGACAAGTGTTCTTTTATTTCTGTAGTTCTCTCATCTATAGGGAGAACAGGACACTTTGGGGGATGGGAATATTTAGAGTGCAGACTGAGATGCAGCCTTCTTCCCTAAATTCTGGCTGTGAGACCTTGGGCATATCACTGAACTTTCTGTCTCTTACCTCATTTGCAAAATAGAGATAACAAGAAGATGAAACTCAGAAAGTTATTATGAAGATTGAAGAAGCAAATGAATGTAGCAGTGCCTGGCACATGATTAGTGACTGATACAGTTAAGCTATTTATCATCATTTCCTTCTCATCTTCGCATGAACTTGGTTAATAGTCATCCTGTTATTCCTATGGTGACATATTGGTTAGTAGAGGTATTGTTGATGTAGAGAAGTTCAGCTGCAGCAGGCGAACTACTCCTCCCTGGTTTCTGTTTCATCTCCTTCAGTGTAAGATGGACAGAAGAGTTTTGAGTAAAGAAGAGTTTAAAGAATCCAGACTTTTTACTCTCTGTATTCAGAACAGATTTAGGTTACAGTGAAATGTAATTGTAGGCTTAATTAAAAATAAATGTAAAAACTCATTGTTGAAGGAAAACAGTGTTGAGATTGTTGTTATTTTCTACATCTGCTTGGCAACTTAACTGGTCACAAAATATGATTGAACATTTTCTCTGTAAGAAGCTTTTTGTTTCTTATAAGAATATAGGAATCACTCCAAGTGATTTTAAATTCTGATTGGTGAAAAAAA
>NW_006433024.1:14970604-14977567 GCF_000325575.1 Pteropus alecto | reverse complement strand
TATATGTATATATATACAGAGAGAGCGCGAGAGAGTAATGTAATATACATAAATGTGTTATAATTGGATAATTCAAATATCACTCGCCAAATGTATATTGAAAAAATTGAGAAACTAATATGAGTTGAAATAATTGGGGCGATTAGGCAGAGATCGTTTTCGAGATGGATTTTTATTTCCCAAACTCCCAACTATTGGTAAGGCAAGTTCATACAGGTATCTGAGCATTTAGATTGGGATAAAATCCAAACTTGAGGACCAGAAAGGTGGGTGCATCACCAGAAAAGAGTCCCACCATTGTAATTGTAGGTGGGGATGAAAGATTCATCTAGAGACTATGAAGCATGATACAAATGAATCGTGGTGTTCAGCATTGCTATTCTTAGGAGATAAGCACATCACTGTAATATTTAATTATACAAAGAAGCTCACCTGGTCATTCCAGAATTCTTAAAGGGCTAATCCTATTACAGAATCATATACCCTATTGATGTTCCACCCAGAACTTGGTGTCACTTTTAACATTAGGTCATCTCTACTGGCTTAAAAAGTAAGCAGCTTTGTTTTCACTTAGAACAGGAAGTTCAGAGAAAGAGGGCTTCCGGTTTATCTCAGTGGTTCAATAACAGTCTCAAGAACAATCATCTTTCCATCGTTTTGCTCTACTGTTCTTCACTTGTCACCTTTGTCTTTAGTCAAACTCCCCTTTGGTCACAAGAGATTATGACAGCTGTTGTATCATATCCAGACATGACGCGGGACAGGAAAAAAGAGTTTATCTCTTCCTTGAGTCTTTTTGAAGTAAGGAAAACTTTCCCAGAAATCTCCACTAAGCCTCCCTTATGTTTTATTTGCTAAAATTCTATGTCCAAACTAACCACTAGCAAATGAAATGAGACAACCATAGTTGCCTCAGGTGCGTCAGGACCCATTCTTTGAGGCTTCATGGAGAATTGCATGGAGAATGGTAGATTCTGAATAAACTTGGGTTTCACTTGGGAACTAGAAAGGGTAGGCATAAGGATACACATCTTTAGGCATCAACAATGTCTATTATAGTTGGCATATAATAGAATACTCTTTTCTTCTTATTTTTAAGAAAGGAAGGAAGAAAAAAAAAGAAGGAAAGGCAAGGAAGAAAGAAAGAAAGGAAAGAACTTGCATGATATGTTTTGTTTAGTCTTCTCTACTGAGCAAATAGAATTCTTCTGATTTATTTCTGTTTATTCCAGGTATAGCACAATAAACATATCACCAGGCCAAGCATTAGAATCATATTGTCAGAAACAGATTAGAATTGGGTGGCACTGCTTCTTTCTTGGCAAGGGGTCAACTCATTGCAGTAATGTATTAAACAGCCCTTCAAAATAGGAGAGCCAAAAAAACAATGTCCATTGGAACTAACACTCTTAAACAGTATCCAAATTAATGGAAAGTGCCTACACTAATGAAATAAAACATCAGGGCTTTGGCAGGAGATGATTGGCAGAAACACCCGATGGCTTGATACATCTGTCTCCTGAAGACAAATGAATTCCTCCCTTAAAAGAAAATGAATAACTGTGGCTTAAACTAAAGCACTGGTCTAAAGAAAATGAGTTCCTGCCTTCTGCCAGAATACCTAAGAGCACATTTCTCAGCCTGATATTATCTCTATGCCTACTAAATTAAGATCCTAGCTGTAAAGATAAGATAGATTCTCCAACTGCAGTCGTGAATACAACATCATTTAGTATCTGGCAAGAGAAGATATGATAAAGGGGTATTATATCTTCCTTCATGATTTGTAAGGACTTGGGAGCTTGGTTGTATAGTTAATTGATGGGTCGATTTATAAATATCTTTATTTGTTCATTTATTCATGGATTCATTTATTCGTACATTAATGCAGCTACTTAAAAGTGTAGCTGCATTAATGTATTTTTTTTTCTAGATACAGTTTTGTGTCGGGCACATCAACATTTGCGGAGGCCAAGGTCATGTTTAGGGCAGTAAAGGAAATGAAAGGAACTATGCCATGAAATCTACCAGCTCTCCTCTACATTATTCCTTCCTAATATTCCTCCCAACCATGAAAGACTTTTATCATTACCTTCAGTTCCAAGAACAGAAAATGGAAGCTTAGACATTTAGTGACTTGTTCAATGTGATTCTAATTGTCTGAACCCATGATTAAGTTATTGAACCCACATACATACGTACATGATTAAGTTATTCCAAAGCTGGAATCTTTCCACCATGGATTGGATTCTTTTCTACCTTAATCACAAATTTATTCTTTCCCCTAGGTACCCAGATAACTTTACTGACAATCCTCTATCATCCAGAGTGTGCGAGTAGGTCCAAACTAACCCAACATATCTAAAAGAGGCATCCATCTCAAAGTCGAAATCAACCATTGGTAGTACCAGGAAACTGTATATTTAAGAATATGAGAATTACCCTTAAGAAATGAATAAATGGACTCTGAGCGAGAGCCTTTGATCTTTTCTAAAAGTAAAATATATGAGCTTAGTACATTGATGATGTAGTATCTGATTTGTCTTAAACAATACATTCTGGCTTCTCTCTAAAGATGTAGCTATCTCTCAGATAAATGAAGTTGACAGGCCAAATGAGGTTTTTACCATAGTATTTTACGTTTGTATGGCAAGTGATTCTTCACCACGTACTTTCCAACCCAAGGCTAGAACAACTCAGTGACAAACATGGGACAGATTCCACTCTTCAGTTGTGTGAGTGAGGAGACTGAGGTCAGAGAGGCCAAGTAGCCTGCACAAAGTCACACAGCCCAATAGCAGATGCATTGAGCTTTTTCTCTCTCTGCTTAAACATTCTGTGGGTTAGATATTATTGGACTGAACAAATTACTTTATATAATATTTTTTAAAATAGCTCTCTCAGAGATTATAAATAATGTTTGGGTGAATTTCATGTATCTAGAGTAGGTGGGCAATATATCAGAGTACTGACTATGTATCACTCTTGCTATGTTCACACTTCAGAGCAATAGCTAGAATTATCATGAAGGTTTCCAAAAATTTCCAGTGTTTCTCAAATGTGTCAGGCCTGCACCCTACTCGGGGTTTTTTAATTTACTATTCTTTCTGCCTGAAATGCTCCAGAGCAGGCAGGCTTATGGCATAGCAAACTGCCCCAGAGTTTGACTCAAATGTCAACTTATCAGGGCAATCTTAGTTGACCACTTATGTAAAAGCACAACCCTGTTCTTCCTTACTGACTTTTGTTCAAAGCATCTTAGATAGCTTAGTAAATAGAATTTACTTTTTTTTTTTTTTTTCAATTTTCCATCTAAGAGACAAGATGTTTTGTTTGCCGTATTCACTGGAGCATCCCCAGTTCCTCGAAGAAGGCTTATAGTAGGCATTCAGTGAATATGGTTGAATAGTTGATAAAAAACAAATGCATCTACATGCATACATGTATATACGTACATATATAATTTAAGAAATTTTATGATGTGGATGTGTATCACTTTAAAAAAGAGAGAGTAGAATAGTAAAATGTAAAAATGATATGTCATGACAGCAATACAATTATGAAATATTGATTTGTGCTTTCTCCTCTTCATTAGCCTAGACAATATGGATTGTTGATTCTTGCTCATGGAACTATCTTCAGAAAAATATGGAAATGAGTAGTAAGTGGATCAGACCTTCCTCTCCAGCCTTCTCATTCAGCTGACTCTCTAATCCATGGCATTATCTATGCTTCATTCACATCTTTAGTGCCCCTGTGCTCTCTTCTGTAACATTCATCAAAGTCTGCTTTCAAATCCTCATTTTAACTAAAGTGTAAATGACTAACATCATTGTATTTTACCAGCCCTATCACCCTTTTAGTGGAAGTTAGGATAAAAAGATGAACGTTTGTTCAAGCAGTTTGGAGCTTTGTTTTCGGGCTTTGTTTGGCAATTCGGGACTTGGCCAGTTTGAGATTTAGCAGCATTGGCACTTATATCAGGGAATACAATCAAGACCCAAGCATTAGTTGCAAAGAGACAAGGAAGATCAGAAATGTTTGGGATCTGGAATTAGTCTTGCTCACAAGACAGCTGTTTTCTCTATCTACCCTAAAGATAAGACCTAGAGAAATTGAATTCATTCACAGTTGGATAATCTACTTTTAGAAGTAACATGCAGAGTCAAGGGCATCATTTATTACTATAAATAGTTATATAGTAAGAATAAACTATAATGTAAAGAGTACCTCAAAATAATAATATAGTAGGCACTTTATAGGTGTTAACTCATTAACTTCTTAAAACAACACAATATGGTGTCTTATTGTTATCCTATTTTACAGCTGAGGAATCTGAGACAAAGAAAGGTTAACTGACTCACACAAGGTCTCTCAGCTGATTTATGTCAGAGCCAGGATTTGAACCCAAGGCAATGTGTAACTACTGGGCTATAGTGCATCTTGAGCATTAAGTTTATTATCATCCCTTAATAAAAACAAACCTTGTCCACCCTAATACTTTGAAGAGAAGTAAGAATATGTCAGTAGAAGTCATTTACATTGATGGTCTCATTTAATCATCATGAGTATTTTTTGAGAGTTACTGTTGTTCTCAAATTGTAGATAACTGAGATTCATAGAGATTAAGTAACAAGTCTTAGGTCCCTCACCTAGAAAGTATCATATCTGGGATGCAAAATAAGATTTAGCTGATTCTATACCAACTCTATACATCAGTCTGCTTCTTTGCTTGGCACTTAGCCCGAAATGCCAAGTATACAAGCAAATAAACAAACAGATCATTTTGGGTAGTGTCCAGGTATACCTCTGATTTCTAATAATGCTTTTATAAAGTTGAACATATTCTAGAGACTTAAAATCTTTTACAACTCCTGTGAATTTACTAGTCCAGAGTAGCCTTAAATACTTGAACACAAAAGTAATGACTGAGAGAATCTATCTTTGGAATTAAGCACACAATGCTTCTGCCACCATAATAAAGATATTTAGGAATTGCTACTATCTGTATAAATTCCAAGTGGCAGTTTATACATTTGAGGATTAGGTGAAATTCTGATCCCAAATTCTTTCCTCTCTAGTGTCACAGTCATCTCTAATATTTCACCCAGGAATCATTAATGCGTTCATGCAAACATTTCATTTAGTAGCAGAGAGGTACTTAAGGTCTGGGAAGATGAGTCTAAAGTTTCTTGTTTCTGAAAAAGAAAGCACTGATCTTTTATATAGTGATATCTCTACATAAAAGTGCTTTGGTAAAACATTTATGTAAATAAACATAAAAGATATCACGTATTTTAATGTATAGATTACATAAAGCTTTCAATTGCTTCACTTTTCTCATATGTTCTCTACTGCAACAATATAGTTTTTCATTTTGTGTATTAAAGGTCACAGAGACAAGTAGAATCGATCCTAGGTCCGTATTTATAAGCTGGGCCATTTTATCTTTGCCATCTTGTGGGTTTCAAAAGATCTCTGCTCCACATAGAATCCCTGTTTGAAAGCAAAATGTAGTAAATATTTTCGGAAAAGACTTTTTATTTTGTGCCTTCTCTTGGAAACCTAAATCAATAGTTGACCTTTTTCATACCCCTATCAGGATAAAATGGAGTCTTTCTTGACTGACATGGAACTTTTAAGTGTGTGCTTTGATTCATTTGTCTCGAGAACTCTCTGTTCCTTGAGGTGCCGTGGGTGTGGGTGTATGTGTGTGCATGCATGCATACATGCATGGATGCATGCATGCATGTATGCATGTGTATTTGTGCATGTACACATTTGTTTGAACTAATTGACAATAACACTACTATCATAAGAAAAGAATAGTGTTTTGCGATGTACACATGCTCTCTTTCACCTGTATGATTCCATGAAATAGATAGGATACATAAATGATAGAGACATTGTAGATAGACAGATGATAGAGATACAGAAAGATAGTAGATTGAATATAATTATAAATGATTCATTGAAGCTCAGAGAAGCTCAGTCCGTGAAGCTCAGTCCGTGTAGCAATGACCAGGTGCCAAACAAGCCTCCTAACATTGAACTCCAAAGCTGGGTGGGGCTTCCCAAGATGCATCTACCAGGGGCACAGATAAACATGTCATCTCTGTTGTGTCATAGCACAAAATGCTGCAGGAGAACAGCAGAAAATGACTTGTCAAAGCATCCTAAGGATGAAAATCTGTGTGAGTCATCATGCAAGCTCTTTTAAATTAAAATAACTTGGTGCCCAGGAATTTCTTTAAACTGAAATCAGAGAAAAGAAAACCCATTGGTGTAAAATGAGGAGGTGAAAGTGCTGTGTTTTTGTTTGTTTCTTATCTCAAGTATACAGGTCCCTGAACCTCTGAATTGAACTGTTCTACAAATGATCTTCCTTTGCATTTCAGTTGCTTTTACTTTCTGCATGCCTTTGGGTCATGGGGCTGAGGGCAGTCTAGGGAGTAAAGGAGTGAAGAGGTTTGGAAATATTTCAGATTGTCGGTATGAATCAGAATGTCTCACACTTGCAGGAGGAGTGGTGCAAAATAATCAGCTGTGTACTCTGAGGGGCTTGCTGTTTGTATCAGAGAAGAATCTTGAGGTGAATTTTGCTTCACACACTGAGTAGTTAAATGACATCACACAATCCCTATTTGTCCTGGCGGTTAATTACTTCCTCTTTATTGGAACAAGAATAATCTCTGTCTTACAGTATTATAATGAAAAGTATAATTAATGTATCTAAAACCAAAGAGAGGTAACCAATAAAATGTGGCCAATGAAATTACAGTCTTCTACAATTTATAGGAAATCGTGCATATTGATTCTGAATGAACTTTCTGACTGCTAAGGAAGAACTGGTCTCATTTTTTGCACTTTTTTAAATTAAAAATTATTGGGGTGACATTGATTAACAAAATCAAATAAGTTTCAAGTGTATCGTTCAGCAATAAGTCGTATATATATGTACAA
>NW_006433024.1:14937016-14970581 GCF_000325575.1 Pteropus alecto | reverse complement strand
TATTGCATTGTGTGTTCACCACCCAGAGTTAGATCTCTTTCTGTCACCAAATAATTGACCCTTTTTACTCTTATCTACCTCCCCCTCCTGCCTTCCCTCTGGTAACCACTAATCCACTGTCCTTGTCCATGAGTCTCTGTTTGTTATGTTAGTTTGTTGCTTTCTTGCAAAAATTACTTAAATGTATCAAACGTGCTTTTTGCAGTATCCCAATGAGAATGATAGATTTTTTGTGGATTTGAAACTACCTAAACCTGAAAAGACAAATCTGTCTCATTTTTAAAACTTTAATTAAAACCTCAACTCAAGAAATAAATGAAGATCTGCAGGGCCAGTTTACTTCTGAGGTTAGACGAAGTCTTTCATCACAAGTTGGTATCAAGCACAATGGTTCTGGTTTCCAGTTCAAATAAATGGTTAACTAGTCTGCAGAAATAAGCAAAGTCAGATGACTTTAAATTGTTCTCCTTTAAATTGGGAAGAGATGAATATCTTATCAGGAAGAAAGGCAATATCATACTGTTCGTGCTTCTTTATTTAATCAAGTCCCTCTTGTTTTGAAATTTCAAAATGAGCATCACTTATTTCATGAATGAGTCTTTGAGGGGAAAAAAGGTAAGAGATTCGATGCATATTTTAGTGAATAGAGCATTTTAGGTATGATGTATTTAGAGATATCAGATTACTCTTATCCAGTTTTCTGAATGCAGTTTTCCAGGAAATGTCACTGTTTGTGTGTGCATACATATACAATATATTTCATATGTATAATTGTAAATATTATTTGATTTATTTTTGACTTCTTAAATATAGAGAGAAAAGAATTATTTTTTGCTCTGACATCTAATGATTTTTGATCTCACTTTTCTTTGAATCCAGAGCATTATTTAGCAGTCACTTTTGTTTCGCTTATAAAGTGTGAATTCATTGCATTTTATAATACAGTATGTGGTTATTAGGAAATGAGACAATCAAAAGATTGTAATTAACTGTTTGCTGCAGGCCTAATATTCCTGGGTATATGGGGTTAAAAAAAAAAAAAAAAGCAGAGTTTCTGCTCATGTACTTCTCGTCATCTAAAGCAGTGGTTGGTAGCTGAGGCCAATGTTGCCCTCTCCTCGGGGGACACGTGACAATATCTAAAGGCATATTTGGCTGTCATAATTGAAGGGGTGATGCTACTGACATCCAGTGGGTAGAGACTCGAGATGCTGCTAATGCACAGGACTGCTCTCATAAAAAAATAATTATATAGCCCAAAAAAGTCAGTCCTGCTAAGGTTGAAAACCTTGGTCTGTAGGTGAGAAATATATAATATGTTGTGATACATGCTATTCTAGAAAGATGATTGAAGTGCTGAGGCAACTCAAAAGGAGGAGAGCTAGGAGTGGGGAAGTGTTGAAAAAGCTTTGTGGAGGAAGTGACAGTGGGCCTTGGTCCAGAAGAATGAGCCTGGTTTAGCCAGGCAAGGATGGGAAGGCAGAGAGCATTCTGGGTAGAGGTAAAAGGATGAGCAAAGCATAGAAAACTAATCATGCCACGAGGCTTTTACCGTATGCTGTTCTCACAGGAGCAGACTTGGATTCATAGTTATATACAAATCAGGTTAATAACACAACTCTATATAGGAGGATAGTTGTTGTTGTTGTTTTAATGTGGATTTTAAGCTGCATATGTAAAACGTCCTAAGAGATAAGAAATTATGTTCTACTAGCAGGAGAAAGCTTTCCAGGCTCCCTGGCTTCAGTTTTCCCATAGTTCAGTCAGTATGTCTACAGATTGATTGATAATTCTTTCTCTTCCAAACTTTTCTAGAATTGCAACTCAGGGAAAGGAGTTTACACAGTTTAGAACCATCTGAGAGATAATACAACCCTCATCTCTGGGCAAGCCAGGCTTTCAAAGGGTCTCTGATAGAAAAAACAACAATAAACTAACAGAATAAGTGTGTCCTGAATACTGAGTCCCATCTCAAGAACTTACTCATTGTCTGACATACATTTGACAAGTGATAGAATCTTTTTTTGTTTTCATTTTCTTCTTCTTTAAATGGATATAATGAAAATAAATAAATAAATAGTAGAATGATATGCATATTATAGGAGTGTTTGAAGATTAAATAGCATGCCATCTATAGCCTGACAGGTAGTAGGTACTCAATATTAGTTCTTTCACTTTCCCCATTGTGAGCTGAAAGCATGGGAATTTTTTTTTTTTTAATTTTATTTGCTTATTTGTTTCAAGTATATAGCACATTGGTTAGGGGATTTTTTTGAAGACCAGTCCCGAAGACACTATAAGCAAGATTCTGCTTTCCTGGTTGGCAGGAAAGGCTTAGCCAAGGATAGCTTTATAATAAGAAAATGCTAAGTGCTGTAATGAGATTGTTTAAGAACCATTCAATTAACAAAATGAAACAAGTGTGGAACACTCAGTGGGTGCACTGAAGATGTCTTTTGAAAATGTTGATGCAGA
Organism: Pteropus alecto; assembly: GCF_000325575.1. NCBI lineage: Eukaryota > Metazoa > Chordata > Mammalia > Chiroptera > Pteropodidae > Pteropus > Pteropus alecto. The sequence goes on along the minus strand of NW_006433024.1, from coordinate 14,968,106 downwards.
TGGCACACATGGTGAGTTAAAAAGGTTCATATTTAAATTAATAAGAAGAAGGAGAGGGAGAGAGAGGAAAGAAGAAAGTTATAGGATTGGGGAGGGTGGGGTAGGTTGAAAGCAAGCAAAATTAGTTTAAAGAAAAATTCAGTCTCGTTAGTAATTAAAAGACAACCATAAACTCCACCTGGGGGAACCACTTTATCTCTTGCTGAGCAGTTGGTATTCTTTGCTGTTGTTTTTAAACACATTCAGATTTCTGATAAGTTATGGCAGGAATTATAAGCAAATTATTTCTGCTTCCTATGAGTACAAAGTCTAGATTTTATATGTCTGTATGCATGTGTGTGTATGTGTCTTTATTGTATGTATGTGTATATATATCATATGTATACTTTTCTTTCTAGCATTTATTCTATTCAAAATTTTATTGAGTAGCAAATTTCATAATTAAAGAATTACCTATTTCTATAACCTAAAAAAAGATGGAAATGAAACTATGATACTTCTGCTTATAGCCTCTTATGTAATCGGTGATTTGAAGCTTCAAACCAGAAACATTTAAAAAAAAAAAAAAAGATATATTTCAGTTTCTTTTAGTTAGTATCTTTCTCTCTGGTATAAATATTAGGGGTGAATCCTCACGTGCCTCTATTTATATTTCTCCTACTAATGGGAGATGAGATGACTTTCATCACAGTTAAGTTAGAAGAATAAATCTGTTATATATGTCACTCCACATAAGCATCTCAATGAAATGCTGATGCTGTCATTTTTCACATCCCTTAAATCACCATGGAGATTAAGTACTAAATCAAAAGTCTGTAGAGTTAACCAACTACAAAGTAATATTGAGTGTTTGAAATCTCAAAAAAAGTGACCAATTCTTTCATTGTCTTTTTCTTTTTTCCTAACAATTGATTAAAAAATTAGAAATTTCATATCTTAACAATCTATGTCATGAATATGAGAATTTTTTAATATAAATTAACAGTCTCCAAAGATCTAAAGTAGAATTTGTAATAGTAATTTAATCAAAATAATAAAATCTATAAAATAATATGTGTATATTGAACACTAAGCCCCAGGCACAGTGATAACTGTAATATTTTATTTAATAATGGATACAACCCTATATGATTCACATTCTACAAATGAGCAAAATAATCTTTAGAATAGATTAAAATATGATTGAATTCATGCAGCAGAGAAAGTGATGAAATCGATTTGTTTTAACAAATCTGCAATTTAAAAAAAATAAATACTATAGTTTGAAATGGAAAGGAATGGGGTGTAATAGGATAGGATAGGATAAGATGGGATAGGATAGGATAAGATAGGATAGGATAGGATAGGATAGGATAGGATAGGATAGGATAGGATAGGATAGGATAGGATAGGATACGATACGATAGGATAGGATAGAAAAAAATCCTTAGAATGCATCACATGTTGTAAGATTGGATTGGTGAAACATTGCTTTCAGTTTTGAGAGTAAGAGAGAAAAAAGTAGAGATAGAGAGAAATGAGAAAGGAGGTGAAATGAGAGATGGAGAAAGAGGTATACTGCATAATGAATTTTTTTATTGAGAGATAGTATACAAAAATAAAAATTTGGAGCAACTACACTAAAGAATACTCTGCCTATCTCCACCCATGTATTGCTATTACACAACCCAAACAAAATCAATATAATTTTCTCATTCTTTGTGTTTCTGGTTGACTCTTGTAATTTGACTCCTGAAGGTTTGAGAGAATAGTTATTGTGCAGCATCTCAGCCAATTCCGTTGAGTTACATATGGAGAAATAGAAGACTGAGTAGACTGACACTGTAATCCAAGTTGGAAGTAGAATATGGGCATCCTACTATTGTTAGGCATTGTGCTTTCCATTTCTTTTGTTTCTTTTTTTTTTCTCTCCTAGGAGCTGAGGATTAAATAAATAAAGCATCAGAAGTAACAAGTTGTAGACTGTCAATACCTACTTATCGACTAGTATATCTGTAACACATATGGGCCTTTCCATTGGAATCAAATTACAGCAGTGACTATTACACATCTTCTTGGCAAAAGGCTATATTTAGGTTAAGTTATGTTTCTTAGTGTCTTGGGCTCCTAATAAAGATAATAAAAATATATTTATTCATAAATGAAATAGTAATGTATGTAAATGATAGGTTAAAAAACTAAAAGATTTTTCAAGCGGAATGTATAGTTTATTACATTGTTCAGAGGATGGAGAGGGATCTTTGACTTTGGAGAGAATTAAGTAAGGGAATTGTGGAAGACATAGAGTTGAATATTCTTTTTAGGTGGTCTCAAGATATACCAAGATTGATGAATATCTGGTCAATTCTGAAAAGCTTAATGGGTTAATATGTGAAAAATCAGGAATGTCTCAACAAAAGTTACAAACCAAGTAGCTAAAGAATAAGCTGCTCAATTGCTAAATGAATCTTTAAGGGCCTACTGGTAATATAATGAAATGTGCTAGTTGTTCAAAAGCTATCAATTGGAAAAAGTATGTTTATATAATTAGTCCAATAAGCATGTGTTAGGTGCAATGGAGTACACCAATGTCTCTAGGATAATATAAACGGTAATAATTAATACTTCAAGGTCAAATTTTACCTATTCCTTGAGGCCCACTCAGATACTTAAAGTCAGTCCACACAGAGCTTTATTTTTTTAAGAACCTAACATATAAATCGTTGCATGGTATGTAGCACTTATATATTGTCCTGACTTTTTAAAACAAGTTTCTTGTTTGTACATTTCAGCCAGCTACTTAAATACTTTACAAACTTATAACTGTTCTTGGATTTTTTTCTAATCACATTCTCAGTTTTTTATACATGCCGCATGATGAATATAGATCTGATGATGGGTTAATAGACAGTTTTTTTTTAATATGGTTAGGAAATTATTAAATTAACTCTTCTCAAATTCTCTTGCTTTCTTATGATATTAACTACATTCTACCAGTTATTATAATTGTTTACTTGGTACATTCCAACTAGCTTTTAAAATGCTTGTGGCAGGTAGCAACTCTCATACAAACTCAGCACACTGTACCAAATACAGTGCCTGCACTAGTAGATATCAAATGAATAGTTGTCAAATGGAAATTGAATACATTTTAAAAATAAATCTGACATATATAGAAAGCTTAGCACAGAATGAGCACTTGGAGGGTTCTCAATAAATAAGGGCTGAATGAATAAATGAGTCATGAATTCTAAATTTTGCCATTAAGAAGCTGTGAGACATGTCAGATCACTTCCCATATTGGTGAATTAGTTTTCTTATCAAGAAATAGTATAAGATATTTTGATTTGAAAGATGTTTTTCTAACTACTTTTCAGATTCTATGACGGTTTCTCAGGACCTCCATGAAGAGTGAGGTAGTTGCTTAGCCAATGATAGGTATTCAAAATGCCTTCGCTTATGTTGGACCTAAGATATTCTTTTAAAAAAGAGATTTACTGCTAAAATTGTTTTTAAAAATATTGGTATGAATTACAGTATGCAGTTTTGCCTTTCTCAAACCAGTTTTCACATGTACCATTTAAATCCATCTTGCTGTTATTACATTAAAGTACAAGAAATAGACAAGAGGTCCTGCTGTTCTAGAAGCCACATTCAAATGAATTTGACATTAATTTCATAGGAATATTGGAGACAACATTAATTAATTGCAAAAGCACAGAACAGTCCTTTTACTACAGAGAAAAATGTGCGTTCATTTGCCATGCATACAATGAGCTTCAAAGAATAATAATTTTTAACAGTGAAATAAAATATATCACTTTTTTTTCTCTTTTTCTCACTCCATATTCTCTTTTTAGTTAAGAGAACAGCACACTGAAAACATGTTATTGAATTGCTTCTTCGATGAAGCAATTCGTCAAGGTGGTTTGGGTTTGTTTCCCTTTCCTCAGACAATTTAGATTGGCAAGTTGGCAGGTAAAATCGGACTGCTTAGATTGATCTATTGGAATGTAAAGATGGCTATTGATTGATGTTTATTAGACTCTAAAATCAAAGGTACTGAAGGCAGGCATTCATGTATGTCTCAGTAATACAATAATAATGGTAGCAAATAATACTAGTAACAATAATAATAATTAAGAACTGTGCAATTTTATTTGTTGCTTATTAGTGCAAGACACTGTATTAAATCCTTTTAATATACAATCTCATGTATCCCTCATGACCTTATGTAAGTTTCCTTTATCATAGGAGGGGAAAATGAGCACCTTTCCCAAGGTTAATCATAAGTATGTGCTGAGCCAAGATTCAATGAACTTATAATCTAATAGAAATGAAAATAAAAGGACACACATACATGGCTCACAAGGTAGAATATAATGAGTACTATAAGAAATACACACAAATATAATTTTCTCTAATATTCTTTATCTGTATATTGATTCATTCATTTATTTGTATAGCTGTACTCTCAGTGTTCATGATATTACTTTTGTCCAGAATTTCAGGGTTGGTAGAACCTTAGGACTTCTCCAGTATTTTCATCCATTGCCGGAATTCCTTTCTATAGCATCCCTGAGAGCTGGTCACAAAACCCAGTTGCTGAATACCTTTAATAATAAACACACTCCCTATAGACAGAGAATATCTGCTGCTTCATTCCTGTAGATGGGAGTTGAGACAAACTTGATTTCTCTCTCTCCCATTCTTGATTTTGCCTAATACAGCCAATTAAAAACTTATGATCATCCTTTTTCAACAAGCTAACCCTTCTTTGAGGCCATGATTTGTCTCCATTTTAACTTGTGTCTTCTTTTACTATCAGTATTGCAGTGTTTCTGTGAAGTTAAAACTATGTAATCTTGTAAAGTGTTTAGAAGAATGTCCAACACAAAATAAGTACTATTTAAATAATAGATGAGAAAAATCATGATACTACTAATAATTGTTACTTATTGGATTAGACATAGTGGGTAGAATTCTCCTTCTGGCTGATCACATTTTGTATAGATATAATCATTTAGATACGGATTCTAGCTTTCCTTATATAAGTTACAGCTTCAGGTTCACTTGCATATATCATTAAAATTAGCCCAATCAATTAAATAATGTTTTAATAATTGACTTAATTGACAGGGACACTGGCAATGCCCACTTTATACACATGATATCTGGATTTTGCCTCTTTGATTCATATATTTAAGTATCTTTTCAAAAACCTACGCCATTGCCTGACTTTCTGACTGTCATTAGAAAATAGTAATGATGAAAAGAAGAAAAGGAGAAAGATGGAAACATTTAACATAAATAAGTGGAAGCCATTTCAAAGATACTACTCTATATAAGAGCAAGGATTGAAAGAAAGAAATGTAGTTAAAGCATGACCAACGATCATGATAGGTCCTCCTTTTAAAAACTGAGTCTACCTTTTTTACTAAAATACCGACTCATTATTTATTTAACGTAATGAAATTGATATAAACATATAAAAATTCCACTGTATACAAGGCCAGACAGCTAATTAAAAGATGTTAAAATAGGCAGAAACTTGGAGCCTAGACTCACATTTAAGGTTGTTTTTGAATGACTTGTCCAGGCAGGGAATCTTCCAGAAGGAAATGCATCTTTGTCTGGGTTTAGGTCAAGGGCTGGACTCTCAGGGCTCCACTAAACCTTGAGGAGAAATCCTTGAGGCAGAGCCAGACAGGGGAAGTCACCAGATCCTTGGAAAAGAGAGGAGAAGATTTTCCATCACTCTGGACTCATTCCCAGTTGCACCACTTCTCAGGCAAAGATTATGTTGGCAGCCATTCTCTCGTGGTTTGCTCCTCTGCGGTGGGCACCAGCCATTTATGTAATTCTAAAGTTATGATACAGTATCAACAATCTAGGACACCAGTAGTGCCAAATGCTTTTTAAATATCATTTCAACTCGTGTGTTGCTTTTGGAGAGACATTGCTCCAAAACGTGGCTCTTAATCTTGCAATAATGGCATTTTCGGGCTGTATGGAATCTTAAACTATCTAGTCCAATTACCTCATTTCGAAGATCAAGAAACTGAGGCTGAGAGAGAGTGGACTTGCCCAGAATTACTCAGCCTCAGTGACAGACAACAGTGGAACTGGTGTTTGTTGTGTGGCCTCTTTGGGCTACTTTTTCCAGGTCTGTAAAATAGCAATGAGGGATAGGTCTACATAATCTCTCTAAAATTCCATCCCATTTTAATATTCTACATATGTGATATTTAATTTTAGACTCCTAACTTTCACTGCGATTTCCATTTTGTAATCATCAAGGGGCTTTTATAAAAATGATGCATTTACATACCCAAATGATAGTGTTCAAGCATTTGGATGAAGGCTAAAGTTCTAGTTAATAATTTTTCATTGTGTACAGATACTTACCATTGTCTATGGCATAGATTTAGATTAAAAAATTTGAAAATGCACTTGGTTTCGAATATAGTTGGTAATTTACTGTATTACATCCTAACACTACAAGCAACTTAGTGAAACTACAGTAAGTGTTTCCTTATTGGTTTTGCTTTATGTTGTGCTACTCATTGCTGAGAAGTTCAGTTGTCAAGAATGAGTAGGATGCTAGACAAATCCTGCCTTACAGCATAGGAATAACCACGTTGATTTTAGTTAACTGAAAACTCCATTGCTTCTAAGCAAAGATTGAATTTTTTCCTCTCATTTTTTTCAGCAGACACATTTTAGATGAGCTGACAGCAAATCCATAACGTAATGGTAGCTATAAAAGCTTTCATCAAGAGTGTGCATGTTTAGTGTCTCTGTTTAGGGATAAGCTGAGTTATTGGAGTGGCAAGGGCAAAAGATTCAAGAGGAAGATAGGCTTCCCGTCTCAAGTCATTGTCTTCACAGAGTTTTTAAGGGCTATAGAAGGAGCAAAAAACTTAATATCCTCTTTTTGGGGGTTTGTTTTTCTTAAACTCATCAAATGCAAATCTTTCTAGTCTTTTCAAACTCTGTCTTACAGGTACATTAATATCCATTTTTTTCTCTGAGAAATGTGTGAATTTAATTTTTTTTGAAGTCCAGTTTATAATGCAAAGAGTTCATTGGTTACAGGGGGAAGCCTTTTAGTTGTTTGCAAAAGGAAGCATCTTTACACCATTGAGAATGCATATTCTCAGACATTTGTTATCTAGATGACGTTTGACAAGTTATGTGTGATGATGTTTACAGGGATATCAAAAGGATCCAATAAGATAATGCATATGAAAGAAATGCTTACAATCTAAAGCATAACAGCAATCTTTTTTTTTTCTTTTTATACTGCATATTAAAGGAAATGGATAGGTGTGGAGAAAACAGTGAGGGGTAGAAGAGAGGGTGTGAGAAGCCAATACAGTGCTTTAATTTTCCAATAAAATCACAGTTTAGAGCAAAGAGACTTCCAGGACGCAAATGAAATACTACTGCTGGAATATTCGATGCTCATGCTTTTTAAAATGTTATGGCATTTGAGTCGCTTGGGGATATTGTTAAAATGCAAATTCTGGTTCAGCTGGTCTGGGGTGGAGTCTGAGAGTCTGCATTTCTGAAAAGCTGATGCTGCTGGTCACCAGATTAACAAGTGTAACTAGAAGTCAACTAAGTATCTTACTGGGAAAGGAATCCATTTATTGGGATTCATATATCATGGAACTACTCCGGTTAATGCCCCCTTCCTCCCTTTGTCACATTACAAAGGAAATTTCTGCACTTCCTGGTTTTACTAACTGTTGTGAAAGCATTCCATTTCTACTGGCTGGGGTCTCTGGCTGAAAGATAGCAGCATGATAGGGGTTTATATGCAACCGATTCAGAAATAAAAAAGACCTAGGGAACCAACACATTGCAAAAAAAGAAGTTGAGTTGTTTCTTGTTCCTTTTCCAGGTCTGAGCTAATAGAAGTCTTTGAATCTTGCCTTGAGAATTTTACATCTGCAATTGGTTCTCTTAACTCATTTCCCTTGACACATTGCATATTTACATTGACTTGGGCTACTCATTTCCCTAATATAAACATGAACAGAAATAAACCATGTGAGATGTTTCTGTTTTTAAAATTTTTTTTCAATTCAATTCAGTGTAAATTTACTGAGTACTGCATTACAAAGTAGTAGACTATGCACTGGGAGGGACGTAAGGACCATAAAAAGTAGGTTTCAGGTGTTCTCCATTTGCTTTTAGAGGATAAAGACATAATAACCAAATTCAAGGTAGTTTGAGCTTAACAATATACCCAATCTGGAATAATATGATGGAAATCTGAAATAAGTTGAAATCGGTTCTACTGGGTTGGGAGTTAGGAAGAAGTCATGAAGGTGGGAGAATGTGCAAAAGGATCATTTGCACATGGAGGCCAGAAGACAGCTTGAGACAAAGTTTTTATCATATTATATGTATACAAATAGAACAAAAACAAAGAGACACAGATTCAAAACACAGTGCTGAGATTAAAATTTCATTCTTTGGAATTCCAGCTCACGCCTAGAGTTAGTGTGGGGTTGTTGGAAGTGAGGAGGCCTTATCAGGGTTGTGTTTTAGCTGCTGCTTCTCTCAGACCCAGATTTTCCTCATTGGGCCCAATTCCCTGGAATCTGCAGAAGAAACGATCACAATATAGTTATACCCCTCCTTAGCATATGAAACACAGCACATCAGAAGTTACCTGAATGAGAGAGGGGAGAGAGATAAATCATTCTGAATGGCCTTAAAAATATATTTCCACATTAAGTTCTTTACTCATTAGAAACTCCTTTTTTACAACTCTGGCACTCAGATGTGATAAAATTGTATATTGCTCTAACTTATGTGAGTTTAAACTCCTTTTCAAAGGAATTTTTCTCATGATAGTTACTTTGGTGTGTTGGTTGGTCGTCGGGGAGAATCATTTTATATCTTTTTAGTTTTTGATGTGGGGCTATTTAGTCATTTAAAGAAAATTGATTCTCCAACCCTTGTCTGATTGCTACTCACCCTGCCTGGCGCCATTGCCTGGGTAGAATGTGACTGGAGCATTATCTCGTATCACTGTAGGCAATGCAGTCTGATGATCAAATGTGGACAGAAATGAGGATAACCAAAGAGCATTAACCATTATCAAAGGACATTATCCAAGGGGAAGTTTGGGGTCAAAGTCAGGAAGCAAAATAAATTCCAAATTCAAATGTAATCAGGGACATATCAAGAGACAGTGGGTAGAGCAATGCCCACTTGAGGAATTACATTGTGAGGTGTTTGTTCTTTGTTCTTTCTGGGTATTGACTGTGTTGATTGAGACTGGCTTACAGGCACGAGAAAGTGTTTGAAAATGCCAAGCCATCTCATTTATTGCCTGCTTTTGGAAGACAATTCTTAAGAGAACAAATGAAGCTTGCACTGCTACATACTTTAGATTCTTTTGCATTCCACTGACCAAAACAATGTGTTACCTGTGCTAAATTTGTTTTATCTGAATTAATTAAAATCGAGGAAACTATAGACAAGAGTGACTCTTTAATTTTTTTTTAAAACTGTTCAGCTGTGACAGTTCACAGATCATTTAGCGTCCTTTGCCATATGTTCTGCTATTACTTTTTCTTTTTTAACTTTCCTCCCCTCGAGCTCCAATTTTGGTAGTTTTGGATAGTGTTATTTTGATTTTTGTAGCATGCTGTCAATTTCAAATTCCAGGTAATAAACTTCAGGGGCATAGATATTTCATACTGAGAGAGGTGTTTTGACAATCATCTAGCATTCAGCACCCCCATTTTTCAGGTGAAACTAACAAAAAAAGTAAATAAACAAGGCACTGAAAGAAAATGTGAGGCAGGGTCGAGGAGAGAGATATGAGATTAAGAGAAAGAGATGAGGAAATGAAACTAACATTTATTGGGTGCCAACACACAGCAAACACTTTACTACATCCTTTATATACATAGTACTACTAATCCTTGCCATGACCTTGTGTTATAGACAACTTTGGGCCCACTTTACCAGTGGGCAAATAGAGAGTAAGAGAGATAATAACTAGAGATCAAAGTCTTACAGGCACTCACCAGCAGAGCTGAGGTGGGAAAATCTGGATCTCTAATGTCTCTGCTACCAGCCCGAAAACAACAGATGGTGGTGGCTGCACTAAAAGTACCATTCTTCCTTTTTCACATAGTATCTTGAACTATGCCAAGATAAGCAATTTATTTAAAAGACCAGAAAAAGGATGAGAGTTCAGTAAAAGTTACAGATCCACTGCCTTCCAACCAGATCACTCTCTTTATTCATTTTGAACCTAACCTATATGGGATGCTTTATGGTGGTAATAATCTTTTTACACGAATATGACCTGTCCGTTACTTAGTCATACTGGTCAGTCCCTGAGCTGTTTAGCGGGTTGATATGTAGTCTGTACATCCTTAATAAGCAGAAATTAATTTTTTAGATAAATCAAGATGGATGTATTTTTTCTTTCATAATCCATATCTAAATTTAGGTGTTAATTGAAAATGGTGTTCTCATCTCTGCCCATTTATTCTTTAAAGAGCTACCGATTGAGTGCATACTACATGCTACAAACTATATTAGGAGCCGAATTAGTCAGGGATTATCTAAACTCAGCTATGATAACAGATTGACCCTGAAAGCTCTGTGGACTTAACACGATAAAAGTTTATTGTTTGTGCATGCAAAGTCTTCCGTAGGCTGGGCTGGGGTGTTCTCCAGGGCGGTTCCCTCTCAAGCGATGTGACAGTGGTCCCTTCTGCTTCTATCTTATGGCCTTACCTTCTCAACATGTGACTTCCAGATCACTGTCACAGAGGAAAAGAGAGCCTCAAGGGGTTTTCTCAGCAGGCTTCGAAGGCGGCACACTTATTTTCTGTTTATAATTTATTCATGAGAAATAAATTGAGGACTGTGGTGGGAAGGTGCTGAGCAGTATGGTCTTCTCTGTGCCTATGAAAGAAAGAATTAACAAGTACTGGTGAGTGCTGTTTATATAGCACAAGTTCTGGGGAGAACAAAGATTAAATTGTTAAAGTTATCTCCTTGTATGAGAGCTGTACAGTTATATGAGAAAAACTATAATTACAGGGGAGTATTTAGGGCTATATTACAATTTGGCAGGGCCTATAGCTCCTTAAGCCAGCAACTGCTGTTCTGTTTAGTGAATTCTTTTTTCATCTAAAATAACTGACTTGAGATTTAAAAAGTCCTTGTAGTCTCTTACATTCATGCTGCCTACTTTATTTGTTTGTTTATTTATTTGTTTGTCTGTTTAATAGAGGTCAGAATGTTTTAAAAACTAAGCCCGAGTCTTAGAACTTCTTTTCTTGAACCAGAGGAATTGTGGTAGCTGTTGTTACACAGGATGAAGAAAATTGTCCTTGCTCGCTGTGAACCATGAAAGGCAGAACGAAGCAGCTTTCTGTGTTGGGCACATGTTCTTTATAAATATCCCAGCATTTCTGACTGGCATGGTCAAATATGGAGACAGTCTTCTGGCATCAACCATACAAACAACAAAGCACATGCAATTGGAAAGATCTGTACCTTGTGAAAAAATATGAGTGAAAACTAAGAACTAACTAACTAAATAACTAAATACATAAATAAATAAGGACATGCAAGTATGTTTAGGCTTCAGCATGAACAGGTCCATGGAGTTAGGTTGACAATGACATGTTGCTAGAGATTCTAGATATTATTGTGTATGTACTTTTGGTACATATGTATTTTTTTAACTTAAAAAATAATCATTGAAGAGATAAAAAACATTAATGTCATGTTGAATTGCAGGAAGGGAAGAATAAAAATCTATACCATTTAGGGGGAAGTTTTCTCAGAGAAAAAACAATTTTCCTACTCCTGTCTTATTTATAATGGTAATGTGCCATATCCAGAGACTGAAGTATTTGGGCTTTCACTATAAAATGTTTCCTCTCAACCGTTCCTCTCTGTGCCTTGATTTTCAACTTCCATCGACTTTAAGTTATATCTATGTAATGCATTTGCTTCGGCCTTTAGACATATGTTATGGCTGCTAAGTAAATGTTTTCAGTGAATGTAGAGAGGAAGTGTGATGGCTTCTGAGATTTTAAAGATAAACTAGAAAGGAAAACTATGACAATTACACAAATAATAGTAGTAATAATAATAATACAATCATGAACATTATTTGGGCATTCATTATGATCCAAGTAGTGTTTTATAAGGATCTTTTTATTTAGTCTGCATATTTATGAGGGGCAGGCACTTATTAGCCTCACTTTAAAAATGGGCTTAGAGAGATGTTAAATAAATTGCCCAAGGTCACATGACCAGAAAGTACCTGTCTGACCTATTTAAAGTTAGCCAGCTCTTGTCTTGCTACAAGGTATTTGGTATGGATGTATGGATAATCCATAAACTCAAAATATAACCAAAGGAAACTTCAGCCTAAACTGTGTATTTAAATTGCCTAAAGAAAGAATATTGTAACAAAAATACAGTAGTTGAACACAGTTTGGAAATAGAGATTAGGGATATGTTCAGTTTTTATCCAGAAGTATCCAAAGGAAAAAGCCACTGTCCAGCACAGTGGTTCTCAATAAGGAACCATTTTGCCTCCCCACCCAGGGAACATTTGGCAAGGTCTGGAGACATCTTTGCTTCATGACTGGGAAGAAGAGTGCTACTCGTATCTTACGAGTAGAGACTAGGTATGTTCTGAGCATCCTACAATGCATAGGGCAGCACCAAGCATTATCCAGACCAAAAAGTCAATAGTGCCAAGACTGATCTTATGTAGAAGAGTCTTCTCTTCTCAGATAAAGGAAATTGTGTAATAAAGAGCTCAATCTTTGGAGTCAGGAAACTTGTGGTTCAGTTCTGGCTCTACTGCTTAATTCCGAGAGTTTAAGTTCTCTACATCTTAATTCAGTTACCTATAAATTGGAAATGATAATACTTAGTCTACAAGGTTACTCTGAAGATAAACTAAATGTATGCAAAGTGATTTAGCATAGTCCCTGGCATTCAACAAATTGAATGGACGATCAATAAATTTTCCTGAGAGAATGATAACCAGTGGTTAAACAGAGATAGTACTGTCATTCGAGAACCTCAAAGACTGCTTTTTGACCAGGTATTAAAAAAGAAAGCTGCCTCCAGATCAGACAGCTTTGTTTTAAATCTCATTTCCTCTACTTCTTAACTCTGTCACTTTGAGTTGTCTGTGCCTGAGTTCCCTCATCTGTAAGATTAGTAAGGATGAGGAGTAGTATGTGTCTTCTAGAGTTTCTGCAAGGCTTAGCTGAACATGTAAACTAGTGTTTAGAATAGTTTCAGCCACTTAGACACAGACAACTGTTCGCTCTTATTATTTACTTAGTTAATATTGTTAGATAGTCATAGCACAAATTAATTTTCTAAGTAAATGAACTTTCCCTTTTGAAATACCAGCCATTTCTTTTATTTAAAATTAGCTCTAAAATTATATTTAAAAATCCCTCTATTATTTAAAAACCCAGTACAAAATTCTCTTTAACATTTCATTGTTAACTCAGAGTCCTTGTCATCACAGTATTGTTTCTTATACCAGATTATGTTACATGAAGTTTTAAAAATTATTAAAGTATGAGGATTTTCCTCACTCTAGGCTGCTAGAGTTTCATTATTTGTCTTTTTAAAAAATATTGTTTTTATTTTCTTCCTATAAAAATATCAGTTTTATGACTTTTGTAGTCTCTTATTTTGCTTTTTAAAAATATCTACATTTGATCAGTCGATCAATATTTATTGAACATATATGTGCTATGCTCTCTAAGGTATATCAGTGATCAAAACAAAATAACTCTTTCTTGGAGCTTACTGTTTAGCCAAGGTAAACAATGAAGACATAATGCCTGTTAAATGATCATTTTGTTCACATGTGATCTATGCTATGTCTGAGAAGTATAGGTTGCTGTACTTAGGGATGAACCCTCTAATGTAGTTATAAGACAGGCCTTCATGGAGAATTGATCATTAGGTGGCAGTCTGAAAAGTGAGTAGGTATCAGCAAGTCAAAGAGAAAAAGCACTGCTAGCAGATAGAACAGCATGTGTAAATGCTCTGATTCTGGACAGGGCATGACGTTAAATAAAAGAATTTTTAAAAGCCTTGTATGGCTGGAGACCAAAAAAGAAATTCAGGTTTATGGTAGCATTGCTGAATCTGGAAAAATAGCCAGAGGCTTGATCATATATGATCTTCTAAACTGTGTAAAAGATTGACTTTATCCAGTAGACAGTGATAAGCCATTGAAAAGTTTAAGCTTATTGTTAATATGATAGATTTCCATGTGAAGAATGGCTTGAAAGTAGGGAATGATGACACAGAGACACCAGTTAGAAAGCTTCTGCAGTTGTCCAGGGGAGATGTGATGAAAGCAGCCCAAATGGTGTCTCTAATAAAAGTAAACAGTCTCTGAGTCTACTGTGAGAGGAGGGCCAATATTTAGTTTATGGACTTGGAAAGATTGATTTTTGGCTGTTTTAGTTTATTTACCTTCAACCTTGTTCTTGGCCACATTCCAGAGGATTATAATTGATAATCAATTTCCAAAAGAGCAAAAAAAACAATATAGAGCAATAATGAAAATGAAATTGTGTTTGTGTAATACTTGAAAACTATCTATTGTTGCATTTAATCAGCAAATTTTCCTAACAAGAGATTTTTACCGCTGTTCCTTCACTACTGTGGTCTTAGTTAATGTACTTTAATTTGTTGACAGTAGGAAATTTCTACCTCAGTAAGCCATGATGCATAATAGAAAACTTCATATGTCCTGTCTTACAGAAAAAGTTGAAATTGCATAGAAGTGGCCTTCTATTTTGTTCTTTACATTATGGGAGAATTAGAGAAGTGTTAACTCATTAGTTCTCATTTTTAAGCACTAGTATCTTGAAAAAAAAAAAAATACAAAACTTTAGAAGTTTAAATAAGGAGAAAGTTACCTACATTGTGTGTACAAAATACATGCCATGTTAAATATGAACTGTGTGCATATTAAATATGTATATGTATACACACAGGCATATCATGTGAGACCTTGAACACTGTATTTAGAAAATTGGGCATTCTATTTTGAAAATCTGCAGAACCTCTTCAATGAGCTATATATGTCTATTTCTAAATTATTTGTCTAAAATAGGTATAGTATTGCTTTCTCATAGAGTAACTAGAATTAAATGAGATCTTTTAGACAAAGTGCTTAATTTAGCACCTAATGAATAAAAATATTTAATGAAATTTAAATATGGATATGTAATTTAAATGTAATTTTATTATCACAAATTGTCTATATGGCTTAATATAAATTTATATACATTGATAATTTGATATAAGATTATATATACAGATTCAAATGTATTTATTTCCACATACATACACTATATTTGCTTGTGACTATTATAACAAAAGTGGTTACACAGTGATATTCAAAATGACATAGCCTTACATCCACCTTCGGTTAAATTAGTTTAGTTTTACATTTTTGATTATTTCTGCTCTGGAAAGTTACCATAAGTCAGAAATTGAATGTTAGCCTTGAAGATATGATTTCACATGAGTTAAAATTCTAGTGCAGTTTCTGTATCTTACTTTCTCTCATTTACTCATTTATTCCTTTATGTATTATTTAAACAAATATTTCCTGGATCTCTGTTCCATGCCAACCACTCTAACCCTTCAGAATCTTACAGGCTGGTAGGGGAACAAATATGAAAGGGAATAACTGCAGTACATGACGTGGACAATGTCCAACACATTCTTTCAAATAAGGAAGCATTCTACTTTCCTAGATGGCATATGGTTAATTATTTAGTACATTTGTCTATCATTAAACGAAATAAAGAAGAATAGACATTTAATAGAGAAAACGTAAAGGAACTTTTTTCCCTAAGCATCTATTTTTTACTCATCCTCTTCACCTACCACCTACATGCTGAAGACACCCAAATGATTATTGGTAATTACTAAGAGAATTACTTTCTCTTACCCCGGAATCCTATTTCCATCTGACTTTTGGCAATCTGTAGGTAGATGTTCTGTAGCTATTTCAAGTTCATTCTGCTTAAAACAAATTCATTATGTCCTTTCCTCTCACAAAAATTGTTCTCCTCTATTTCTAGTCCCGTTAAACATATTGTCACCCACAAAATCACTTTATCTGAAGTCTTGAGGTCCCAGTCCATATTCAGTCAGTCCTGTCTCAACCCATACACAATTGGTCATCAAACCCTCCTCCTCCTCTGCCAATTTTCTTTCTCTTTCTTCTAGGTAAACACATATAACCCCTATGCCCTAAATTAGTAGAATAAAAAAGCAATTTTCAAGTTGCTAAGCAGCAGCAATTGAAAGAAAGCTCAGAAAATTAAGTCAGTGACTTGGTTATTAAGTGCTACCACTATGTTGTCTCTTTTTCTGTGACTGAAACATCTTTCTCTTTGACATGGAATACTAATTTTAAATTCTGCTGACCTATGAACTTCAAAAACATCCTCCTATACAGGTCCGCATTATATACTTGCTCAATTTACCTTTCCCTCCCATCATTGATGTTTTATACTGCCAAGGATGTTGCCAGCTATGAATCTTAGAGTCCTTTTCAAAGATCTGACTGCTCAGGAAATGGATGGGAGATTCACACTGTAGTTCATGTTTATGGAGAAATACATTATTCATTGATATTAGTCATTGAAAAGAAATGATTGACATCACTGTAGTGAAAGATATCGCAAGTTGGCTCTGATTATTTTCTAAGTGTTCTTGAAATTTCCTTCTGGTCCACACTCTTAAAGAATCATTTATTAATTCATAAGGATAAAACTATCTGGAATATAGTAGGTCCAGGGATGGTAGTGTATCCTATTCTCTCTTGTAGGATATCTTTAAAAAAGAAAAATCAGTGAGCATCTAGATCCCTAAACTGCCCTAAACATTAGGAAAATATGTCTAAGTTCCCAAGGAAAATACATTGAAAGAAGAAATATGACGGTTTTCTTTTTCTTTTTAATTTTTAAGGTGTTTTTAAAAAGTTTTATATCCTGGCAAATATATGGTATGGGGCTAATGTTAACTGTAGGTTAAAATGAGAAGTTTACTTTAAAACATGAGATTTTTAAATGGAATTGTGTAACAGATACAGAGGAAAAGACTGCTTGGAGGGGAGGAATAGATAAAGACAATTATTCCCTGAAGAGGTAAAAAAAAAAAAAAGAGATTAAATTTGCTTTGAATATTTCTTAAGTAAATAGATTCTTTCTGAGCTCCCACCTATTTTTTTTTCCTTCTTTTTTGAAAGAATTGAAATTTCTGATACACCTCAATATTTCACATCATTTTGGTCTGTATATCCTGATCTGGCATGATAATCTAGCATTGTTAGCAAACAGTGGTGTCATCGCTGTATACATATTTACTGGTCCTCAGCTAAAATTAGCTTTGCTGAGCAAATAGATTTTGTGCAGCCATCCTAAACAGATCATTTCCAAAAAATGCCAAGGAAGACACTGACAATAGGACTTACTTTATCCTTTATCAATATGTTTTCTTACTTAAAAAATGGGAAAAGGAAAAACTAGACCAAAGGTAAAGCTTGTGATTCACAAACGTAAACCTCTCAAGTACAGACAAGAGCTATACATTTGAAAGGATGATTTGTGAACCTCATCACACAAGCAAAGGATCATTGTTAGCAGTTGCTTATAATTCATGGTGAAGTGCCTTAAGAAAATATTACGGCTAATCATGGTGTTGCATTTATTCTGCTTTCTGTAAACCAGATGAGTGTAGGATGATTTATATAGCATAGCTTTCAACATGGAAGTAGAGGGAAAGTTTATTACCTGTTTTTTTTTCCCCTCCTCTGAGAAGGATTTGCTTTAATGTGAAGTAAGATTCTGATAAAAAGGCTTCAAGTCACAATGCATTTTGCAGTTTCCTTGGAATGAAGTCCAAACCATTCTCCTTTGCCAATTTGTCTGGAAGCCACACACGTGGGCAAATATAGGGATGAAAGTTCATTTAGAATTTGCTCCACTAGAAGAAGACAGTGCTTCACACATGGAGTTGCTTGGTAAATATCATAGGTTTTCTGATACCGCTTCATTGCAAGTGGCTAATAGGACTCCAAGGGAAAATTGAAGGAGTTGAGAAAAGCATCAGCAGTGAGATAGATATGAGTTAATGGAAAGCTAGAGCATTGGGACTCAGAAGCCTGAAAGACCTGAGTTTGAATCTTGTCACCTCTTATTATCTGTCACTTCTCTCAGTCTCAGTTTTCTCTTTTGCAAGACAGCAATCATACACCTATCATGCAGATTGTTCTATGGATTATGTGGGGCAACCTATGATTCATCATGCTCTTTACCTTGCAGGCAGCAGGTCTATTCTGAGGGGTAATTTTTTTCTCTTGTTTTAGCATAGCTTTAAACATTTTTTTTTTTTAATTAAAAATCTCTGCTCCACTTAGGTTTTTTATTTCTCAAATAACCATGCTTAGAAACCTGTGTTATTCTCCAACACCTTTTTTTTTTCCTTCTCCAGTATTCCTTTAGTCTTTATTTGATTTTTTAGCACCCATTATTTCTACAGTTTACGTAACCCTCTGCTCTCAACAAAGAATAATTGATTCAAGAATGTTGGGGAATGATCCTGCATCCCAATGAGAAGTTGCAAACCCTCTACCAACCTAAGACTTTCCACCTCTCCCCTCTTTGTCCTTCCAGAAAACAAACAAACCCATGCTTCAGCTCTATGACTTTTTGAATCAGATACATACATAAATATTTGAAGGTGAGGGCCGAGGGATGGTGTCCATGGTAAATTCACTGACCTGATTCTAACTTTTCAGGGAAGCTGTGTTGGGGAGAAGAGAGACTAGAGATGTAGGCAGGCTGAAAACTGTCATCATCATAATTGTTTTCAAAGGAGCAACTCCAAATTGCTTATGGAGATTGTGAGAGAGAAATATAAGGTGAATTTTAACAGAGTCTGATAATCCATTGGGAGGAGGAGCATGAGGAGAGAGCATCAATTTACCATTTACTTAAATTATCTTCACCATAAAAATCATATACCTCTCCATTCCAGCTTTCCCATTCAGTTCATTTGTACTGCGTGTCCTCTGTCTAGCCTCTTTTTCAGAGCTCCTCATGTGAGTTGCTAGGTTCTTAGTGCACTATGTTCCCAAGTTAATATCATGTTATGGCACCATTTGGGCAACGACAGAAAATAACAGCCTTTGAGGTTTCACCTTTCAGGAGAGGGGATGTGAGACTTAATTAATGAGTGATGTAAGATCTTCCGCAATCCTGGAATAAAAGTCTTTAAATCAGAGAATTGCTATTTTCCTAGTTTTAAATAAATACCTGCCAAGCTAACAGGGATTTAAATAACTATTCAAATGCAAAATGTGCTTATGTATATGAAATCAACTACACATTTAATCCTGGAAGAGAATTTAGGGCTAGCCTCTCATGTTATATCTTGAAAAACATGAATTTTCCTTAATTCATAGAGCTTGTTAGAGCCAGACCAAACTAGAATCCAGATTTCTTAGATCCAGTACCCTTTGCAACATATAAGACTGCCTCACTATAGATATCCTATAGAGAATCCATGGAATCTGACCAAAATCTAAGGAGAAATGCTTTGTGATTAGACTTAAATCTTTTTCAAACATAAGCATGATTATTACTATTATATGAAGATTGTAAATGACTTTTAATCCCATTGGACAGAGAAGAAGATATAGTCTTGGAGCCAACTCTATGCTAGGAAAATATTACTGGCAGGAGTCCATGTTATTTGCCAAGGCAACGACCACCTTCCACAACTGAGTGAAGTTCAATGTATTTTTTTGGTCACGTTGAGGCATTGTTGAAAATTGCTCATAAGAAGTACATAGAGTTTTCAGTATAGCAAGCTAAAAGAAAGATCCAAAAGTGAATGTATGGCATAATTTGATCTAGCCTAAAATTGTTGCTGTAGAATAGGATAGTAGTCTAAGTCATAATGAAATGAATCCTGGATTTTGCATCAGGTGACTCGAGATTAAATACCCAAGCTAGCATTCTCCTCACTGTCTGATTTGTGGTAAATCACTGAACTTCTCTGAGCCTCAAAGTGCTTTTTAAAAAACTGAACTAATAATTTCCAGATCATGTAGTTTGGGGGAGACTTATGTAAAATAATTCAGGTCAAGTTGCATTGTATGGTGCTAATAACATGTCTATAGTAGGCAATCAGCTGTAGATGTAGTATTTTGAATCTAAATATAAAGAGAGTTGTCAGCAATGATTAGGATGTATGCTTACATTTCGTTAAGTAGAAATCAATCCTCCAGAGACCAGAGACAGAGGGACAGAGAAAGAAGTGTTTACATAGCAAATTAGAACATTAATATCCTTCACTAATTATATAACTTTGCTCAGATATCACATTTCTAGATGTTGCTCAGATATCACACTTCTAGATGTTACTACCCATTGTCTCAAATATGGGTGGCTGGAATTTCTGGAAAAAAAAAAAAGATGAAACAGAGAACAATAGCACTTATGATGTTGGAAGCTTCATTTTTATAGGAAAATTCCACCTTCCTTGTAGTTTACCTTATATGTTTTTGTTTTATTTTATTTTTTTAAATTTTTTGTGGGCACCAGTTGGCTTAATCACTTAATTCAAAGCCTTTAAGAAGCCATACTTATCTCTATCTTCCACTTTTTTTTCCCCCAATGGAATTCAAGCTAGTTCAGGGCAAAAGTTTTAGATATTTGAATAGTTTATGTCTGTTTCTCAAAGAATAATGGATTTATGCCATTATTTCAGGTAGAATCGACTGCATAATTCATGGTTTTATACAAGCAGTTATAAGGATTCATTTCTACAATGTCTTTTTATTCTCCTCTTCATATTTTACAATTACTTTAAGTCCTAGTCAATTATAGTAAACTATATACAGTTTCTTATGGGTTATTGTGGTAACTATTTTAATAGGATGAATCAGCCTCCATCTGTCTAGTTTTGTCTGGGTAGGTTTCTACCTGACAGCAGTTGATGAGAGATAATATAACCTTTGGAGGATATTTCAACTTTATGAAGATATGGAAGTAAAATAAATAAAAGTAAATGGATGGGTTTTGTGTATGATCTTGTGTTTTTGATGACTTCCATTCAGAATAACTTATTAATTCATTCAGTGCCTATTTAGTGTCACATCGTTCTTAGATGATGGAGAGACAAAATGGATTGAAACATGCTGCCTGTATGAAGTAGCTCCAAGTCTTTTGGGGCACAGGACCCAGAGAGGTAATTGTATTACAGTGGTAGGTGGTAGATACAATGCAGATATCATGACAGAACTAACTGTTCTGTTAAATTCTCCTATCTGAATTTGCAGTGGGATAGTTTCTGGGAATATTTCCCAATAAGGAAATCCTTAAGCAAAGGCTTATGGAGTAGAAATTAACCAGGAGAGGAAGATTGAAGGAACTTCTTAGTTGAGTTCTTAGATTCTGCCTCATAACATTTTTATCTGTCACTCCAATACTGGTGGACCATAAAAACATGTCTGCAAGTGGCTCTTTAAATAACAACTGAGAGAGCATAACAGAACAGAGCAGACTGTATCATTAGAATTAAGCGCAGTGTAGCAAAGTACACTGGTACGGGCTACTTGTCAAGAAGGAATAAGGAAAGTGCCTTGGGATTGAAACGATAGTAATTTTTTGAATACATACTCTATGCAGGCTAAGCATTTTACATGTTATTCTGTTTAATCGTAACAACAAATCCATAGGTAAAAATTATGATTATTATTTCAATTTTAGATATGAATCAATAAATGAAAGCTTATAGAAAACAGCAAGTTATTTTCTTATGTACATATAGTGAGTAAAAAAATTGGACTAAGAATCTGGTTTACCTGTGTCTAAAAATCAAGATCTTTGGGCTATGTTGCCTTGTCTGTGTAAATTACATTGGTCATATTGCATTTATTATGGGCACCACGAGTGTCGAAAAGTGTAAATTGGAGAAAGCTGAAAAAGCCAGGCAAATAATGAAAGAATTAGATTTAGGGGAATGTATAAATAGATTAAAGGTTATTAAATAAAGCCCAAGTTATGGGGAGGGAATTTATACACACATATAAATGCTAAATGGAACTGAAATTATATATAACCCAGATCAACATTATATAATAAGAGTTTTAATGAATGTGGAAGCTACTGAGTATTTGACAGCTTCTATAGAATAAAAAGCTATTGGATTTTGAAAGCCATCTCATAGGAAATATTGGAAGCTGAAACACTTGAGGGATGTAAAGCTAAATTGAATAAAACATATCTCTAATCTCCAATATGGCCTCTTCTTATAAAATACGTGCGAAGACACATATACTATTCAAAGCCACTTTTAATTTTTACAAACCGCGTGCCTCAGTTTATTTAAATAATGGTTTAATCTTAGAAGAGAAAACTTCTTAAAAATTAATTTGCAGGTAGAAGCTAAAGCATTGTAGGATAACTTGTAGAAACTGAAGTCTCTTTTCAGTAGGATGGAAAACATGCAGTCATTTAAAAATAATTAGTTTTGCAAAGGGATACATGAATGGAAGGTCTTGGAAAGGAGGCAAAGAATTAATTTCCCAAAAGACACTGCAGATAAAATTGTGGTTGGCACAATTCATTCGCAGATAGACCTCTTATTGGTATCTTATCTATTCTCTAGGTGATATTTGGAAATAGCACATGCTCTAATGATTGTCCAATCATACAAATGAGAAAGGCACCATTCAGACATTTAACTCTGGACATACTCCCTGAGCTCAGTCTTGCTTTAGTCCCTTCTTAAAGAAGTCTGAAAAGAAATAGCAGAAGTAGTTACCCACACCTCTATCAAGTGGGAGTTATGGGCTTTTTATCTTACTTAATCTCCCTGAATTATTCTTGTGCAGCAATGAAAAAGAAGATTATTATATTGAAAGGAGTCATCAACTGGTATTTTCTGTTTGTTTATTCTGAATCCCTGAGTTATTTTAGCATTTATGTTCTCTTGACCTATGCTTACATAAATGCTGGTGTCCTTTCTCATGGGTGTGTGTGTGTGTGTGTGTGTGTGTGTGTGTGTGTGTATGTGTGTAAACATATACATATATATATTTCTTGCATCCCATCTATATCTTGCATCCCATCCAAGCCTCAATTGCTTCTCTAATGATATGATAAGATGTTTTTGCCATTTTAACTAGTACCCATTGGACTCAATGAAATCTATCATGATTTCTCATTGCAAACATGATAAAGGATGGTCTCATTATCCCATCATTCAAGGTATTTTACAATATAAAAATGGTCTATATTTATAACTTTTTCTTATATTTCTTATATTTTCTTTCCTATATTTCTTCACCTTTCCTACATATGCTTCTGCTCCAGTCAGACTGGTAACTTACTCACTGTCCCTGAAACTTGGCTCATGCTCGATCACCTTTTGGCATTTGTTCAAAGTGTTCCCTCTGCTTTTACCACTATCTCTTGTATTCCTTGTATTCTTTCTGCTCTATTTACATTATCTACCTATTGAAACTCTACTATCATCTCCTAAAAACAGGTCTCGATCTTCCCTGCTAAATGAGGCTCCTCCTTTCTTTGAGTCTTCACAGCACTTGCCTGGCATCTTCGCTGTGGACTCATCCTAATGCACTGTGAGAACTCATTGTGTTATCTGAAGTTTCTGTCACAAGGATTTTAACATGGGAGGTGATTAGGTAAATATTTATGGAATGTACAGGAATTATTTCTTTGAAATCTATTGCTTTTTTTTTCAAGTGGAAACTGAATTCAGAAGCAATCTCAATGCCTAGAGTTAAAGGGAATGACTAAATGCATTATAACCGATCCATATGTGGACTATGCTGCAGTCATTAAAATTAGGTTTACAATGAAGGTTTAATGTCATGGGAAAATTATGATATACAGTAAATGTTTGGCACCCACAAGGGATTTTTCCTGTTCCTTTCAAAGGTACATGATTTTTTTAATAATAGTATAATAATAGTAGCTAACCCTTACTTGATATTTACAATGTTCCAGATCATCTTGAATTGTCCTGTATTTTATATAATGCAGAAAAATAAACTGAAGCACAAGGCGGTTAGATACTTTTTCCAAGATCAAGTGCTTCAAATGAAGCAGTGAAGTGTGCTGGTTGAGCAGAGAGAACTTTGTCAGAAGACCTGCGTTTTAGTCACTGTTCCATCACTTGTAAATTACTTGCCCTCTCTGTATATTAGTTTTACAACTGTATAACAGTGATAATAACAGTTGTGAGGATCGAATTACATATATAGATATAGTACTTAGCATAGCACCAGGAACATAGAAAGCACTAGTCAAAAGTAGCTATTTGTATATCTAAAGTTTAGTATCATGCCTGGCTAAATGGGTATCTGTTGCCTGAATGAAGGAATGAAAGCATTGTCTCACCTCAAGTCTCACTGGTCCTCTTTGCTCTATCCTATCACCTCCTAATGACATCTCACCATTACTGAGAGTTATTACATACACAGCAATGAAAACAGCCAAAAAAAGCATACTGAGGCCCGATTCTGGGCAATCAAATAGACTCATTCATCAACTAAAATTATTTACATTGCCTTTATGATTCAAATTTGTCTTAGAAAAATCCAAATAGGCAACCTACCAAATAGGAGAAAATATTTGCAAATCATATATATGATAAGGTGTTAATATCCAAAATATACAGAGAACTCTCACAACTCACTAGCAAAAAAAAAAAAAATCTGATAAAAAATGGGCAGAGGATCTGAATAGACGTTTTTCCAAAGAAAACATACAAATGGCCAACAGATACATAAAAAGATGCCAAACATCACTAATCATTAGGGAAATGTACATCAAAACCACAACAAGGTATCACCTCACACCTGTTAAAATGTCAATTATCAAAAAGACAAGAAATAACAAGTGCTGGTGTGGATGAGGAGAAAAGTTAAAAATAGAACTCCCATATGATCCAGCAATTCTACTTCTGGGTATGTATCTGAAGGAAATGAAAACACTAACTCAAAAAGATATATGTACTCTCGTGTTCATAGTGGAATTATTTACAATATCCAGAATATGGAAACAACCAAAGTGTCCATTGACAGAATAATAAAGGAAATATCGTACATATATTTATGTTCATAAATATTGTATGAATATTAGTCAGTCATAAAAAAGAATGAAATCTTGCCATTTGTGACAACATGGATGGATCTTGAGGGCATTATGCTAAGCGAAATAGACAGGGAAAGACAAGTACTATATGATCTCACTTAAATGTGGAATCTAAAACATACAAATAAACAAAACCTGGCTCATAGAAACAGAGAGCAGATTGGGGTTGCCAGAGAGATAGGGGTTTGGGAGTGGAAGAGATGGACAAACTTTTAGCTATAAAATAAATAAATCATGGGGCAACTATATGCTATATTGTATATTCAAACGTTGCTAAGACAGTAAATCTTAAAAGTTTTCAGTACAGGAAAAATAACTTGCAACTATGTATTGTGACAGATGTTAACTAGACTTATTGTGATGATCACTTTGCAATATATTCAAATATCAAATTATTTTGTGCACTCAAAACTAATATTATATGCCAATTATACTTCAATAAGAAAGAAAAATACAGATCTTTACAGGTCAATAAACTAAGAACAGTGGAATATATTAATGTCAATGACTATTGTAGTGTTAAGGGGGGGAAACTGAAAATAAATTGGAGATACATAGGATCTTAAGCATGCATTTAAAAAATAGGAATGGAAGTTGATGGAATAAAACTAAGGAATATGCCAGAATGTTAACAGTGATTGTACTGGGGTTATAAGATTATGTATTATTTCCCTTTTAAATATCTTTATTTAAATCTTTGTGTACTTTTAAATATTCTGCCAAATTCCATTCTATTTATAATTAGAAAAAAATATGATAAAAATAAATTTTGTCCTTCAAAGTTAAAAAAAAATTGAATTCAATAGCTATGGATCTAAACCTTTCTTTAGTTTGACGCAACTGAAAAAGCTGTTGTTTTGGCCGATAATAATGTGGATTTTAAAAACATATCAAACGATTCTGTAAAGTACTGAGAATGATGAATTCAAATTTCAGAAGTACTTTGTATTCCTTACAAGGTCACCCACAGAAGGTAGTGATCACTCACATTTAGGCCCTTAGTCTAATGAGTTTAATTAAAACTTTTTAAAAATATATTTTTACAAGACAAAGGTGAATCTAAGCTATAAAATCAAATAGATTGACTGATGGCTTCCACCCACCAGTAATCTATATAATATGCGTATGAAATGCCTATTGAAATGAAATACTTGACTCCTAAAACTTTTATGATGGTTAACAATTTTTGGCAGGCTCAGGAGTCGACAGACTTTTCTGCCATAAATCTTGACACATTTCAGCGATTCTCACTCCAGCAGAGAAGACAAGTGATTACAGGAAACCACAGTCTTAAAAGATGTACAGTTCAGAGGTATATGGGCAATTATAACCAACATACGAAGTAGCCATGGTGCATTGCAGCTGAAGATAATTTGGCATGTTAAAAATCTCTCAAAGGAAAAGCAATGCAACTGTTCCCTTGTTTCTGACCTTTTTTAAAGGAGAATAATGAATGGTTCTGTTTGAATCCATTCATTCAACAGATATATATTCACTGCCTACTATGGACCAAGGACTAGTGTAAGTTCTTGGAACAGAGAAAAATCCTGACCTTTTCGGAGCTTACCAATTAGGGTGTATATGGATGGGTTGAAAGAGGGGAGTATGAAAATAAACAAATGAATCTACAAATGATGTACATGTCTAGAGCACCCCTATCCCAGAGTAATTTCCTCAGTGACAGAAATGTTCCATAGTCATGCTATCCAATATGATCAACACAGGCCACATGTGGCCATTGAACACTTGAAATAAGCCTAGTATGAAAGAAGAACAAAAATTTTAAATTTGTTTTAACTATTTTAAATTTAAGCTTAAACAGCAGATGGGCATACACAGTGGCTACCATTTTGGTGAAGGTCTAGATAGCTATAAGACTATATAAGCGTATGTGAGGAGGCAGGCAGGGCACAGTGGAGAGGCTGCAATTTTAGAGGTGTCAGAAATGACGTCTTGAAGAGACATTTGGCTAAATATCAAAAAGAGGTGAAAGAAAGAGCCATGCAGATATTTAGAGGAAAATTTTTCAGGTAGAGAAACTGGGAAGTGCAGAGACCTTGAGGTGGGAGATGCCTGGCTTGGAAGAGGAATGGCATGGAGGCCAGTGAGGATGGAACAGAGTGAGTGTGTGGACAAAAGGTAGATGAGACTGTAAAGCCCGTGGCCATGGTGAGGAATCAGGAAATCTACCCTAGGTTTAATTAATTAACATACATACATATATATAAAATGTATATATTAAATTAATATATACATATTATGTATTAATAATTAAGTAAATTAAGTGACACATATATATTATATATATTAAGTGAATTAAGTGATACATATATCACTTAATTATTGATATATAATATTAATGTTAAAATATATTTATAAACATAGATTTAGCAAATATTAGTATATATACTAGCTAGTGAACATATATTTAAAATTAGTGTCAAGTTTTGAGATTCAAATTCCAGAAGAGCCTGTTCATTTCTCTAAAGCCCTTTGTTAACCTGGGGGTTAGCTAGAGGATTTTATCTGGCCATGTATTTATTTGAAATGTTCTGTGTTTCTCTAAGTATCTCTTGGACTTGCATTTCCCACCATACTAAATAACATTTATGACTATAACCCTCTTTAGACCTCTCCTTACCCCAACAAATATATTCTTTTCTTTTCCTAAGATTGAGTTTATTTTTAAAATTTAAATGTAATTGAAACATGTTACGGAAGAAAATATGCCAATTTTTATAAGCAGATAATTCTGGAAAATTAATGAGAATTATAGGTCATGGTACAGAAGGAGATATGAACGTAAAACCTTTTTTATAATAAAGATCATTAGTCACATGAAACTGTACAGGGTGTTAAAGATATTGCAGGTATTCAGATTTACCTTGAATTTTACCCTACTGAAATATATCACATTTTAAATCTTGATCCATATTGACACTTAGCTGCTATGTAATAGACATTTATCTTAGATTTTGGCTTTACCCATGACTTCATTTTTAAAAGAAACTTGATTACTTTGTAGGGATAGTTAAAATTTCCTCTTTTTAGTTTATTTTAATCAGGAAAATGTATATACGTGACCATATTTTTCTTTAATTAATTAAACTTCTTTAATTAATATTTTGGTATTGCTGTCTTTTTAATTTGCTTTCTTATTTATTTAATCAGCTAGTTGTGCCATTAATGAAGTCTTTATATAAAGTGAGATGGGAAATAATGAGAAAAAGTCTTAACATTTATTTAAGTGCTCAGTCTATGCCAAAGTATATAAAAATAATAATGCAGTCATTTTTTAGTGACATTCAATAAACTCATTGAAAGGACAAAACAATGAAGAATTGTTGTTATTATCTTATACATATATCCTATGCATTATATATACATTATTTCTTTTAATTTATATACCAGACTTGCATGGTAGCTGGTAATGCTTTTATTTTATGGATAAAGATATTTAGGAGATACAGAAATCTGCCTAAATACACACATTCCTAGTACATGATAGTACAGGACTCAGCTCAGAGACTTTTAGACTATTAAATCTTCGTTACTTCCATCACATTTTCTCTCTCCAATTATAATTGTGTAATATCTGAAAAATAATGTTTTTATGTCTTGGCTTTGCTATTTACTAGCTGTATTTACTGTTTCTTATTAGGATTACTTACTCTTGGTAGATCTTTATTTCCTTGTCTATAAAATGATATTAATATTAAGTATGTTATAAAGTTATTATGATTATTATATGAAATAATCCATGTAAACAAAGAGCAAAGTGCTTAGAACAGAGTAATCTCTCAATAAATTAACTATTATTAATCATTTTATCCAAGTTTCTGCATGTGTAAGTAGGAAATGGAAGAAATTACTTGGCATTATAGTTCCATGTGGTATAATAAAATAGATTTTCTAAACCTTGTGTTCCTTCAGTCTTTCCAACCACACCACTTTTAAATTTTGATCTTCCATAATTTGCAGATTATGTGCAACCAGATACCATTATTAATGAGCTAAAAGGAAAATTGATTAACCTCCTAATGACTTCCTTCCCTAGAACTGAAACTGACGCTGGATTTCCTCAGCTGCTCTGTGATTGCTGCTGTCTGCCTGTAATCAGTGTTTTCAAAAAGATTGACTTTGTCATCTTGTTGTTCAGCCCCGTACGCCCCACCTCCCTATAAGAACTTGAGGTCTTCCCGTTCCTCCGATGACTTCTTTCCATCCGTGTTCCAGTGGTGCAGGGCATTGACAGGCGTGTCGATGATGCCATTTATTTTCACATTCACTTTTTGTTTCATAACTGGAGAAATTCACAGAATTTCTTCATATTCTTCTAGTTTCTGGGCATCTCCCCAGTCTTTCTCTTGCAATTCTGTGTTCTTTCTGGGCTGTCCTTGCTCCTTATCTTTCATCTTCCACTTCTCAGTCTCATTTTAGAAGACAAATAACCCCTTTTGTAATCAAATGATCCATTTGGTATCATGAAAGTCTTGTCTTTCTTCTAGAAAAAAATATTACGCAGTGGGACAAAAAGAAAAACTCTATAGTTTGTGTCATTTTGCACCTCCTAGGCCGAGGCCTGACTCAAAGAACATGGAGACAATCAAGGAGAGAATGAAAATCAATGTTTTGTTGGAGGCTGGCTAACTTTGGAAAGTAAGCAAGCATGTAGCCTGGAGGACATGGGAGCTCATGATGGCTACAGGAATAACCAGATTCTATCCCTAGCCTCCTCTACAAATGAAATGGTCAGGTTCATCTTCATTATGCATGCACTAGCAATACGAAAGTCACAGTACATCTGGGGTTCTAGTCATAGGAGGAACCTGTAGCTTTGGAAGTTGCATATTTAAGCAAAAAGAAAAGAAATGCAAGAGGAAAAGGAAGGAGATGAGGACAAGTTTATTATTACTCTTAAGTAAATACTTTGCCCAAAGCAGTAGATGATGAGAATGGCACCCCAAGGTAATAAATGAAAAGGATCAATGTTTGAATAGTAATTGTTTAAATCTTTTTAATACTATGTAAAAAAACACATCTAAATACATAAGAGTACATGTAACTGAATAAGAAGGGGAATTTTCTTTCTTATTTTTCTTATTTGCTCTATTTGTTTACCAAACACTCAGATTAATCCCATTACCAAGTTTTTACAAAGAAAGCCCTGTTGCACAACTTCCAGACCTTTTTCTTCTCAGCTTTCTTGAATGTTCTCCAAATTTCGCTCTCAATTCTTTGGCCTCTGGACTTGCCAAAGAGTACCCATTCTTTGAGCTCTCTCCTTAGTCTTTTTGTCTTCCTAAGCAGCTCTTAATTCTTTTGTTTCTTTCTTGAAAGAGTTCTGAGCTTTGTCTTTTCTCAGACTATCTTAGTGTTTTTCCCTCCTTGGGGAAATTTCTATGGGCCCCCTTATACTCATGCAGTCAAGGTCGGGGTAGGTCTTTTTTTTTTTTGGACCCAACAGGGGTTTCCTGCCTGTTTTTGTATTGTCAATTTTTACATTAATTGGACTAATCAATCTCATGAATTTTTCTGAAGTTGTTCAACAACCATATAAGGTCCAAGAGCTATCAGGACCACAGTCTACAGTGTGGAGTAAGCCAGGTCTGAGTTTAAATTCCCTTTACTCCAACTAACAATCTGTGTGTGTGGCTTATATTTCTCTTTTATGCCTTTGTTTTTAGATTTGTGAACCTGAACGGGTACCTGAATTATCGTGGAGCTCCTTTTTTTTCCCCCCTCTCATTCGAGATTATATTATCTACCATGTAGGTCGTAGTAGGGATTACTAAGTATGTAAAACATATTAAGAAAACTTGGCACACATTAGATGCTCAATCAATGTAGTA
>NW_006433024.1:14924912-14936995 GCF_000325575.1 Pteropus alecto | reverse complement strand
ACTCGTTCTTAATTGATTTAATACTTCAGCCTCATTCCGTCTCTTGAGATGCGATCTGCCAATGCTCACAGCTCTCTGAATAGTGGAATTATAGACCAGAATATCATGCTTTTATGAGAGGAAGCAGATCTTGGGGATCAGGATGTTCCACCTACTGTCCTTTTTGTTTTGTCTGCTAGTAAAGGGAGTACACCATAATTTGAAGGAATCGATTTACTATCATTCAGCTATTAAATAGCAGAGCCAAGATTCCTGGCCTCATGACTGCAATCCGGCATTCTTTCCTTCACACCAGTTCTCCCCAACTTTCTGTCCACAGATATAATGCTCGTACAGCATTGCCGTCATGGGCGATGCCCAGTTCCATCACATTAGCCAAGATGCCATTCCTTTTACTCTTACTCAAAACAGAAAATCAAAATGCAAACGAGTGAGAAGAACTGTTACTAGACACAACTGTGCATATCCTCTAATTATGAGAAGGAAGACATTATTTTCAAACTTTGCTGCTCTGACACATTATAACAAATTAATTGAGACACTCCTCAACATCTTGATCCCCAATGGTCTTTTGTGAAACAGGTTGAGTTTAGCTTTTAAGTGTTGTAGTAAATTCAGCTTTTATCAAAAGGGCAGGATAGGAAAACAATTGCAAGATGTTGCCGGCATCCTGGTACCAAGACATCTCTAGATTTCAATCTGTAGATTTCAATCCCAGTCTCTATCGCCTGGTCATCAATTTCTAGTTTCTTTTAGTTGGCAGTATTTCCACTCAGCCATTTCATTAAATTTCTCAGTGATTTCTCCCCAAATTATTGTTTCTTCAAATGCTATCTTTCAGCAGTGACTTAGCATGATGGCTAAACACGTGAAATCTAGAGCTTCCCCACTTGGATTCCAATACTGCTTCCAGTGTTTGCCAGATGTGGGACTTTAAGTTACATAGTATCACTGCATCTCTCTTTCCTCATCTGAAAAATGAAGATAATAGTAGTATCCACCTCACAGAGCTACTGTGATGTTTATGTTGTGTATTATATATAAAGAACTTACATTTACATTCAATGCATGCAAAGAGCTTAATAGAATGCCATACATACGGAATATTGTTAGAAGCGTTAGCAATTATTATCTTTTTATTGGGAGCAAAGCCCCAATTTGACTCTACATGCTGGAATAGATCTAACAATTCATTTAATTATTCCCAAATATTTCATTTCCTGGTAGCTTCAGAGATTTCTTTTAATGCTCTTACAGTTCTTGTATTTTCCTTGTGTTTATTTTGCTCACGTCCTGGAAAAGTTGTGTGATTTTACAGACTACTAGAAGTTTCCAATCTGAGCATGTAATTACCCTGAGTGCTTTTCTCCTAAATCCACAATAACAAGTATTTAGTTTGTTTTTCAGAGCTGTTGTGCTTAATTAATATTTATGCAGGACTTAGTGAAATCATGAAAATTAACAGATGTCCTTACCTAAACAGGTGGGGAATATATCAACAATTGCAATAAGAACAGTGATGCTATAATATTACTTCTTTAGATTACTCAGATTCATTATTGACCCTGGTAAGCATGGTTTCCTATCTGGTCACTACTCAACCTTGGAAATGCATTATCAGGCAAATAAACATGACTCTAAGGATATTTTAAAATATTGACTTTATGAACTTTACTTCATGCATATAACAGAAAACTAAATATAGTCGTGACATCAGCAAATAAGGATTATTCTATTCCATCGAGAAGTCTGAAAATATAGCAATCTCCCTTTATTCGCGGTTTCACTTTCCATGGTTTCAGTTACCCGCGGGCAACTATGTTCTGAAAATATTAAGTGGAAAATTCCAGAAATAAAAAATTCATAAGATTTAAATTACGTGCCATTCTGTATGACTTGATGAAACCTGTGACGTCCTTCTTCATTCTGCCTGGGATGTGACTCATGCCTTTGTCCAGCGTTTCCATGCTGTATATACTCCCCACAATGGTAGCCATCTCAGTTACCAGATCCACTGTCATGGCGTCACAGTGCTTGTGATCAAGTAACCCTTATTTTACTTAATAATGGCTCCAAAGTGCAAAAGTAGTGATTTTGGTAATTTGTATATGCCAAAGAGAAGCTATAAAGTGTATGTATGTATAGGGAAAAAAAAAAAAACATGGTATATATAGGGCTTGGTACCCTCTGTGGTTTCAGGCATCCACTAGGGGTCTTGGAATATATCCCCTGTGGATAAGGGGGTTTACTATATCGTACAGAGTTGGTATGATGGCTATACAAAATTATAAGGTATCCAGACTTCCTCTATGTCTCTGCTCTGATATTCTAGCACAAGACTTTAAACTTCAAGGTCAAAACACGATCAGTCATCATGTTGACATTCCAGGAAGCAGAAAGGAAAAATGGAGAAAGAACCTTATGAGGTCATCTCTAATCAGAACTTACTTCCTTAAAGCATCATTCTTGAAATTCCCATAGGACACTTTGGCTTACCTCTTATTTGGTCAGACTTAGTCATATAACGACACCACGGTACAAAAGAGTCTGGAAAATTCAGTATTTTATTTGGATTCAGCATAGACTGCAAACTAAAACTAAGATTTTAAATAAGAAAGGGAAAATGGTCTTTGGTTGGGCAACTAGCAAATTAAAAAATAATCTTTTATTTTGACTCTTGGTATTTTGTTGATTTTCCTTAGTACTTAATTTTTTTAGCTATATCTACTTCCTATGAAGTATTTTTCATATCCTTTGAAGTCAGCTTACAATTTTTTGTTTTTGCTTTATTTTGTTTTTTGTTTTTTGTTTTTGTTTTATTTAATTTTAATAATATACAGGACTTGCTTTCAAAAAGATCTGAGGAAATTTCCCATAAAAACACATGCCAAAGAAATAAGTTTATTCTATCATTCACCTTATTTAACAAAAATTTACTATTTGCTTTCTATGTGACAGGCACTGGTTTAAGTGCTTGTAATAAATGAGTGAGGAACCGAAGTGTCAGCCAATAAAGGGCTTACATATTGATGAGGGAAGATAAAAGATAAACCAATTTATAATATAATGTCAAGTTGTGGTAAGTGAAGCATAGTAAGGGAGAGTGTTGGGTGACAGGAGTGCTGCTTTTGACAGGGTGATCAAGGTAGGCAGTCCGGCAGAGGACAGCAGCACAAATGCCCTCAGGGGAAAGTTCTCGAAGGGGCTTCCATGATAGGAAGAGCAAGGAGGGTAAGGTAGCTGGACTTCAAGGATGGGAATGAGATTTTGAAGAGATGAGTTCAACAGAGAGAGAGATCAGAGTCAAGTCGACCAAGAAGGGAGATACTTCCAGCACTTTAAAGAATACAGCTTGCGTACTACAACAGCCAAGCAAAATAGAAAATGAAACAACCATTTCTATGTTTAGTGTTTATTTTTCTCTTCTTCAGGTTATCAATTATTTAATGATTGCCTACCATGCATGAGACTCTTCAATTAGGTTCAGAAGATAAACCACGAATACAAATGTTCCCTCTCTAGATAAAGACTTCAGATCATCTCAGAAAACTGTTAGCTCTTAATTTTGTACTTGTGTGTCCAGGAGATTTAATTCTTTTCTGTTCTCTTCTGCTTATTGAAATCTTTATATTCAAAATAAGGCTCCAACACCATAGCTTAAATCCAAGTTCATTTGTCTTCTCTCTTGAAGACAAAATTTTAGTACCCCATTCCATTCTTGAACCTGTTCCCTATCTTTTCCTAAAAGATACTAGATTTTGTAAATGTGTAAAACCTTGTATATACCACTTCCTCTGTTTTGCATGCCCTTCCTCCCTTTTCTGACAAAATCTAATTCATCCTTCATGGTATCTCCTTTGAAAAGATTTCCCCAGCGCTTTCTCACAGAGTTAATTGTTTCTATCTGTATTCAGCCCAGTACTTTTCCTATACTAGACATCATGGTGTATTATGACTATATGCTTATATTATTCTTCCTCACTAGAATAAAAGTTTCTTAAGAACAGAATGTAATGCTTATTTACTGTTAAAACTCTGATATCTAGCAAGGTGCTCAGCACATAGTCAGTGTTTAAATATATGTTTGTTACCTGAAAAAAATGCTCCATTGAAGCCAAGGCTAATGTTAATATCCACATTGTGGGGTAAATAGAAAATTCACAAATCGTGTTTGATTATGTAAATATTTCTCTCCAAAAATCATTACTTGAGGGAAAGCCTTTAGCCTTTAACACAAGTTATTCCTAAGTAAAATGTGTGTTTTCATATTCCAGTTTAATCTTTTACCCGATCTACTATTTATATCCTTTGATGCATCTAATGGCCTCACACTTCTGCATATTGCTTAAGTTGAATTGACTTAGACTTCATCTATTTTATGATAGACAGAAGGCACACATCTATTTTGAAACAGCAACCTTAGAGGAAGCATAATCCTAGAACAACTTTATGTTTATAAATATATACATCCGTTTACTAGATCACAAGCTCTTCACTAAACTGTGAACTCTTTAAGGACAGGAAATTTAGTTTACTTATTATCATATATCCAGTGCAGGTTGCTGGGATCAAGGTGCATAAGCCCCTGTGTGAATACCTTGGGGGTAATAATGTGCTGGTAAATGTTTAGCAACTGGTTCTCAGAAAATACATACACACGGGAAAACTCTGATTTGTAGCTTGCCTGTTTTCTTGTGTAAATATATACCCGCTTTGGCTAATTTCAGGCTACCAAACTGAGGTTACTGAATGTGACAATGGGAAGAGAGTCATACAATTGGCTAAGCTGCCTCCAGCACTAAGTACACCATCAGTAGGGGTCTAAGTGGGTGTAGGAATTAAGATTTTATATTTAAGAAGCTAATACATGACTATAGTATATATTATGTAACACCTTCAGAGGCAGTTGGGGCAATACTTATAAAATAAATTAATATTTCTGCAGTAAAATAAATAGGTATTGACACCGAGGCATATATGACTACCAAACATAAAATAATAACTTTCAGTTTTCAGGTTTTTGTTGTAACTTAGCATTGGATAAAAAGTATTAGGACTCTACATCCATATTGTAAGAAAGAGTACTTCAGTGGAAAACTATTCATGATCTAGTACACCCATCCAGGCTGTTTCATTCTAGTCCTATTCATTGTCTTTGAGCTATTTTTTAACCTCTGTAAGTTGTAGGTAGCTGATGGATATGCAAATTCCATCTTGTCCAGTAGAATTTCAATTGACTTCCCTTTCCCCAGTGGAGAAATCAGTTTGTCTTCATTTGCAATTTAGCTCAACATGACTCCATGTGATTTTGTAGTGTTTTGACTTTTACTTTGAATGAGTATAACATCTCAATACCCTTATATCATATGAGCAAAATTAATTCTGGAACATATATACATTTTTATATGTACATGAGAGTTATGATTTTACTTTTTTCTGGAGATTTCTTTAATATACTCTAAGGGAGATATTATTAGACATGTTCTAGGAGGCTTCTGAGGGTAGAACATGGACTGATGTTGAAATGTAGGAGAGTTTTCCCCAGTGTCCAGTAGCATCGTCAGACACATGTGACAGGTAGGGCATTGTGGATTTCCCTGATAGGATGATCCAGTCATGGACAGTGTTCCAAGGAGACTTGGTACCTCTGACTGCTGTGCATGGAGGTTGCTGTAGGACTGGATGAAATGCTATCTTTAAAGTTTAGTTTAAGCCTGAGTTTTTATGTATTTTTTTTTCTTTTGTGGTTTTAGCTTCTCTTTTGAGTGTGACTCAAGTGGCATAGAAAAGCACAATGAATCATTAGTTACCTAAGATGACCGGGAGCTTGGTTGAATCCATAGCTATAAACTTAGCTGATGAAGTCAGGTCCTATTGGTATGCAGTATGACTAATGAATTCATTAAAGTTCTCTTTTAGGAAATCAACGATGTTTTAATTATAAGAAAAGTAGCTCCTTCAAATCCCTTGACTCTTACTCTGTAAAGCAGTGGTATTTGGCTTGAGGCATGATTGTGCCACATTCACAATTTCCCACAGCCTAGAAAACAGCTCTACCTGTGTTTATGTTCCCACATTGAAACTTTCATTTGGACCTCCAAATGAATCCATTTGCAAGAATATCAGAGGAAAGATAAGAAGCCATTTCAACTACATTAATGGTTTTGTACACTATATTAAGACTGACCAAGGCTTCAGTAATAAATTCATGAACACTGGCTTTGTCTCTGAAGCTGAAAAGATTTGGGGAATGAGAGATTGAGTTGTGTGATATGGACTGCTGCCACCACAGTTTCTTGCAAGGGATGGCTCTGCCTAGGGTTTTGTTTGTTTGCTAGTGAGTGTGGGCAGTAGCCCTTTCCTCCAGGTTTATACATCTTATCTGTTGCCTATAGTGGAGAAGTTATTCTTCCTGGAGGCAAATCAAATGAATAGATGAGTTCTATCTGTTTAGAACAGAATAAGAGCTAGTGATATGTAAGTTTGGCCATTCTCCCCACACACGTATACATACATGAGCACACATATACAAAAACTTAACAGTAGCGTGATTTAGGCTATTTCCAGTGTGTCCTAAATAACCAGAATTGACACACATCTCTCACAGAGATAGACTTGGAAAATCTAGGCACAGCTGCATAGCCGGGTCATCATAATCACATGTATATTCACTACTCAGGATGGGTGGTCTCTCACATTTAACATTAAGAAATCATTTAATCTCCTTGAAAAGTAGCATTAAATAATACTTCCTTTCTCTGCTGTACGTGACTATTGGGATGATTTCCTTAATTATTTTTCTCATTTCCATACTTTTATATTTATTCGCATTTGTATGTATATGTCTTTATTGAGATATACTATGTGGTAGGCACTATGTAGGTTATTATGGGCTACATAAAGGTAAATGACTTTGCCCTTGAGGAGCTTTAATCCTAGGAGAGAAGGTCGTATCAGTACATAAGTACAATAAAATTTGAAAGTGTTACCGGAGAGTGGGGGTCCTCTCCTGGCATGTTGTCCAGGTTCTTGATGTCTCGAACAAAGAATTGAGCAAGAACTGAAATACAGTAGAAAAGAAAAGTTTTATTAGAAGAGAAATCACACTGCCAGAAGTGGAAGCGGGCTTGAGCAAGAGAAGCATGGCTCAAAAGGCCTGGTAACAAAGCCTTTGGGGTTTTTATCCTTTTTTGCCATGGATGGTTACTTTTCTTAGAGAGGTGGGCTTCCTTGATTGACAACTAAGATTGACAGGACTCAGTGATTCATCATTTTGCTTACTGCACATGTTTGTTCCCAGAATTCATCCTGTTATGATATTAATGAACTTCCAGGCATATGCATCATATTATAATGATAGTAATGAGGCTCAGGTGAGTTGAAGGTCATTGGGGTCTTTCATCGTGCAGGTGCGAATGAATGGTTTAAACTGGTACCTGATTCTCTGCCTACTTGTTTCTTCATATGAGTTAAAAAATACTTTTTGGCTTGCTTAATTGTGGGCAGATTAGAGCCGTCTCCTGCTAGGATAGGATGACCTCAGTGTCTTTGTAGGCAGATCTGAAACCCCCTAACTAACTTTCCTGCCTACCTCTTTTTTAAGAGCCATGAACCCCCTTGTTATTAATATGAATGTTGAAGGAAGGGAGGTCTATTCTTTTTGGGTTTCTTGCTAAAGTGCCACCTCAGTCCCTAGACAAAGAAAAGAAGATACAAACTTATTATTTAAATCATATGTCTATTAATTTCTATTATTTATTTGCCTATTAAGCGAGTAAAGGGAAACGGGCTTGGTTAATATATTTCTTAAAGAGTAAAAAAGACCTTTGGCCTAAAGTCCCCTCTCCTCTCAGACTCTAAGGGCCCTGCCTGACTTAACACTATTTCTTCTAAAAATAGGCCCATGACCCTTATCAATAGCCAAATAATCTGAGTCACAGGTTTGGGGAAATTATCAGGATTTGAGGGAGAGGGCGTTTTTTCCAAAGAAAGGAGGGAAGAAAACTAGGTTTACTAAAAAGATTAACTCTGCAAGAGATGTCCGATTTCATTTCCTGCTATAAGATTAAGAATTTTACAAGTGATGTTCTGTCTCAAAAGCAAGCTCTGTAAAAAATACAAATGAAATACTATGTAAACTGTGGAAATATAAAAGATTACTTTTAAACAGAAGGCGGCTGTGGGAGACAGCAGCAGAAACTGTGGCTGTAAAAACTTTCTATAACGGTAAAGGCATGCAATAGTACTGTGATTTCCACCCTTCCCTCAGGGAGTGCCAACTGTGGTCCTCAGAATGAATTATTAACCATTGCAACTTGGTGTTTTCTTGGATGGGAAATTTACTAAATCAAATAATAATAGAACCCGATTGACTACTTAATTGATTGGTTGTCCCTTAATTTTAAATCATACTCTAGAAAGTTGGGCATTAGGTGAGTAAGTTTTGATAGTAGTGAGAAGGTAGGAAAACATCCAAAATAGGGAAAGGCTTAAACTAGACCCAAAAGTGGGAGAACTTCAGATAGTTAAGGAGAGAGGGAAAATATGAGTATGCATGACAAAGTCTGCAAGGGAGAAATAGAATAAAAGAACAGCAAATTTTATGAAATTTACAGATTTTTCAAGGTTTTGACTAGTCTAAGGAAGAATTTTTCAACTATTATGCATCCCACCCTCCAAATTGAGTGTGTGGTGCCTCTCCTTGATGGGTTTAGGTGTCTAAATCACTAAGGAGTGTTGCTATCCTGACCCCCGGCTACCTAGACCTCAACTAGATTGCTCTTATTTACAGGGTTAAGAAAGCATTACTGAAAATGTAATGCATTTGTAACTCATGATGATTCTGATCTGTGGCTCATATCCTGGATTATCACACCATTTTAACTTTATTTTCCTAAAGGAAAACAAAAACCCTCCAAATGCCTTTTTGGGACCTTGGAGGCATTGTGTCTTTATACATTCTTTTAGAGAGTTTCTCTGACAAAGCCAAAATTCAAGCCCTAAGTCTCAGAGCCTGCTGCGAAGATCCTGGGAAGACTGAATCTGGAGAAGAGAAGTTTTCTTTATATATCTAAGTGATGTGTAAAATATTAGGCTTGTTTTCTAGGGCCCCCCAGGGCAGAACTCAGGATGGTTGGTAGCATTTCTAGTGAGACAGACATTCCTTGAATGGGAGAATTGTCTGAAGCCAGGGATGAACAAGGAAGGAATGGCTGCCCACAGAGGTGCTGGACCCTTGCTCACCACCAGAAAGCTTCAAGCATGGCAGGATGAATATGTCAAAGTAGTAACTGCACTGGCCAAAGGTAAACAAGCAAGGAAGACTATTCAAAGCTATTGTGATAAGAGACAGAGGATGCAATTAAGTCTAAACTGCACTGAAAAAGATGGGGGTAGGGCTTTTATTAACGGCTGAATTGAGCTAAGGAAGAGGTCCTGGAGTTTGGAGGAAGTCATAAACCATCGATATTTGCTAATTAGCTTTACCTAAAATAAATAAATAAATAGATAGATAGATAAAGTTCTCATATCTCTAAAGCAAACAGATAGTTTTACAACTTGGCGCAAGGTACCCACCAAAGTGAGGTTCCTACCCAACCAGGAAAGTCGGAAGGTTGTGGCACCATTTCTTTTGTTGATTATATTTCAAAGAAGTGTGTCTCAGGTCCTTGAGAAGGACATCTTGACTGATAAAACTGGCAAGAATTTTTATTTATTTATTTTTAATTTGTGTGTCAGAGCTTCAGAGAAAGCATGTATAATTATAAGTTTTCTAATGCAAATGCTGTAAGAAAAGGGTGGTGAGGAACCTAGGGACAGGAAGAAACCTGTGTAAAGGCCCTCTCGGTCAAACACACAGCCAGGATAATGTAGCTGGAAGTCACATGTGGAATCTCTGGTGAGAAAGGATCGCTGTTCAAATATTTTACAAACCTGAAATTTCCCATGTCCTCCATTGGGCTACAAAGATCAGGGGGTTTCATGAAGAAGTTCACTCAGAGAAATGGAGTCTGATCAGCATTTCCACACTATTTAGATGAATTTCCTGCAATTTTAGTGACAGAAATTTGCTTGATCTGAAATCTAGAGTTCCTATTTCCATGTTTTCTAACCAGTATATTTCCTTCCTTGCGCTTCTGTATGGCTTTTCTCTATGAGCTCCAATTATTTCTCATTTTCTATTTGTAGAATCTAGAGATTTAAATTTTCATCTCTTTGCAGTTCTGTTAATCAACATTAGGTAGAAACATTTGGTGGTGCCTCTAACATAAAATTACTGACTGACGCTTTTAGTGACGAACTACCTCATTCATTTAGGGAAACCCAGGAATTAGGTAGCTAATTAAATCTGGTAAGTACCCCCTCCCCACCAACCACTGATTTTTTCTTTTTGTTTTTGTTTTTATTTTACTTTTTTTTTGCACCTGAAAGGAAGAAAAATGTATAAATACCAACAATGCTTGTACTCTATATTTTAAGAGTCTTGAGAGTAGGAGGGCAGGAAACTATCACTAGAGCATTTTTTCTGGTCTTAATAGGCTTTTCAGATATTGTTTGGAGCTCTTGTTTTTATTATACTGTGTGGTTTTTTATTGTATATTAATATAAATGGAGTTGCTGCTGCTAAACTCAGAGCATATTTATGTCATTTCAGACTGACTGGAATTGAAGGCGGGTAAACTCCAGTTCTTTAAGGGAGCCACAAATAACAATACCAAGTGGCAGAGAGATGATTGAATTTGCCAATAGAGCCTGTGCAAGGTTGGCTAATTTAGAGGGGAATTTTCAAATATTACAGTGACTGGGATTTCCCTGGAGAGTTCGCTTGGGCACAGCAAGTGAATCAGTGTTTAAATGATATTATTTTTAGAATGATTTGCAAAGAAGGATGAAAAAGTAAATAGATGATTTCATAATTAATACTGTAAGTGCAAATTATTCAAGACCCATTTGTCTTCATGGGAGAAGCAGCTGAGCCCTCTTCTGCGTCCTGCCCTGCAGGCTGCTGGGTCAAGGGAAATGATCCCAGAGAACAGCAGTGAATTTGCCTGACAGCTGCCCCATTAAATGGTCAGGCTTTGATCATTACCCTTAACAGCTTCGCTCCCTCCCCTCAGGCAGTCACCCCTGTAGGCTGGTTTCACATTACTCCTCTTCTGGTCTCATAATTGGATTTGATAACTGACCATCATACAGGAACTGGGGACATTTGTCAAATGCTGTCATGCTTATGGAGTCAGAAATTGCCCCTCTTCTTTTAGGGAAATTAAGCCCACAAAGACTTTTAGAATGTGGAGCCTCCGAGTTTATTTAGTCTAGCCCAACTCATTCATTTTGCACAAAGAGAAATGAGGTCCGGAGAGGTGATATGACCTTCTCGTGGTAGTATAATTTGTTGGGCACAGAGGGAGAATTATAACTCAGACATCCACTCCCTGCCTGGCTTTGCCACCAACTGACACCATTTCTTCATGACTGAGTAATTTTCACAAGGTTAGGGGATAAGCTGGGGCTGATTTGTGAATGGGAACACAGTTGTTAATCAGTTATTCTTTCCAAAACACTGCCTTCTCTGGACAACCCCCCTCTGGCTGGTCTGTGTTGTTGTGATCAGCCAGGTGCCCCTAAGAGGAGGGCTGTCCAGGTACTGTATTGAATAAGCATTCCCACACGTTGTTTTCCTTAATGAGCCCAACCACTCTGTGATTAGCTAGCTCTATTATACATGTGAGCAAATGAGAGCCAGAGGGGTTAAAACATCTTGCCCAAAAGCTACAGAAGTGTAGGAACTGGGATTTGAAGAAATATCTTAGTGATTCTAACACAGTCCATAGCCATATTCTGTGCTAATTTGACCTCATTATCATCCTCATCTCAGCAGCTCATGTAACTAAATGCAAGGAATGATTCAATTGCAGCGAGGACCATGGGGTGAGGTTGCTTTTGCTGCCTGGGAAGCTCTGCCCTCTCTTTTTACCTCTCCAAACCATCCTGTATTTCAACTGAAGTTTGATTCTTCTCTGCCATATAGCTATGGACACAGACACCTATCTGAAAATCATTGCTCCTTCCAGAAATGACTT
>NW_006433024.1:14908172-14922845 GCF_000325575.1 Pteropus alecto | reverse complement strand
TCTCTTTGCAG
Organism: Pteropus alecto; assembly: GCF_000325575.1. Classification (NCBI taxonomy): domain Eukaryota; kingdom Metazoa; phylum Chordata; class Mammalia; order Chiroptera; family Pteropodidae; genus Pteropus; species Pteropus alecto. The sequence continues at coordinate 14,922,834 of NW_006433024.1, read as the reverse complement.
TTCTGTTAATCAACATTAGGTAGAAACATTTGGTGGTGCCTCTAACATAAAATTACTGACTTACGCTTTTAGTGACGAACTACCTCATTCATTTAGGGAAACCCAGGAATTAGGTAGCTAATTAAATCTGGTAAGTACCCCCTCCCCACCAACCACTGATTTTTTCTTTTTGTTTTTGTTTTTATTTTACTTTTTTTTTGCACCTGAAAGGAAGAAAAATGTATAAATACCAACAATGCTTGTACTCTATATTTTAAGAGTCTTGAGAGTAGGAGGGCAGGAAACTATCACTAGAGCATTTTTTTCTGGTCTTAATAGGCTTTTCAGATATTGTTTGGAGCTCTTGTTTTTATTATACTGTGTGGTTTTTTATTGTATATTAATATAAATGGAGTTGCTGCTGCTAAACTCAGAGCATATTTATGCCATTTCAGACTGACTGGAATTGAAGGCGGGTGAACTCCAGTTCTTTAAGGGAGCCACAAATAACAATACCAAGTGGCAGAGAGATGATTGAATTTGCCAATAGAGCCTGTGCAAGGTTGGCTAATTTAGAGGGGAATTTTCAAATATTACAGTGACTGGGATTTCCCTGGAGAGTTCGCTTGGGCACAGCAAGTGAATCAGTGTTTAAATGATATTATTTTTAGAATGATTTGCAAAGAAGGATGAAAAAGTAAATAGATGATTTCATAATTAATACTGTAAGTGCAAATTATTCAAGACCCATTTGTCTTCATGGGAGAAGCAGCTGAGCCCTCTTCTGCGTCCTGCCCTGCAGGCTGCTGGGTCAAGGGAAATGATCCCAGAGAACAGCAGTGAATTTGCCTGACAGCTGCCCCATTAAATGGTCAGGCTTTGATCATTACCCTTAACAGCTTCGCTCCCTCCCCTCAGGCAGTCACCCCTGTAGGCTGGTTTCACATTACTCCTCTTCTGGTCTCATAATTGGATTTGATAACTGACCATCATACAGGAACTGGGGACATTTGTCAAATGCTGTCATGCTTATGGAGTCAGAAATTGCCCCTCTTCTTTTAGGGAAATTAAGCCCACAAAGACTTTTAGAATGTGGAGCCTCCGAGTTTATTTAGTCTAGCCCAACTCATTCATTTTGCACAAAGAGAAATGAGGTCCGGAGAGGTGATATGACCTTCTCGTGGTAGTATAATTTGTTGGGCACAGAGGGAGAATTATAACTCAGACATCCACTCCCTGCCTGGCTTTGCCACCAACTGACACCATTTCTTCATGACTGAGTAATTTTCACAAGGTTAGGGGATAAGCTGGGGCTGATTTGTGAATGGGAACACAGTTGTTAATCAGTTATTCTTTTCAAAACACTGCCTTCTCTGGACAACCCCCCTCTGGCTGGTCTGTGTTGTTGTGATCAGCCAGGTGCCCCTAAGAGGAGGGCTGTCCAGGTACTGTATTGAATAAGCATTCCCACACGTTGTTTTCCTTAATGAGCCCAACCACTCTGTGATTAGCTAGCTCTATTATACATGTGAGCAAATGAGAGCCAGAGGGGTTAAAACATCTTGCCCCAAAGCTACAGAAGTGTAGGAACTGGGATTTGAAGAAATATCTTAGCGATTCTAACACAGTCCATAGCCATATTCTGTGCTAATTTGACCTCATTATCATCCTCATCTCAGCAGCTCATGTAACTAAATGCAAGGAATGATTCAATTGCAGCGAGGACCATGGGGTGAGGTTGCTTTTGCTGCCTGGGAAGCTCTGCCCTCTCTTTTTACCTCTCCAAACCATCCTGTATTTCAACTGAAGTTTGATTCTTCTCTGCCATATAGCTATGGACACAAACACCTATCTGAAAATCATTGCTCCTTCCAGAAATGACTTTTCTCTATTCCTTGTTATGGATTCTTAAAACAGTTATTGTTCAAGATGGATATCTGAGTGTTCCTGAATGTCCTTTGGGACATTCTCACAGCTGTACTTGTGTGTGCTCTAAGGACCTCACTGACCCTTTGAGAAGGAAGTCCCCAGCACGTGGGTAGAGTTGTTGAGTAGAATTGTCGCTCCCACTGCTAAGGGGGGAAAAGAAAGTCTCTGTATTCTAGTGTGTTTGGGATAATAAAAGTGAAAGCTTCATTTTCTTTGAAGTAGATGGAAAGATTTTACTTTTATTGCTGTACACAGTAAGAGTGGTGCTTTTCCTTTTTCAAGGGGGAAAAATTGGTTTTATGAAATGACGAGTAAGTCACAGAAAGAATGAAATGATTTGGAAAGAAGCAGGAACTCCATAGATTGATGATTTAAAATATCTCATTTGCAAACTGAATGCTAAGGAAGATGAGGTTGGACCTATTATGCAACTCCCACTGCCAAGTGTGAGGTCCGAGACCGAGGTAGGCAAGGTCGGGCTGTTTGGTGTGTGCTTTTCTGCTTTGTGTGCCCTTGGGTGGAATGCAACAGTGTACAGCATGACTATACTTTTGCATTCCTGGAATGAAGACCTTTCTTTCCACCTCTCTGTCTCTCCCTCTCCTGCGCACATGTGCGCAAGTGCGTGTATCACATAAATACACACACTACACTCTTACCCAACTTATTGCATAAGGGTCTGTTCAGCTGACTACTTCACAGAGGGCACACATTTTCAGAACTGTCTGTAGTTCGGTGGAAGAATCAAGAAAAAGGTCTGACGCGCAGAGTACAGATTTAGCAGTCAAGCTTCATCTGGCCAACCAGGCTCTTGTGGTATTAATTTATAAGTGTTAAAATTGTGAAAGACTGTTTGCAAAACTAGAATTTTTATTTTTAAAAGTTATATGAAGCATTTTATGTATCAAGCAGGGAACATAGGGCCAGCATGGAATGATCAAAGCCCACAGATGCCATTAGTCCTGAGTTCTGATTTCATCACCTGCATTTCTAGCTGTGAGGCCTTGGGCCAATTACTCTGTCCAAGTTTATTTCCTCATTTCTAGAAAATTAAGACCTACTTCTCAGAGTTCCTGTGAGATTTAAACCAGAGATTATCTCTGGGGTCATCTAGCAATACATCTGAGACTGATTCTCCTATGCTGAATTTCTTGCACTTTCTGCAACAAATTTTTCCATCATTTGGGAAACAAAAATTAACAACAGATTTAAGAAAAAGCAGAATCAGAATTATTTTGGCTATCTTAAAGGGATAATACATAATTAAACTCTAGAAAAGTAATATCCTTGTAAAATGACCAATCAGTTCTATCCCACTAGATAAGATATTGTCTTGCCTGGTCTTTCTGGTGTAACATAATCACTCCCTTAAGCTAAATTAAGGAAGAAAAAGGAAATTCTTTAAAAATAAAACTCTATCGAATTGCTTCATACCTCAAAACCAATGGCTCATTTCAATCAGGGTAAAAACCTGTTTTTGATAATGTCCCACAAAGTCCTGTGCAGTTCTACCCCTCCTCCGCCAACAACCACAGCAAAAATAACCCTTTGCCCTCAGCTTTCAACTCCCTGACCCCATAGCTTTTCCCAAATAGTAGGCATGTTCCATCCTGCCTCAGAACCTTTGTGCTTGTCTTTCATCTGCCTGAACAATTATCTTCCATATATCCCCAAAGTACACCCTCTTACCTCCTTCTGGGGAGATTTCTGAAGAAGGTAATCCTGTCCACCGATTGTATTTTTTTAATCTTCAGTTTATGAGAATGTCCATTTCAGACCTTGTTGCTCCTATTCTGAAGTCCCCTTTAGCTCCATTTGTTACCCTGGTACAAACCAACCTCCGTTTAGAAAGTTTGTTGAATAAGCAGGCTAGAAGACTGTAAATACATGTAGAATTAATTTCGGAACCGGAAAGGCCCATGGACACGGATGGGTGCATATGCTAAATAAGAACTGGAATAAATCTTAACCTAGGATTGAAATTTAAAATCGAACTTTATTTGAGCTTCAAAAATAGACTTCCTTTAACTTTCTCAAAGGAATAGATAAATAAATATATAAAAATGATTATATGCGATGGTGAATCTTGTCATGTTGTTTGGGGACATTTGCATTGATGTTATAAGAAAGAATATTGATGGAGGATCTATATATGTTATAACAGTTGTTAATTGAGTAAGGAAAGTTATTGAATCGTTGAGCTTAGATTTCCACTAATGCATGTGTGTAATGGGATTGTCGTGGTAAATCTCTGCTGAAAATAGATGGTTGTAGATTTATAAGTTAGAGATAGACCTTACTCTTCTCACAGTGAGTATGTAAGTAAACAATCCGTGGTACATATGAGTGTATCTATCTCTGTCTTTATCTGTCTATTTATTTATATGTAACCAAATCACAGGAACATGTAATTATAAGCTGGTAATGCCTGCCTCTTCCTTCCTTCTTTCCTTTCTTCCTTCCTTCCCTGATCCAATTATTATTCAATGAATAAATGGTACCTGCTATAAAAAGCCCTCACCCTGTCTCCAGTGTTGCCACATCTTCCTCTAGAACATGAACTTTGCTCCCACTTATCGCACTTCATTGAAAGCGCCGATAAAGTAATTGGCTCATTCCTATGAAATTTAAGGTCTGTAAGAACAGAGATCATGCCATGTTGTATTTTGAAGTAATAGCATAGCACTTGTATTTAACATAGTATATAATAGGTGCTTAATAATACTTGCTTGCTGAATGGATGAATCGATCCAATGCTGACTAGATACGAAAGTGGTGTACTAGGCTCTAAAAGACATTTATGTCGGAAATAGCCTTTATCTCCCAGCAGCTTGCAATTTTGTTGTGGAGAGAAACATATTCTCCTAGCACTGTCTAATGCAATAGATTCTAAGAAACAAAATGATTGCTATAATCAGTATTGTTGGAATAGCCAGAGCCTGTGGGCTGTTCCATGGAGGATGATAGAGCAGAATTTAAGTAGAAAGAAAAGGAAAATGTGGTTGAACAGCAAGCGTCCTGTGTAGCTCAGACTTGCCAAAACAGTGGGTTCATGTAAAGAATTAGTGATAAGAAAATTTGGATTAGAGGGTCTATCCATCCAGTGGAAAGTTGGTCCATTCTGAGGTGAGCCATAGAGCTCTCACTCCAGCAGCTGCAAGGAAACCTTGGTCATTTCTAAGCAAGAAAAGGATATAATGTAATCACCCTTTTAAAAAGATTAACATCTGGCCATTGAGCACAACATAGATTTCTTGTTGGCAAATAAAATACATTTTTGCATGAACCTGTGAATTGATATGGTAGGTGAGTGCCAGTCTGATCAACTATAAACTCCCATGGGTCAGATAAGCAGTTAAATGAAAGGGGCTAATCTTCAGGTTAGCACAATTTATGAAGGCTCAAGTTCAAGTGTTATACTTAAGAGAATTATTAGTACCAGAAGCTTTAGTGTATACATTAATTTTTCAAGCAGAAATAAACTTCATAAATCCTGTAGTTTGTGCTTCTAAGTGAGACTAATATAAAATATAAAAGAGTGCCTGGTTCTGGATTAAGTTAGTTATTTTGCTGTTGGATGTTATTTTAACTTTTTTTGTGCTGGTAGATATTGGACACATTTAGCATTTTCAGTATTCCATCCGTGTTTAGATACCCTAGGGAAATGCAGTTTGACACAAAAGGAAAAACACAGGCACCACAGACAGCTATCCAATACGGTCTTCACTGGTGGCCTTGGGTACATCACACTTTAGCCCATTTTGCCACAATTAACACCATCATAGGGTCATTATAAGGATTGTAATTAGATTAGAATTTATGGGACAACTAGCCCTTTTAACATAATAACAATAGTTAATATTTACTTATTTATCTAAATAATATATAATATTTATCTAAATCTACTCCATGCGAAATGTGCCCACAATGTGTTTTATATCTGAGCCATCGTGCATGTGTGCATGTGTGAATATAGATGCATGTGTATGTGTTATGTGTAAGGGAGGAAAATGAAAGGTGCGTAAAGGTTTCAAGGTAGATTAGAAGATATGGGACCACAAGAAGTTTCATTTCGGGAGATAAAGTCATGGGCCAGCTTACATGACACAATAGGTTTTGCTTTTGGGTTTCCCATTTATTTCTTTGTCTAGTCCCGCATGGTGCTGGCTGGTTTTTTTCACTATCTTGTTTGAGACTGGCTCTAACTGGATCATAAATGCTGTAGAATTAGTATAGCTGCCCCCTGAGGGTTTTGTTTCTTTCTGTTCCAGGATTTCATTTTGTTGGTTTCATCCTCTTTTTTTTTTTTTCCCCCTCGTAGTATCTGTGTTAAATCTTTACTAAGCTTTTCTTGTCAAAGCCTTAGTTTACTTGCCTACTCAATTCTTATCCAACTGCTAGGCATAGTTTAGTTTGCAATGCATTCAAATTCTTGGGTTAAAAAAACTGCTTTCTGTGAAACTTTGGGATTCTTTAAGCTTTATGTACCCATGGTTCAGGTAAAGTGTCTTTGGCAACCAAAATATAAATTCACTTATACATAGGACACTATATAGCTTTTCACTAAAGTATACTCAGAATTTCATTTGTGGTGATTTTTGACAATTTTCCCAGCTTTATAAATGCTTCATGTCTTCATATTCTAGACTTATTCTTTGACTTTCAGAGAACTTCTAAGAAATTATAGAGATATATATAGAGATATATATATATCTCTATATAGAGAGATATATATAGAGAGACTCGCTAGTCAAATGCTGCTTGCGATCTGGAACTCAAGGAAATCATGACTTTTTATTTCGTTATTCTTGGAGTGTTTCACATATCAATATGGTCAACATCTTCCATATTCGTTATTAAGTGTCCATATAGTGTTATCATAAACGTACAGTTAAATAAGGGCTGATTCACAGATTTATATCACTCTTTTGGAATTTTAGACCAAAAAAATCAAAAATAACTTTGGGGAATATGTAATCTATAAATGGCAAATAGGTTTTATTCTGAATGCCAACTCTGATTGATAGGATGTGATTATCTAAGTTGCTTTGATTAGGAGGACTTTTGACTGCATCCATCTCATATGATCAATTAGTGATGCCTGTGATGGGACAAGGGAGGTAATATCTGCAGTCATGCAGGGGCCTTTACAGCTGCCCCCTTCTTAAAGACAAAACAGGCACTGAGAATTTATATGACTTGCAAATTTCGAGTGTAGAGTAAATGTACGTTTAGACTGTGGCTGCAAGAAGGTGAAACATCTATTTTGAAAGTGGAGTTCAATGTAGTAATGTGAAAAGAAGTAGGGAAGAAATTCCTTGGTGAAGTCATTTAAACTTGAGTCTCTTTATTCTCAATTTGGTGCTGTTTTGGGGAGGTGATCAAGCAACTGGCCTTCGGGTCACATTAACCTAGGTTCCAATTGTGGTTCCCACCTCTTTGACACCCCTTTTCCCTCAACTCTAAAATTAAATATTGGGTTAGCTGACATGAAGTATGTTGATTGGCATGTTCAGCTGCTTGGCATACAGCTAAACAAGCGTGTGAGTAATATTTCAATAGTAGCAGCAATAGTTGCTGTTGTTTTCTCCAACTGGAACAGAAAACTAAAGAAAGACTTTAAATCTGCAAACATTGCAAGCTGCCTTTGATGTAAGTCTTTCCTTCTTGGAAATGGGGCAGGGCGGTTTTTAAAAACCCTTTGGGAAAAATGATGTAAAAATGAAGTGTAGCTTTTCTATTATTATCATCACATTTTTTTTCTTATTCTGTAGTACTCAGATGCTCTAAGGCTAGATATATAACCATTAGCTTATTCAAAGAATCCTTACTTTCTAGATTGCATCCCCAGGTGAAATATTTTTATGTTTTAATGACTTCATTAGAATTCTCTCCCCCTTGTTTTAGAAATCATCACTTATATTAAAACTTGTGTTCAAAGCATATCTAAGCAAGAAGGTGACTTTTCAGGTTCATGTTCTAATTGATGATACAAACTGCTAATTAAATGCATCTGTGTCTAATCAAAACATATCTAGAATTAAGCAGTGCAGCTGTGTGCCAAGGGAGCCACATGATAGAGCTGATTGATAATGACAGGGCACAGTTTGTCTTCGTCCAGTGGTTCCCAAGTCTGGCAGAACCTCAGAATTTCCTGGAAGAACTTTTAAAAATCATTGTAGTATTCTCACCCCCAAAACTAGTACCCTAAATTTTTAAAAATATTTTTAACCTTCTAAAGCTAATGCTGATGATCGGCTAAGATTGAAAACTATAGTTCTGGATTCGAAAAAATGCCTAGCTGGATCCAAAATTTTTTGTTTGCCTCTAGATTCTCTCATTTTCTTCAAAATCCCATTTTAGTTTTTCTTATTTTCTTCTTACCTATTTCCTGTCATCCTAATGGGGATCCTTAGCTTATGGAAAAATGCAACTATTTTTACTTAAACAGAAAAAAAGGGGGGACTTTTTGGCTTCTGTCTAATGTTGGTGAGTGTGAAGTTTTTATTATAATATTTCATTTATAATATTCTGCTCTTTGGAAATGTCACTTATTGTCATTCTTTGTCACATCATGAAAATTTGGTCCTGGATAACTGTAAGTAGCTCTTGTGTGAAAAAATGGATGATTCTTATAAATTACAATAATGTTAACAACACTTTTAATAGTACTTATGTTTACAGAGTTAACCAATATTACTTAATTTTATCCTCATGGATGGTATTTTAGTATCAAAAACATTTCCATAGTGTTCATACTTAGGGGACTCTCTACCTCTAAATATAATCTTGTTGTCAAATTGGCACATGTATTCAAATTATCACATAGAGGCCTCAAATAAGTAAAATAAAATGTAAATATATTTATCATCTCTTGTTACTCTCAAATATGGTTTCAACTCTTTGTCAGTTTCTCTCTGGTTATTTTAAAATTTTAAAAAATTTTCAATTACGGTTGACATACAATTTATATTAGTTTCAGGTATATATAACTTACAAAGTGATCACCCCAATAAATGTAGTACCAATCTGACACCATGCATAATTACTGCAATATTATTGATTATATCCCTATGTTATACTTTACGTTACAGTCCCTAACTAATCACCAGAGCAGAGGGAAAGGTGTTAGATAGCTTTATGAAGACTCAGACTTAGCCTCTGCCCACATGCCTGCAGGCTGTATGTGTGTTGGGGGCATGGGGTGGCTCTAAAAAGGACCAATGACATCTACTAGCACTTCTATTGGCAGAAAGTTGTCCTGCCAGTCCTCACCCTAAAGCCAGACTATTCAGTTTATCCCCGTGTGTGGTGCCTTTGGAGCTGCTGCCCCAAATCTGGAGCTCAGAGCAAGTCTGTCAGTGAGTAAATCATGCATAAGCCCTTTAAGAGGAATGCCTGGCAATCCAGCAGCCCTCTGTCTCACTCAGCCATAGTCTCCACTGGTTTTCACAGCCAGAAGTTATGGGGAACTTCTCTTCCTAGCACTGGAACCCCAGGCTGCGGAGCCTTGTGTGGGGGACCTGTCATTCCTCAGGGGAGACCTCTACAGCCAAGATATCCCTCTTGCTTCTTAACTGCCACTCCATGGACGTGGAACCAGCCCATTCTGCATCTCTTCCCCTCTTATCATTCTCAGTGTGGCTTCTGTATATCCTTCGTTTTAGGACTTTTGTTCAATTGCTCTTCAGGCATTTCTCATGGATGATTCTATAATTTAGTTGTAATTTTAACATGGTGGTGAGAGGAAGTAAGCACAGCATTTACCTACTCCATACTTTTAACTGGAAGCCTCTATAGGGATTTCTCTTCTGGTACTTAAACCCTGAGCTAGGGAGCTCAGTGTTGGACTGAGACCACTTGCTCCTCATGGGGAACCTCTACAGTCGAGATATCCCTCCCGATTTTTAACCACCACTCATGGATATGGGACCAACCAATTTCATGTCTCTGTCCCTCCTACCAGTCTTGAGGTGGCTTCTTCTGTATGTCCTTAATTATAGGATTTCTGTTCAGTTAGACATTAGTCGATTCTCAATGATGGTTGTTCTGTGGTTTAGTTGTAATTTTGATATGGTTATAGGAGAAAAAAAGCACAGTGTTTACCTAGTCTGCTATCTTGACTGGAAGCTTTGACTGATTCTGAAGGTTAGAAAGTCCAAGATAAAGACACTGGTTCACAGATGACTGTCTTCTTTCTACGTCCTCACATGACAAAAGAGCTCTTCTGGTTATTTTTAAACCATCCTCCTTTCAACTAGCTTTGTGAGGTGTCAAGCTCCCTACTACATACGTTTCTTCATCACCTCACTTCTCTTTATAGAACACTGAGAAGATATTATGAATCTTTTTTAATACAACTTAGGAAACTGAGGCCCACTGAGATAAGCAGTTTGTCAAATTGAATAGCACTTTGAACCCAGGTCTCCCTAACCATGCAAGTCTATTATAGTTTTTTCTGTCCCAGGGAATGTGCATAAAGCAAAAATATAGGAATACAATGGTTTATCCTACTAGGTAAAGTACCAGGATTTTAAAACAAATTGGCCATGATTTAGGAAAAAGAATGATCATGAAATGACTTTTAAAAAGTTCTTACCAGACACCATTAAAAGGAAAAGTGAAAGAGGAGGAACAAAGTAATCACATATTTTTATCCTTGCTAGATTATAACAGAAAGGAACGTAGTAAGACCACGAGGTCAAATTACAGTTTCAGGAGAGTGACCCAAATCTTAGGCCCCAAGCACAGTAATATAGATTTGGCCTAGATCCAAAAGAGGAACAGCAGTCAGGCTGGTTTTGTCGACACAAAATTATATTTTCCCATTACATAATAAATTTTCCCTGGTGCAAGATCATTTAAGAGATTGAAAGAAAGCCTTCATGACTGTTTGAGGTGATTTAAGGCCAAAATGTATTCCTTAGAGAAGTTTTGAATCAATGGGATATCAAAGACTTACATATGTATGTTCAAAGAAAGCTTTCATGTTAAATATTTTTGCATCTTTTTCATCTCCTATCATCAAGGTCCACTTTGAAGCTTCTTTCCAAGAATCAGGACCACAATTTATATATCTGTATCATATATAATATATAAATATATATATTTCCTATTTGGGGTAGTATCTCTCTGGTTCATAGAGCACAAGGAATAACTGTCACTGCCGTCTACACCAGTTTCAAACAGAGCAAATGCTGCTGTGATTTAAATCTTTTGTGTTCGAATCTTATGAGACCACAAAAATGATAACAATAAAAGTATGCATGAATAGAAATGTGCAGGGTAGAAGAACGATGCAAACTCAATACCGTAAAATATCTTTAAGCCCTTACTAAAAATAGTTTGTAATTCTTTTACATTTTTGGTAATAGAAACTCTAGAAACAAACATTCATCCTGATTTTTACTAAAAACCCTATCACTTGATGCCAAACATATAATGTTCATATGGGTTCTCTTTAGTCAAATCTATAAGGAAGTTTATTGAAATGTAGAGAGAGAGAGTGAATAAATCTTTTGCAAGCAGAAATGAAGGCTTTAAGACCAAAAGGAAGTCAGAATTTCAATTTGCTTTTTATAACCCAGAATTTCTATTTAAAAAATTAACTCAAGGTTCAATTGGAGAAACAATACTATTTGATTCTTGGTGGTAGTTCATCTGCACTGTTTTGATACTGACAAAATTGCCTCCTTAGTGCTTCGGGTTAGATTTTCTGTCTTCGTTCAGTATTCACTTTAAAAGAGTCATCTAATTGGTTATTTTACATGGTGCTGTGGACAGTAGATCTTTAAACCTAAGCACTTTACCCTAAGGTAAGATTCTTGAATATCTGAATATTCTCCTCTCCTCCCCTCTCCTCCCCTCCCTCTCTCCCCTCCCTTCCCCTGTCCTCCTCTTCCCTCCCCTCCCCTCCCCTCCCCTCCTCTCTTCTCCTCTCCTTTCCACATAGGCATACACACACCTTTTCCCTCCCTCCCTCGTGCTTTTTTCCCCCTAAAGGCTGATTTCTGGAGTGAGAGTTGGAGTGTTGCATCTGTGCTCCACAGGGTATTGATTGTAAAAGTCCTTCATCTATGAAAGTCATTTAGAATCTTCTATCCAACCAAGTGATGGAGGAACTGATTTTACACTCCAGGAGGTGGCAGCATGCTGCAAGAAGGGCAAAGGGAGTAAGGAAATGATCAAAACATCTGACTTGCAAAAGCCCTTTTACTTCTCTTTGCCTCACTCTTCTGTTGAGCATACCAAAGACAACTGGCCTGGTTCATCTCCGGGGTCCTTCTCAGTGATGTCAGTATCGAAGGTCCTTGAAACTGGGCTGCTCCTTTTCAGAAGACGATTCGAGGCAGCTCTGTGGGCAGAAGAGGAGAGATGAAATGGCATTACACTTGTCTCCGTCTGATAACCTGGACATTGGAACTGGTCTTAAGAGGGCTGTCAATCCACACTCACACACACAGCAGATCCAGTAGAAATGCAGGAATCTAACATTTGCAGCTAAGAACATTGATTCAGTAGCTAAAAAAAAAAAAAAAATCCTCCCGAAAGGCATTTCACCTTGAAGTGTTCTCATCTGCAGCAGAGTGCGCCTCTGCTACTCTGGAGTGGTGCTAAGAGTTCACACGTAATTTTGCATTTGGCACAGAGCCAGCCATCAAAGCCAAGAGAGAAGTCAGGGTTCAGGCTTCCTTAGGCTTCCCCCACCTCCCCCACCGCTGAGTGGAAATTTTTTTTTCCCCAGACAAGGAGACATGATCGGATTTGAGCCCCAGGCAGTCACCACGGCTCCTTTGTTGGCTTCCCTGCTTGGCAGTGCCTTGCTATAGCTTGACTGAAATGTGTCAGTGGCAGCAGTTGCTGTCATTCCCCTGGCACAGCCCTGCCACTCTGGAGCCACGGAGGGCATCCTGCATAAAATGCTTCCTGACAGAGGGGCCCCAGCCACACAGAGAGATCAAGTGGCAGCATGCATAGGATTGAGAGGATTTGCTTAAAGGGAGAAGCTAAATCTGTCCATCAGCATCTTTCCCTCAAAGAGCCTGGAGCCCAAAGCAGAGGAGATGTCAGAGAGAGAAGGGCTGTCAGGAAACCTACCTTTCCGAGGCAGTGATGCACATCCCTTGCATGGGCTTGGAGGATCTACTGTAAAATTAGGCTGAGCCCAACAGCTCAGGGTCATTGTGCGTTTGGCAGAGCAAAGATTGCATGGTCCATGTCTCTGGAAGGTGATGGTGATTCATAGACTCAGGCATCACAGCATCTGTGTGTGACAGTGCAGAAGGGACATTCTAGTTTTTAAGGCCTCCAGCTGCACTAGAGACTAAGAAAAAGCTTTGTGCTTTGTTTTTCACAGACTCAATGATATACAATTCAGGAATATTTGGTCTGAGAAGGAGAAGGGAGGAGGAACAAACACTGTTGTCATTGTCCTATTCTTCATCCATCCAGTGTATCTGTGTCATTCTTCTAACTGGCATCCTTGCTGGGAGGGGAAAAAAAAGCTTAGATTTAGAAGACAGGAGAGTCAGAAGAAATTCCCAAACACTCAAAGAAATAAGAACAGCATTAAGCAAAACTGTGAAATAGGTAAAGCTATTTTACAACATTCTAGACTTCCTGTTTTGTGTCTTTGATTGTTAGATTATTTATTCATTCATTTATTCAAATGCCCATTAATTCATTCAACAAATTGTTGCTGAGCATTACTATGGGCAAAATCTTCAGGTTAAAGAGTCTAGAATAGTGAAGAAGAAACACCCAGGTCACCACCTTTCTAGAGGTTCTTTAAAAACAAAGAAATGAACAAGCAAGGTAAACACAGATTGCAGGAAGTGCCACACAAGGTATAAGAGGGCTGATATGGTAACTGCTAACTGGGAGCAGTAGGGGGCAGGGGTTCTGTTTGCCATTGGGAGAGTGGAGATTTCTACAAGGATAGTAAAGGACTGGGGACAATGAGCTACCAAGGGAAGAGGAATAACATTCCAGGCTCCTAGGTGTTATCATAGTCTCAGACGCTCAAGCAACTGTGCTTCTAACGTTCCCTCATCCATCCTGACCCAAGACCTCAGATATTCAATTTTGTCTCAGTTACTTTCTATGTTACCTTGGGCAAGTGCCTTTACCTCTCACATGTGCTCTTTCTTTGTCTGAAACACGGGGAATAATAGAAGCTACAAGCTACATATTGTGGGGTAAGTCAGTATAAAATGAAAAAAAACCTAGCAGAATGCCTGGTACTTTGTAGGAGCTCAACATCTCTTAGTTCTCGCCGCTCTTTCCTTCTTGTTCCGTTCACCACACTTTAATTCAAATTCCTGACTGGAGTATGAATTGCAACTCTTCTTAAGATTGTAGTATTTCAAGAGGAGTAAGCTGGTGCTGTGTTGATACTCCGCCTGAGAAAGGTTGAGGTTGGAGTCAGGTGGCACAGAAGACTTAGGCTCTTGAAGTCAAAGTTCAAGACAATTGTAGACAATTGTCTACAATTTGTATTAAGCCCTGGAGGCTAGAAATCCTGGTTTTCAGCCCCATCATCCTTTGTCTTTGGGTCGTTAAGTTCCAGGTGGCTCATGCTTGCTTGGGAAAGTGACAGTATTGAAAGAAAGCCTTTTTCTTTTTAGCAGCTTCTCAGCCTCCTTGTCGGTCCCTCTATCCACCTCCACAAATCACTCTGCCCCCCTTACATGCCCACACTGTGTCCCATTGCTGTCCTCAGCTGGGTATCAACCAAGGTGTTAGCTGATAACAA
>NW_006433024.1:14904071-14907960 GCF_000325575.1 Pteropus alecto | reverse complement strand
GACTCTTGTCCATGAGATTATATATCCTCCCTCTGATGATGATGCAGCTTTCAGTTACCTGACGATTCTTGCCTCTTCTCATCTTCTGAGATAGAAAAGAAATGGGTGTGTGTGTGTGTGTGTGTGTGTGTCTGTCTGTCTGTCTGTCTGTGTGTCTGTGTGTGCCTCTCTCTGGCTGGCTTCCCCAAAGAATGAAAATTCCTTGAGATCAGGTCTTTGTTCATTTTGAGCTACCAGTCTGGTTGTCTGCTCTTCACATCTCTACTCTTGCAACTGCTTCCTGCAGTGTCAGTCCTGCACTGGGCTGTGACTTCTTTTGGCTCCTTATTTCCAACCTGTGTGGTATTTCCTCATTCCTACTGATTTTTTTTCTATAATTATTATTTTTTTCCTTCTGGCGTAATCTAAATACTGACCACAAACCCTTCTGGATTCCCTTTTTTTCGTTCAGTTTGTGTAAAGGATTTTATTGGCCATTAAAGAGTATCAATAAGAAGGAGATACATTTGAAATCTCAATATTTAATATCATTCCTCTTACAGAGCCCCTCAGTCATTTCCACTTACAAAGGCCTCGGCTTTCTTCTTGATACTATGAGCCAATTTAACTCTTACTACACACACATTTGCAATTCTTACTGTGCCCAAGTAGTTTATCTTCCAACTCAGAACACTTTCGAGAGGACAGCAGGCTTATCTCAGAACTGTCCCAAGACAACTGGGGTACAATGTCACCCAAATAGCATACACATAGCCAAGCAACCAGCTCAGCATTTGACTTTTGCCTCTGACTCTTATTGTTACTGATATGCTCTAGCTGTGGTCCAGTTCCTATCTTATTCTTAACTCTCAGCTCTGTTTTCTGTTAGTGATCTATATTATTGCTTTTTTTCAGAACTCTCCAACATTTAACCCTTGACTCTTACCAAGGACTTTGGTTTGCACTGCAGATATCCCAAATTCTATCCACTTTTAGAGTGATATCCAACCTCAGGCAGATCAACAAGTCTAACATCTAGCCCCAGATGGGGGATGGGAGGGTAGATGGTGAGGCCTGGGAAGGGATACAAAGTAACATTGACCTTTGCTGAACATTTCTATTTTCAAAATGTAAGCACTTGAAACAGCTTGTTTCTTTTTTTCTCTTGTTATCTTCCAACCTTTCAATGAACAAAAAATAAAAAAATGCTGCACAGAGTTTTGGATTGGTTTTATAATGAGATCATTATCCTGGCTTGATCACATTGTGGAAGCCACTTTCCAGGCCATAAACTGCAGTGTAGAACTGAAGGTCTTGAAAAAACACACCTGAACAGTAGTGGGCCTCTCAATAATGAACTCCACTCCCTACCTCCCTTGGTGGCAGGTGGTGTGAGGTAACTAATTATTACAGAAAGAACATTTCAATCTGCAGACTCAGCTGTTTGATACATTTCTGTGGATGTGAGAAAAGAAAAAAAAAATTGAATGTCTTATTTTTTTTCTAAGCAGGGACTCCATGGTAATTTTATTATTGATAATTACGAAGGAAAAGGCATTCAAATGCAAAAATTAATGTCCAATTTGCCTTTTAATGGCCTGAAGCTAATCTGATGGCTGTTGCAATCCAATGAAAAGATAATTTTAAAAGAGGAGAAAAACACCTTGATTAAATTCCTTCTGCCTTTACCCAGTATGTGCATTCTTGCTTTTCTCTGGTTGTTGCCAAATTTGCAGAGTGCGTTTAAAAAATAAATTATTATTTTAATGTTTTTTCCTTCTAATTATAAAGCTGACATTCTTATTACTAGGTGGTTGTATGTAGTGGTTAAAAGCTCAGGATGTGAAAGTCTACCACTTTTGCAAGTTTAATCTTTCTATACTCCATTTTGCTCATCTATAAAATGGGAGTAATAATAATACCAACCTCCTAACTTTGTTGTGAAAATTAACTGAGTTAATACGTAATCAAATCCACTTTTACTTTAATCACTCTTTTAATGGTAGGGGTTCAATAAATGTTAGCTACAAATAAAATTTCAGAGAACTGTGAACATACAGAGACAGAAAGATAAAAACAAACGAACAAACAATTCCACGCAGAGCTTAGCAGATTTAACACTTGAGATGTTTTCATTCTGGCTGTTTTGCATGCGTGTGTTAGTGTACCTGTATCATACTGTGAACATGGCTGTGTATCCCTTTCTTTTTAGCTAAATATTGTCACTGAGCATTTTGCATGCATTGAGGATTATTTTTTTTTATATTTTGGGGGATGCATAAACTTTTAAAATACAAACTTTTATAAAAACATGATTTATTCTGTGGTATTTATTTTATATAATTATTGTAACTAGGTGAGGCAATAAGCCTTAAGCTGAGAGGTTAAAAAGAGACAAAAATTCAATGAAGTTCATTTTTTTTTTAACTTCTGTGTACCTTGAAATACCCAGAGGTAATATTTCTTTTTTTCCTTCTCTGTTTTCCTACTTTTGTTTTCTCTGGTGTTGAGGGCAGAGTGGTATGTGAGATTTTTATCTGGGAGGTGCTTTAGTCCAGGATGAATGGAGCAGTAGGGAGAAGAGAGGGAGGTAGTTTGGGAAGATGGGCATAATAATATCTGTCTCATAACAGTGTTATGAGGATTAAATTAAATAAGACTGGAATGTAATGTGCTTAGCATAGTAAGCATTTAATAAATTGTAATTAGTATTGTTATTACTAATAATTTTTATATGTTGCTTTACAGAGTATATTTTAAGTACTTCCAAATTAATAGGCAGAAATAAATTTAGGTATTTGAGTTTGCCTCATTCTGACTCAGCCCTTCTAATAAGAGAGAGGAAAACGTTAAAGAGTGGAATTTCCTGATGATTACACTTGCCGACATTAATGAATATTTCAATCACTCATTTCTTGTATACCCCTTAGAGGTAGAAGAAGGAAAGGGATTGGCCACAGGAGGCTATGGGAAGCAGAATCTGAGTCCTGGGGTGGGCTGTGCTTGGGTACCAGTTCTGCTATACTTCTGTCTCTGATGGGGCAAAGCTCCATTTCCCTTCCTCCTCCTTCCTATTGTTCATTTAAATGCCTCCCTGACTTTCTCATCTTGCTCCCTATTAAGCTCTCTCCTCACGGTTGGCTAAGAATGGACCAAAAATGGATTTACTAACTATTCAATTACCCACATTATCTTGCTATGCTGCTATCAAACGAAGTTGAACTAGCCTAGCTCTCAGACAGTGTGTACGGAGATAAGTCCTGTTTTACCGAGCTCTCTATGACATCCAAGATTGTCACCTACATAAAAAAGTCTATCACGAAGCACGTGGCTTATATGGAACGTGAACCCTATACTGACCTTGTTTTCCCATGTTCATAGCTGACCTGAGAATAGAGGCAAGCCCAAGAAAAGTTACATCAGAAAATTATTTGCAATATGCCTTCTCTTCAAGTGAAGTATAGGTAAGGTGTAGAATTTTAACCTTAAACTCACTGGAGGAAAAGGAGGAAAAATTCATATTTTCTTTTCTTTCCTCTCTTTCTCTCGAGAAATAGTATATGTAGTGTCACGTGCCACCCTCTCAAATTGGGGAAGGGAGGGAGGGAAGAAGGCCTTGTTTCGATACCATAAAGAGAAAGGATGGTGGTGGGGACATGATGAACCACCTTAGTTTGAGGCACAGAGAACATATTTTCCAGGTAGACCATTGCTACAAAGAATCTTTAACAATTACCCAAAAGGCATTATTTTCCAGATTGATAGCATCAGTACTACTGTTCCAGGATATGTAGAGATAAAACTACTTGTCAAATATGTTTGGTACTTGTGATATGTCATGTAGCCCTTTATGGGAATATTAATTCAAGCACATTACCGAGCCTGGGAAAGAAATCCTGCAGTAAAGAAA
>NW_006433024.1:14901183-14904032 GCF_000325575.1 Pteropus alecto | reverse complement strand
TTATTTGCCGTGAACTCTCCCCTCCCACCTCCTTTCCTCTCCCATCTCCTTCCCTCCCTCCCTACTTTCTGCCCTCCTTTCTCTTATAGCAAACCCATTTCTCTGTTTTACTAGTAAATGAGAGATCTTTGCTCTAGGCTTCTTTGCTGTTCCTATTATCCATCATCTCCTGGCCCTTGCAGCCCATTGCTTTGCTCTTTAACTTGCCTTTGCTTACTTATATGTGCATTACCCTACTGAAGATGTCCTGTTAGACATACCGTGGAAGGCAGAGATGTGAATTAGACAGGAACATGCCATTGAGGCACATATAGCCTGAGACAAGATAAGACATACACACAATGATGAAACGTTCAAGGTGGAAAAGGAGAAAGCTCATTTGAGAATTATAGATAAAGGGCTATGAGGATTCAGAAAAAGAAGATGTACACCTCTTGTTTTTTTTTTTTTTTTTTAAGTGACTACTAAAAAATTACTAAAGGGAATGATGTAATTAAATTTTCCAGGTATGGGCATGCTGGAATTATTGAGGGACTCCTGTTATTTGTTCAGAATAGAGTACTGTATAAAGGACGGTTAAACCAGGAGTAAGTGCCCTTTGACAGAGTTTCTGCTGAGGGCTGAGCCCTTTCCCTCCCTTCCTCCCCCGCTTCCATCCTTCTGACTCTTCTGACTTCCCAACTTTTGGCTGTTCTAATATCTCATTGTTGTTTTTCTCTTTCCTTTCCTGTCTTCTTTCTTTTTCACCCTGTGATTTTTATCACTTACTGTGATAAATATATTATCTTATTTATGCCTTGAAAGTACACAGTGAGTTAGCTACTCTATATATGACTTTTAAAGGCAGGGCGCTTGGGGGAGGTCAGTGACTTGCCTGAAGCTACACAAGAAGTAGTGGCAGAAGCAGATCTCACACTTAAGTCCATCTGATGAATGTGAGTGCTTGAGCACAAAGCTCTTCAGATCTCAGGTAGTGTCACTGGACTTTCTGCGCTGCCAGTGTCACAGTCAGAGACATAATGCTGCCCATCCCCGACCTCACTCGGCTCTGTGGCGGCTGAAGCTGTAAAGTTAAAAACTTAGGAAAAATGCAAAGCAAAAATGGCAGAATGTCATTTTCACTGAAAGATATACACTAGTATGTTTATGCTCTAGCAAATGCACAGACACACACACACACACACACACACACACACACAAACCGTATAGTAGTGAATTCAGCAAAAGAAGTCACTGCTTGTGGTGCAGTGATCCATAAGGAAAAACTTCCTTAAGAGTCGAGGAAAGAGAAAATCAGCAGTTGGATGAGATAAAATTGTGGACTGGCTTTATTCTGAAAGAAAACCATCCCCAGAAATGTGTTCTTTTATGTACTCCCTTAATGCTATTGATTTGGTTTATGACATACAGAATAAATTTCCGGTTATATAGCCAGAATCTCTCCCACCCAACATGTACTTTCTCTTAGTATAGGCCAGACGGTCTCAAAAGTTAAAGGATTGAGGCAGGAGATTTTAAAAAAGATGTTTTTCTGCTTCTAAACTAAAAGCGGAAATTGCTGAGCAAATCATAAAGTTATTTATCGACATATTTTCAAATTAAAACAAAAATATTTCTTTCATTTTTCTTTATGTGCTTGTATAACTAGCTTTGTTTTATAATACATGATTTATAGTGGATTTTATGAATCTTTTTAAAATAATGCCTTGGCCGATTTGACAATTATGTTATTTGGACCATAAATAAAAACTCAGGTTTTAGAAATCAAATCCACTTTTACTTTAATCACTCTTTTAACATTTTTTTTCTTTCAGATTTTAGGTAATTGAAAATGGTTTGCTGTAATTATCTGTTTAATTAGTTATAATTCATTTCTAAGATGTCATTCTTGATGAAAATGTGTCAAATAAGAGCTAAGAGATTGTGATACATCTACCTATCTAATCATCCATCATCCATCCATCCATCTACCTATCATCTATTATGTTTGTATACATATACATACACACGCACACGCACACACACACAAAGGGAGACAGAGATTCCCAACATTATTACTAGATGTGGCTAAAAAGACCAAAGTAGCCTTTCTCATTCTGCTACTATATCTATAATATCTGGAACTTCAGATTCTGAGGCTTTATGTTTTAGTTTTACCTGGCGGTACCTTGGAATCCTTCCTGTCTTCTCTCTGTTGCTAGTGTACCATATCTACTCAGTGATCATTTACTGACATTTCCAGGGTACCTGCTGGATGCGCAGGTTCAGATCTTTGTGTCTCTGGCCCTGCGCTTAAGCCATGTTTGGTCTCTAGGGAGAAGCAGACAAAATAAAATGGTGCTTACAGTACAACATAAGTTACAAGCAAGGCAGTCCAAGAAACTCATATTATTTGAACACTTTCTTCCAGGTGGGCAGTTTATAATTGTTATTTCATGTAATGAACACTAGAACTCTAGGTTGCAAATATTATTTTTACTTTTTTGATATGAAAACTAAACCTCAAGGAATTAATGTGTATTATGGAGGATTCAGCAAGAAACTCAACTGCCAATACGTTCAAAATAGTGTAATTCAAATGAGATTAAGAAAAAAATGATTTTTCAAAAATGTGAGTAGTTTAGTGAACCACAGAGTTGGTACAGCAAGTAAACCGGAACTAGTAAGAAGAAAGCTGACACTACTTCTAAGCCTAGGGAGACAGTGTGAGGAAGACCTTACAGGTACCCAGAGGGAAAGATTCATATGGAGAAGGTCACCTTGAGAGCAATGATATTTGTCTGAAGGTCACAGAGAACTCAGCTGACCCCACAGAGAGGAAACCAGGGGGAATATGGCTTGCTTGCACA
>NW_006433024.1:14900577-14901164 GCF_000325575.1 Pteropus alecto | reverse complement strand
AGTGTCTCGCATTGGATGAAGCCCATCCAAATCTAAAGCACAAAGGAGCCCCTTGATTTGCTAGTTAGAAGCCCTTGTCCTCCAGGGTGGGGAGTGGATCTGGAGGGGCAAATATAAAACATATATTTGCAGAAAGCCATACAGTAGTTTCAGATGTATTCTAGAACTTTCCTGGCTTACCTTTACCTCAAGCATCATGAGGATAATACATTTGCTCTTGGTTCCCAGCAGCTGCAGTTTGCCACATAACCTGGCATTGTACGCCATTGTTTCATCCTAGTCTTTCCCTTGAGTCAGCGCTATGTTGTATTCTCCTTTCTGCTCATCATTTCACAATGGCTCACTCATCTACCTTTTAAAAATATCTAACTTAGGTCTACGGCCATGCAGCCCTGAACAAGCCCGATCCCGTCTGATCTCGGAAGCTAAGCAGGGTCAGGCCTGGTTAATACTTGGATGGGAGACCACCTAGGGAGACCAGGTGCTGTAAGAGTAAAAAATTTTAAAAAATAAGGAATTGTAAGCTGACAAGGTCTTTACCATCTATGAGGTCAACCGAGAGTTGCCTCACCTTAAAATATATATAT
>NW_006433024.1:14865356-14900513 GCF_000325575.1 Pteropus alecto | reverse complement strand
TATAGCTTAGGTGAGCAGGTGAGCAGAATTGGTACAACTTCTCTATCTGTCCAAATGTGTTTATCCAATGAATTAATTAGCAATTCCATATTCTTTGGAAACTCACTTATTATTCTGGGATTTTTTTCTGCCATTTGGGAACACAGGCTTCAAATGGCAATAAGATGACTTTATGTCCTATTTGACTTATGCTGTTTGTGATGTCAGTAGTAAAATACTGAGTTATCAGTATATAGAACCTTATGCTCTTTTGAAGATTGCAACATTTTTCATAGCATTGATTTCTAATAACCATCTTGCAAGCTTGGCAAGTCATATATGCCTTCTAATGTTTTATATTTGCCCAAATTGGCATTCTTATTCAAATATCAAGCATTTGATACAGTTCAACAACCATCAATAAAACATCTACTATGTACCAGGCTCAATTCTAGACATGAATACTTAGGGTACATCAGTCGGGGGAGGGAGGGAATACAAAGATCTCTGTTCTTGTTAAGTGAGGGAAAATGGAAGTAGATAATACACAGAAGGGAAAATAAATTATAGAGTATGGTTGAGTGAGATAAGTGCTATACGAAAAGAAAAAGTGGAACTGGGTAAAGGAGAATTGTGGTAAAGATAAAGTACGAAATTTGAACAAGTTGCTTAGGGAGGACCTAAGTGATACTTAAGCAAAGACCAAAAAGAGGTGAAGAAGTGAGCTCCATAGATTTTGGAGAAGATGGCTCTAAGCAGAGAGAATGGGCAGGAACATGCCTGGTTCATTAATGGAGTACCAAAGAGTCCTGTGTGAGTGGAAGGGAAATAGTAGAGGGAGAACGTTGGAATTAAAAATAAGGAAGATAAGACACGATGACGGTATAAAAGCTTTTGGGTCCTTGGAAGGACTGTGGTTTCTACCGTAAGTGATATGGGCAGCCGTGATGAGTTTTAATCAGAGAGGTTCCTGATTTGACTTATCTTTTTAAGTAGGTATTATCGTTTTGTTGAGAACAGATGATAGCAGGAAAAAGATCGAAAGTGGAAGACATATTAAATAATAAAGTATATGTTATTTTAAAAAATATATTTTTAAAAGTAGAGGAATCAAGATTAGACACCATCACATGTACACTCAGTGAGCTTATGTTGTAACAGGGAAGACAGTCCAAAAGTATCCAGTTTCCTGTGCTACGTAATACCATTCAGTTTAATATGGTCATTATTCACGTGCAGTTTTACTGCACCACTCGACATTCCAAAAACATGCCAAATCTATACTTTAAAACTAGGCTAATTTGGTCATACTCTTCTTACCTGAAATACCTTTGCCTCACCCCACCCTTCTTTTCCACCAGAGAACATCATGTGTATTATTATACTGTAATCTTATTCTTTCTCAAACTCCCCAGACAGTGTATTTTTCCTGCTGGCATCATAGCTCTTGTACCATATCCATGTGAGCTGTGCATGTGAGGGTCTTCATAGTACTCTGAGAGCTTCTGAAAGACAAAGCCTCTTGATTCATCACCTTTATGCCCTGCAATCTAGCTCAGGGCAACTGAATTTATGCTTATAATGGTGACAGGGTGAGGGTTTTGGGGAGTTAAAAGTGAATTAAATGACTAAGGGATGTGTTGAGGAAACAAGAAGGAACACATAAAACAATCAGAGAGCAGAAGACACTATGTAATCAAGTGCTGAAATGCTGTAAACTGTGACTCTATGGGGAGGAGACCTTGTATTCTGGGAGCTTTGCATGAGGCCATCGTGCTTTGGGATTGGCTAGGTTCTTGGAGCTCATCAGGCACAACCTTTTGCATTTAGTATGTCTGTAGCAATAGTAAAGGGTCAGATCTGGGTATCCAGATGACAAGAAATCACCATCACTCTGTAGAGGAAGGGTTTTTCTCAAGTTCGAGACTGCCTTGTTGAGATGGTCTCTTCCATCCCCTGAAAGATCTGGCTCTGATCCTGATTTACTTCCCTCTGTGGCCTGTCAGCTTGGGTTTGGATAGTGTTTTGTCTGGGTCAAAGAATTCAGCTGTGACTTTGATTAAGTGGAGGGCTTCCCAGAAACAAGCAGGACAAGATCTCTGGTTTTCGTTGTTCCCTGGGAAGCCTGGATGTTGACTTAAGACAGCAAAGAAACCATTCACCTCCTTTTACTAGGTTTGCCAAGAATTTTGAAATCATATAAAGTATCTAGACATCATTCTGAATTTTTATTTAATAGTAAATTTAGTCGG
This sequence comes from Pteropus alecto, assembly GCF_000325575.1. Classification (NCBI taxonomy): domain Eukaryota; kingdom Metazoa; phylum Chordata; class Mammalia; order Chiroptera; family Pteropodidae; genus Pteropus; species Pteropus alecto. Next base: position 14,898,282 of record NW_006433024.1, on the reverse strand, counting down.
TGAGATTAAGGCCCTTGCACTGTGGGCAAACAGCATCATGTACTTCAACACAATCAAATCTTATGCAACTACTACTAATGCTTTATGGTGTTAGTACTCAAGGTGATCAAGATATAATTCTTCAAAAGCTATTAAGCTAAAATTTCTTTTACCTGGAAATGGTTGGGACTAGGTGTGTTCATACAGTCTCTCTAACTATATTCTATATCATCAATCAATCCATCTCACTTTTTATAAAATCACTGAAGCAGGTTATAATAGAAGGAAAGGAGATTTGAAGTTGAAAATTGTAAATTTAGTACCAACCCTATCCAAAAATAGCTCAGTGACTTTAATCGAAGTGTTTTATTTCAGTGCCTTCTACTTTGAAATGGAAAGATTACTTATGATTATTTTACCTGTCCTCTGGGAGAATCAAGTAAGCTAATGAGTTAGAAAATACTTTATACACTATAATGTGATAAAAGTCCATTGGTTATTGTTTTGACTCTTGTACATTTTCCTTTGTCTCTGTGAACAGTATAGTCAGATGGTCAGCTACTACACTGCTGTTGGGGTTATAGCATAGGAAGAAAATTTAAAAAACACACATGGGACTCTTCCTGTGGCTGATTCATAAAGATGGCTTTATGTAGAAAAAAATTTAAAATCTCTCTCTCTCTCTCTCTCTCTCAATCTCTCTCTCTCTCTCTCTCTCGCTCTCTCACACACACACACACACACACACACACACACACACGACTGCTTGCAACAATACTTCCTTCAGGTTTATCATGAATTATAGATATCCTTATCCTTCTAACAGACTCTAGTGACAATTTTGAGAAGAAAGACCTGTTTCTTTAGGATTCTAAGATAAATTAGTTATTCTAGGATTAAACAACAACCCCAGGATATGGCTTCTACATGTTAAAGTGACTCCTGGTCTTTAATTTTATTTAAATCAACAAACCTTATGTTAGTAGTCAAGGTCAGCAGACATTAAATATAGGTGTACATTGTGTGCCTGCAATATTTTATTCATGTGTGAGTTGTATAACGGATTTTATGTTTCTATTCCTCACACATTACGAGATATCAATCTTGTTGTCAGTAGATTCTGTGACCTGAGAACTCTTAAAATAATGCAATCAACATTTATTATATTTTTATTATGTCACTTAGTGCGCTAATATCTTGCAAACATCATCTCTTTAATCTTCCCATCAGCACTTTCACATAGGTAGTGTTGTTTCTCATTTTTTTGGTGGGGAGCATTTGAGAAAACTGAAGCTTAGAAAGGAATGCCACTTGTACAAGGTCATCCGGTTTGTAAGTAAGGGAGCCTGAATTTTAGGGTTCTCTGACTCCAATACCTACACTTTAAATTATAAGACCTCACTGTCTCCCAAATGAAAGAGAGGTAATGTATATCACCAATGTTAGTAGCCACGGTGTGCCTTGGTTTAGAAATACCTGTGATCAAATTTCCCATCATCAACAATTGACCCAAACCATGACACATCTATGGTGAGAGTGGGAGAAAGTATTTTCTATTTTTACCATGATTCCTCTTCAAAGGATCCTTTGCTTTTCTCCTGTTCCTATGGAACCTCGCTGGTGTTCTATAAGTATAATCATCTGGGCACTAAGTAAAGGCCAAAGGTTTTGGTTCCATAATAACTTCTAGACTTGTATAGACAGAGTCACACAATTGATTGTACTCCTGAGAAGGACTGAGTTTAAAGGATGCTTAGAGTAGAAAAGCAAACAAATAAGCAATATAACAACTACCAATAAATGATTGTAGGTATTCCTTATTGTCTTTAAAGCTTTATCAGTGTTTCTCTTCAAGTCAACCGTTTATTAATTTATTGCATATATGTTGGGCATTAAGTCTGACAGACCCTATCCTAGAACCAGGCGATACGACACAGAACCAGATGTGCATGACCCCTGCCCCTCCTGGAGTAAGCACTCTAATGTTGAAAACAGGCAATAACAATAAGCCAAATAAGTGATTGCAATTGTGACAAGTGCTGCAAAGAAGATGCCAACATAATGTATTAGTTTCCTACGGCTGTCATAACAAAATACCACCAACTAGATGGCTTAAAATAACAGAAATTTATTTTCTCATAGTTCTGGAGGCTAGAAGTCTGAAGCCAGGGTGTAGGCAGGGCCATGCTCTCTCTGACTGTTCTGAGGACAAATCCTTTCTTGCCTCTTCTGGCTCTACTGCTTCATGGCCATCCTCGGTGTTCCTTGGCTTGTAGATGCATCACTCCAGCCACATGGCTTTCTCCTCCCTGTGCGTCTTCACACAATCTTTTCTCCGTGACTGTCTCTCTCTGTCCAGATTTCCCCTTTTTGCAAGGATACCAGTCATTTCATATTAGGGCCCACTCTACTGACCTCATTTTAAATTGATTACCTCTGTAAAGTCTCTATTTTCCAAGTAAGAGTCTCCCTTAGTTTCCATTCCTATTTCTAAGAAGCCATTTCCATACTCCTAAAGGTCTCATTCTTGAATGTAGTATATGTGACATAAAAATATCAATAACACATGAAAATAACTACTACTAAAAGGTGCTTATAATGAGTTAAACACAATGCATTGTCTCATTTAATTAGTAAATCTAGCAAAAAAAAAAAAAAAAAAGATGGTACTCTATCCAGGAGTCTCTAGATGATTCTAATTATTACTAGAATTTCTATTTATATGTTTTTGCCTGCTTCTCTAAGTTTTGGTATCTCAATCTTTTAAAGCCAAGTTTAACGCTAAACTTCTGAGTGATTTTATTTCATTCATTAAGTAAATAATATCAATATGTAGAAAGGATAAAAGTAACTGTAGAAATTAATTTCTGATCAAGTTTGATTGTCTGTTAAAATAATTACCAAACTCTACAAAGCAATATAAAAACTAATCTCTAAAAGTGATCCTAGAATAAATGTTTCCATTTTTTTTTAATGGCTATTTCAGATAGTCTTTTAATTTATTTGTTTGTTTGTTTGTTTGTTTGTTTTCAGGATAAGGTATTGTTAGGTATCTTAACTGAAAAGTCTAATTTAACTTTTCCCAAAATAAGTTTTGGGGAGCAAATACAAATATAAATGTTCTGGATAAAGGAAACCTTGGTCCACTTTCTCACTATATGTTATATGCCTCCCTCACCTTGGAAAAATATAGAGTTTGTTAGCGTGTAAACGGCTCTGAGAAGTCCTGCAAGGAGTCTGCTTTACTTTCACACATAGTCTCGAAATGTTTCTCATCACAGACATCCTCTTTAGATCAGACTTATTGCATTGTGAACAAAAATGCTCTCATTTTATTTCTTGCTTATGTGTTTAGGAAGATAAAGTGAGCCTGACATTTCCAGAGGCAGAAGTGTAAATTCACAGGTAAACTCCCAACTCCCACTTGGTGGCCAGTTGGAATGTCTCTTTTCTCACACCTCAGCTTTTTAATTTCGTAGTAACAAAAGGTCCTTGCAGTAGACCTTGAATTTCTCATAGCATCTGTCTAACCTTGGAGATATTAACATAGCTTTTGTTTGCACCCAAGAGATATTTCTGGAACATCCTCTGTTTTCTATGTCACTTTCTCTTTCATTCTCCTTTTCCTTTACTCTCTGGTTATTTCCATTTTTTTCTTTTGTCTTCCTCTCTTAATGTAGCTTCACTGCGAGGTCTACGTCCCTTTAGTTCACTGTGCAATGAGTAGCTTACTTTCACCGAAGATGTAATTTTGAAGCCTTGATTTAAAATAGGCACTGCAGATGTTTTTCACTAAGTGAGCCCTTTAAAGCATCTCCTTGGGTGCACAAGGTTCTCTGCTTTTGTGTTTACCACTGGAATAGAGTTAGCATCCAAATTAATGTGCAGCTATGACTACACTGGAACAAAGCAGGGATTGTGTGATGACTCATTGGGTAAACTGCTTTTACTTCCTTTTAACAATTCACATGTGTGTGTTGGGTTACAGGAGGATATACACAAATATTCGAAGCAGAAACCCACTCACATATAGCACCACTTTGGGTAGAGTTTCAGCACTGTTATCACGCACAGACAAAATAAAACTCTGTATCTAATGGTACCTGACATTCAGGCTTTATCTGGGACCACCATACGTTTTATATTGTATGGATTACATGTATGACATTTATTATATTTATTTATTATAAAACCATGCTAGCGTTACTAGTGCATCCTTTACACAAAATAAATTAAATGTGTCTAGCGTTAGCTTGTGTCTGAAAAAGGGAAGGACAATTAGAAAGTTCCCAAATTAAGACTCTAATAATACAGCAGTAATCAACGCTAGTTGAGGGTTTTCTTGAAACAAAATGACCTGCCTTTATGTATAATTAGTGCCTGTAAGGGAATGGTATAAAATGTGAATTTTACCAGTGGTGTTGCATTTTGTCTTTTTTTTTTAAGTGGGAAACTAGTTGGTCAAGAGAATTATAGGAAAAGATTCATAGTAAATAACATTATAACTCTTCATAGGTGAAAGATAAACAGAATCTCAGCTAACAAACATGTGCTTGTTTTCCCCAACTATAAACATAGCACACTGAGCACTTATCAAATCAATCTTACGTTGCACGTATATACACATACATTTATACACCTACTAAAATACAAAATGTGTACACATCTATGATGACAACTTGCTAAATAATTAAATAATTTATCTCAGACAATCCTCATACCTTAGGGTTGTTGACTCTCCCCACTGTTATAGGGACCCCAATGTTTTTCCTCGAGTTTGCCTGCTTGCATGCAATGGCCCAAAGAAATGCACAAGCAAGAGTTTGCAGTGTAGAAAGAAAAATGGTTTAATATTGAATTGGCTCATCCAGAGAATGGGAGCTAATGCTAAAGACCTGCCTCCCTGATGCATATGGACTACAGATTAGATAGGGCAAAGTCATGAGACGCTGTGGTTTAGGGCTTCGAGACTGTGCTAGGAGCTGATTGATCCGAGGTGAGGTAAGGATAATGAATCATTTCTTCAGATATTGAGGACAGGTCTGAGGTCTTTTCCCACATTCCTTCATCTAGGCTTATTAGAAAGTAGCCAGGGGGTTGTTCCATCTTAGGGCTCAGGATCTGAAACATAACTTAGGTCAAGATGTTATGTTTAGCCTGCCAAAGGTCTGCGCCTTGTGACCATTAATCAGACCCATGCTACTGTCTTCTGCTGCCTCGGCATTGCTGATGATCTGGGGGGAAATGGCTAAGTCTCTGGGGGAGGTGGGAAGGTTTAGAGGTAGGAGTTAAAACCAAATTTAATCGGTCATAAGGACCCTTGGTTTGACCACCTCCCAAATATTTATACATCAAAACTCTCGTATGTTATAATAATCGATCCTCTAGGCGGAGTTTTAAAATAATATGGAAAGAACTGTCTTCCAAGTGACTGACAAATGAGCTAGTTAACAGGCTCCATAAACTCTTTCAATCTACCAGGGTCCTGCCTAGAGTTTTCTATATCCCAGAATAATAAGTCTCAATATTATTTATTCTTAAGACCTTATTTTCACACATACAAACAGATGTAAATGTACATAAGTTCGTGGCAGTGCATACACATTAGTCTTTGTAGCTATGATGGATTAAAATGTTTTACGGCAAAGTTTTTTTATAAAAGTCAAGGGTTAGAATTGTTCATGCAAGTATTAAAAGGGAAAAACTGAAGTAAATATGAGACCCATAACTGGATGATTCCAGTTATGCCCCACGTGAGGCAAAGTGAAGGTGGTGGCTTTTAATTAAAATGGAACCACTGTGTCATGGCAGTACTGATTTGATTTTGCTTACCTGCCCTGCTCAGAAATTATAGATTTAAGAGTTAGAATTAACAGAATATTAAAGCTTCTTCTTCATTCTGAGTTATGTAAAGGATTCCGTGTTCCATTTCTCTTTCAGCCCCGACTTCTCAGCTGGTGTGAAGCCTTTTAAGTTCTGTTTTACACCACATGAATCAGTGCCATTAATTAGCAAAGCAGATTGTGATCGTTAACTCTGATAGAGGTTTCTCTTCCGCATCTGACTCTTCACAGAGCAGTAGGGTTTGACTGAGTGAAAGGCGTGGAACCTTGTCCTTTGTGCTTCCAGCTTTGATTAATGTGAAGGAAGGTCCATACATACTGTGGAGATTTCCAGGGTCCTTACCTGGTACTCAATATAACCAATCCACACAGATGTGAACTGGGTTTATTGACTTGAAGCATCAGAAGATTTGAATCCAAACTGGAGCAAAACACTTTAGTCACCCCCAATCCATGTCTGCTTCTTCGGCCACTCTACATCTCTACCCGGAAAACTTTTTCTCTCCCCTCTTTATCACATGAATCTAATCTAAATGGCTTTCCCCCCACTTGTAGTCTTTTGATGAACTCTCATCTTATTGTCCCTCTAACTAACTCTTCAAACACCGCTTAGTCCCCATTTGATTTTGCTAAGAGCCTTCGAATAACCCCTGCCCCCTAGCGAAACAAGCTTTCTCTCCAATCATGTTCTCTGATTTGTTTCCTAATTTCAAATCTCCTTTCCTTGGAAAAGCATATTATGGGTAAGTGGGCTCGAAGTGAAATGGTCCCCACCTCCAGAAACTGCCCTTTTCTACCCTGAATTAATCTGAATTTGATCAGGGCTCCAGTATTAAACTTCACCCTGTCTTGTTGTTCACGCCTTTATTTTGCCTGTACTGCTTTCCTGCCACCTTTCCAGAGCCCTTTTTGTCATAGAATATCACCACTAGTAATCTCTATGAGTAAACATGTCCAAAACTAGAAAATGGAGAATTCTCCTGGCCCGCCTTCTCCTGGTGCCTTTTAAAAAGTTTTCCTTGGTGCCTTGTATTCGTGACTAATTTTCACGTTGACACATTTATCCAAACATAGCATCACATGTTTACAAACATCCTAGCTGGAATTAATTAAATCAAGGGGGTATAAAAATAACTATTAATTATTATCTTCATCCTATTATTTTGGGAATATGCAAATGAGCAATATTTTCCATTCGGTGTCTTTACTAATGCACAGTGCTATCACTCGCTACATCTGCTACAATGTTATGGAGAAAAATGGTTGAAACAGAGCCTATGTACAGCAGTTTTTCCTGCTAGGGGAGCAATTTGCAGAGTTTTAGGCCGTATACTGGGTGAAAAGCTCTAGGTCCTCTGGCAAATGGCCAAGGATGATTAGGTCAGTGGTTGGTATTATTGATGGATGTATAGTGGGAGTAGTTTAATTATACTCTGGGGTTCCCCTGGTGGAATGCCTCTTCACTTGATTCATGTGGAATTAGTGGTCTCTGGTCCAAGGGGTCATAATGCAGAGATAGGATATATAGGAGGCATTCAGTGAGCCTAGGATGCTGCTATGTGACCTTATGTCATAGATACGTTATAGCAATAACTGACCCTTTTGACTGTGACCCATAATAAAAGTACATTTACAGCTCAACCCAGTCATAAACAAACAAATATATAATATAACAAAACAATTTCCAGTGTATAATACACTCTGCTATTTTCTGTTCTATTTTCTTATATTTTATTTAATGCAGGTCATGATCCATAAATTGATTTCATGACCAACTAGTGATCATTACCCAGTTTGAAAACTATTTTGTTTTAGGGTTGCAATGTTGCTACATATTCAAATCATGTTCATACGTATTATCCTGTTTGATCATCACAGCTGTCTGACATAATGAAAGATCTTTTTAAAAAATTTTGTATTACTGTTCTAAGAATAAAAGTACACATATCTGAAGCATACATGTCCATGACACTTCACAAATTGAACACACTTACGTAACCAGCTCCCACAATAGGAAGCTGACAAATGCCCACATCAAGAATGATCACTACCCTGACTTCTAAGGATATAGATTAATTGTGGCAAGTTAGGTTACATTTACATTGTTTGTGTACTTTATATAAATCATATGATACTCTTTTATATCTAGCTTTTTTGGTCACTTTATATTTGTGAGATTCATTCCTATCATTGTGAGACTATAGATTACTCATTCTCATTTCCATATAGTATGCCTTTGGATGTATACACTAGCTTATCCATTCGTTGTCAGTGGTCTTAGGTTTGGCCTATAAGAACTGAATAGTGATGCTATAAACATTCTGTGAGCCTTTGGGAAACACATGTACACATTCGTATTGGTGGTAGATACCTAAGACTGGAATTGTTGGGTCATAGGGCATGACTCTGTTTAGCTTTATTAAAGACAACTAGTTTTCCATTTTATGATCCCTTCAGCAGTGGGATGGCTTTAATTCTTATTCATTGTTTACAAAGGAAAAACAAGGCTCAGGACTGAAGCAGGTTACCAAAGTCACAGAGCTAATGTATTATAGAATTAGAGCTAACATTAGATTGCAGAGTCCATAGTCAGTGGTTTTCATTCATTTGCTTGTTTTTCCTCTCTATTCTCTATTGATATTTATAAAGATCTTTAAAACGCTTTGTTCTTTATCTGTCTTCTCCAGGTCCCCTTAAACACACAGACACACATATATATATATATAGACACCCTGCCCCCCATGTAGATACACATATAGATTCCCACAACACACATATGCAGACACAAACAAACATAAAGGTATACACACAGACACACAGAGATACGCAGAGGAATACACAGGCCCAGATACATATAGATATATGTTTACATAAAAACACATATAGCTATTGTCATAAAAATACATGCAGACACTTACACAAATACACACGGACCCATACAGAGACACACATCAAGATATACACACAAATACAATAATACACCTGGTTATATCCCATATTTTTTTTCATACTTTTGCCAATAATAGAATAAATTCCTTAAGCTAATATTTGTATGATGCACAATTTCTCAGTAAATACCAGTGTATATATTTAATTTAAGGGTGATTTTATTTTTATAATTTTAAGATTTCTGGAAAAATACAGTTATATTCTACTTTGGTAACATACCCTGAGCTTAATGACCGGATGGATGTTAATTCTACATTCTTTGTGCAGCATCTACTGGAGGTACACATGTCCACTTAATTTGGGGATCTTCTTTCCCCCAGAAAAATTTCTCTTTAGGTTCTGCTGAATTATTGAGTGACAATACTTTTATCAGTGATTGAAATGTAGACTCTATAATTCCAGGAAATAAGTAGAAAAAAATATCCTATTTTATGTAACAAATCACTACAATTATTTTAGCTTAAAGCAACATATATTTATCTCAGTTTCTGGGAAGAGAATTCTGGATTTAGCTTCACTGGGTCCTCAGCTCAAGGTTTCAAAAGACTGAAATCAAGATATTGGCCGGGCTCTAGGCAGAACTCCGGGTTCTTTTCTAAACTTACGTAATTACTGACAGAATTCAATTCCTTATAACTTAGGACCGAAGTCCTGGCTTTCTTGGTGGCTGTCCGCTGGGCCAGATGCTTAGTTCCTAGGGGCCACTTGCAGTTCCTTGCCACATGGCACTCTCACAACAACATGGAAGCTTAGTTCTTCAGAGCCAATGCTACAATGTCCTAAGTCAGATCTTATAAAACATCGTATCCTCCCTATGTCTTTGCTATACAATGTATCCCAATGAAAAGAGTGACTATTGCAACACCTTTGTCATTTTCTATTGGTTAGAAGCAAGTCATAGGTCTCACTCATATTCAGAGGTTGGAGAGAATATACAATGGTGTGGCTCAAGGTCATCTTAGAATTGTACCTACCACAGTTGAGAAATTGTTTGATGTGGTATTTCTAGTCAGGTACCAATCAATGCTGTTACACTATTATAAATCAGTTTCTATTCATAGAATATGTTGACTCCAGCAGCAACTTACATTCCAATTCATACAAAAAAAATTATTGAATTTCAAAATATACATACACATACATAGATACAAATATGTACGTATAATTCTTTTTAATCTTACATCTTACCATTGGACTGGAACCAGCCATAGTTTAATCTATACACTAGATACCTTGCCAACAAATGTCTTTATAGTGCAGATATTTTACAACCCAGTGATTTCTTTAAGAGGGAGTTTATATTGCCTTATGCTCACCTCCAATATGAATAAGAAGAAATTCAGAACATCAAAGGAGGTGGTGACTCCTTTTGAAATGCAGCACACTTTGTTCTAAACTCTCTGAAAGACAGCTAATTCTTATTAAAAATCAAACCTTCAAAATAATGTGAAACTATCATTCTCTCTGGGCTGTATTATAAAATTTGGTTCAAAATAGATCTGAAACTTTTCATGGGTATAAATGTTCTTGCACATGACATGGTGGGTTGGGTATGGATAAGATTCACAGTGCTTTCTGGGAAACATGCCAAGCAGTGACCTAAGGGGACCACCATAAGGACTTTTCCTGCTTAGCTCCCTGACAAATGGCATGCCTGCTTAATCAAGACCGGATGCAATATAGTTGTCGCCCTTTAACAAAACTATAGTGGAAGACGAAAGGCAGAAGAGATAGGTGGTGGACGTGATGAGAGAGATAATGGAGCTTGTAGATGAGGTGAGATGGCAAATGAAAACACCTCATCCAAAAAGGCTAAGAGTAAGTTGGGAGTTACATCCTAATTCATGAAAATGATCATAGTAAAGACCATCAAAGCCTTTCTTTTTGAGCGGTGCTTCGACGTACAACCATCTCATCTTTAGATTTGGTCAGCCTGGACAAGAAACTTGGCTCTGCTACTTAACAGCTTTGACCAAATTACTTAACCTTATTAAGCAACCATTTCCTCATCATCAAAGGGTTGTAAATGACATACCTTACATAAAGAGTTTGCCATAGTACTTGGCCCTAATAAACACAACAACAAAACAAGGACATAAGCAGAACTTGTGGCTACAATGATGACAAAACTCTGGCAGATTTCTTCAAGTAGCTCATTATCTAATGAGAGAAAGGGTGCAACCCAGGCAAAAGCCTAGTTACAGAGCAATCTGCTAACACCTAGAATGGTGACAAGAAGTCTCAGCCTTCGAGAGAGGTCAGAAATAATCGAGCAGGTGCTTCCTTGCTCCCCTACTTACCCTGGACCTGACAGGAGCAATTTCTATATCTCTTTCTCTAATTCTATACCAAAAATTATTAGAATCCATTTTTCTTTAATCTTTCTACCAAAGAAAGATGGTGAAAGGGAAGCAAAGGCGAAGAGTTTGCAGCTGGGATGTTTTTGAGCTAATGAAGGTCAAACGGACTAAGGCCCTGGAGAAGAGACAACAAAACTAGGACTTGAAATGACTTCTGGTAAAATAATGGTCAGATGGTTAGTTTTTTTGTTTATTTGTTTTTTGTTTTTTTTTTTGTTTGTTTGATTTTTTTAATCAGTTTTCCAGACAATAAAAAGATAATGGCCATAAGTAAGAAGTTAAATAATCGGAACTATGAATATGATCCATTGTCCATTTACACTCATTCATGAATATTTAAAGTACTGAGTTCTTAGTGAAACTACAGTTTTTATGGAATTTTTTTCTGGTCTTAAGAGACAAAGTGTTAGGGAAAAAATATCTTCTCTTCTTCTGTTTTCATCTCTCCTCTTCACCCTCAGCAATGGTTTTAGAATTGTAATTTAACGATGAGGAAAGAGACAAAACCTTCATCCATATTACAGTACCAACTGCTCTGTCTTCCTCTGGACAGAACGTAGACTATGTGGCAATATTTTCAAGTCAGTTGGAATGGGGTCATATGAGTTGGAACAAAAGATCTCTAGTTAGGGTTAGGTTTATTCATGTGACTTAAGCAATTAATAATTATTTTTATTAATTAATAATGTTTTTAAATTGCATTTCTCTTAGCTTGACAGTTTTAAAGGCCACCAAGAGCCTATATTTATTACTAAGATTAAGTTGGGATAGACATGCAGGTTGGCTATTTTTCAGTATTTTAACCAGTCAAGTCAACTGGCTGTTCTTTATTACATAGCACTGGATGTTTCAAACACTCCCATAAAAACAGTCAAGAAAGGGAAAATATGGGGCATACAGTAAAAATGAACAACCAAACAGAAAGGCCAAAAGAACAGTGTGACCCCTGCATTTGGAAAAATAATATTATAAATTCTTTGTGATCTAATATTTTATAAAAAAGGTGAGAACTCTGGAAGACTTATAGAGGCTAACAAGTAGTAGTCTACTGAAATGGGAAAAATCTCTTTCAATGTCTTGTTTTTCACCAAAAGTATTCACTGTTTTGTATTTTCCTAACCTCTGTGTCTTATTATGTATACACTCCTTCCAAACTTTACATACACAGATACATTGCTATTTGATCTCATTCTCCCAGATCCTATAAATCATTCAGCACTGAGCTATATTTTTTCTGGAGCATATAATGACAAATTGCCACTAATTTTCAAATAACTCTTGAATGTACCCTTTTTTCATGAGCCCTTTTAGAAATGATAGATATTTTTAAAATATTTAAACATTGAGAATTGTTGCTGATTAAAAAATAATATTTATGTATCTATTTGGAAACCTTGTTCTCAAGTTAATAGTTTAACTGCCATTCTCTTCATTATCAATTATTAGCAAAATGTGAAGCATAGCCAAACAGAAATCAGGTTAAAATGTGAACTTTGAAATTTGAGAGGAGATTTATACTTGGAGTTTCAAACTGTGTACCCCACGATTTTGAAAATCAGTAAAATTATTATAACCATTATATTGATCTAATACAAACTGTGGATATAATCATAAGGCAATTTCTTTTTTTCTCTCCCATTTAAAATTTATTCACTGAGACTAGTTTTACTTCTGCCCCTAGATGATAGCTAACTATATTTATGTAATACAAGGCACTGTGGTAAGTAATTTAAATATGCATAATATGTATTATTCAAAACTTTGAACTTATATTAAGATTCCTGCCTTCCCCAACACAGGCCCAATTATGGGTGGGAAACCTGAAGTCACAGACTAGGACATGGACATGGCTGGTGTCTTCTATGTATTGTCACCTAGTCTTCCGTCCCTCATCTTCTCCCATATATCTACTCCTAGTTCTGATTCTTCTTTGTTTGATCATGGTTAGGGAAAATAGGTTAAGGGGTGGAAAGAATAACTCTTACTTGCCTGGCACTGTCTTAAGTTGACATCAGTATCTCTGAATTTGCTAAAAATTTGAAATTGACTTTCTTTGGTGGATTTCACGTGTATGTGTTCTTTGGTGATTCACTCCTCTTCTCTCACTGGATTTGCCATGCTGAAAGCAATGCTATCTTCCTTAACACATCATTTACTCTTTCCTTAGCCCCTGGGCATCCAAAAGTTCTTTTAGATTCCCTATAGTAAGCTGTTCACTTCTGGAGGCAATCCTCTAGTACAGGATTGAATGATCTTCAGGGCTCTCCATGACCTCATATGTGTGATCAACATCTGGTGTTTTGCCCTTGAGATTATTCAGGTGGTATTTATACACCATCTTCCTTTTCTACTCTAGCCTGCCATCAGAGCCCTATCTTGTCTTGTGTTGAAGGGCAGGCATCATTCTGCAATCTTTTCCTTGGAGTGAGTGATGCTAAGTCATAGCCCACAGACAATTCACTCAAAAATCTTCCTCTAATGATCTTGAAGCCCCTCTGTCCTAAGATGAGGGTTAAGATGTAAAATCACGCACCACTTCTCTTAGGAGTAGTGTTCCTATAAGATAACTACCTCCAAAGAAATCTTCTTCATGAACTTTCTCTGTTTCATTGATGTATATGTTGTATGTAAGTGATTATGAGCTGCGCAAATACTTAGGACTTCTTCCATTGTAAATATGAACCTTCTTTGGAATGTCTCATCTACAATATCTTGATTCCTTGGCCAAAACCTCAATTTTAACATTCTTTCATTCATACAATAACACAAAGAGGTATAGTTTAGGTAGTGATTTTATGAAGATATAAAAGTGTTCTTTATTTTTTTTTTAATCATTACTTATTTGACTTATATGCCAAACATTATTCTAGGCTAAGGAAAAAAGATAGTGAACACGCTATATAACGTGCCTCTACTCATGAAGCTTATATTTTTCTGAAAGCAGGAATACAATTTTAAAAAGGAAAAATAGTGTAATTTCAGACAAAAGAGATGAGTCACAGTGTGCAGGTGAGTAGGGAGACCTTTTAGAGAAGTTTTTAAAGGAAAATCTGTGAGAAAGTGACATTTGTACAAGAGTTGTTAAAATTAATTGAGAATGATTGAATCTACATTGTAGAATAAAAATTCATAGATTTTAATATACATAAGCACATCTGGAGAACTATGAATAATACACAGGGGAAAGTTTTATATACATTACTGGTTCTTCCTCCCTAAGACTCATCTCTTCTAGGGAATATTTCCTGTTCTGATCCAGTCAGGTTCCCTATCTTCCTCTTCAGTGGGTCCCACCCATCTCTGGCCTACACTGGGATGTTTGTGACCTTGTATCAAGGCTCTTATTACATTTGTAGATTATTCTTAGTCTCTGCTAATGAGATCGCTGAGTTCGTTTTCAGTATCACATCTTAATCACTTGATTTCTGCAGACGTTTTCTTTCTCCAAATAAACTCTTCAAAATGCCTGCTGCTCTGTGCTCATTAACCTGGGAACTGCTTCTCTAACTCCAATTTAAAAATTATCTTCAAAGGCTGAGACTCTGTCTTGATCAGGATTCTCCAAATAGTAATAAAGGAAGGACTTTAGAATCTCGAGTGTGAAAAAAATTCAGTGACCAAATTTCCATCTGCAAGTGGATTTCTTCTTTATGTAGAAGTACAGACTTTATTCTCTTGCAATGTAGCATCATTAAGATCTACCCCATCTCCCTGTCTGCCCAATTCCCACTTAATCAGTTCATGCTCAATAAGGTTTAGGTTACTAAAAGATAACAAAATAATTAGTTAATGAGTAAATGAATGAGCAAAGAGATGCATATTTATCAACTAAGAAGTGCTTTTATTTTTCTTGTACTCTTACTACTTTTAATCTACAATTGATTTAATATAGGCTTCATGATGAAGCCCTCATGTAAACATATCCAACATTAGAGTGGTACTACATGTCAGCATAAACATCAACATTTTTCCATTTGTTGGTGATATTAGGTCGATGACCCATATTTCTGTAGAACTGCCACTTTGATGGGGTACACTAAAGATCTTTTAGATGCACCAGTGGTCTTAACCCAGAGCCAGAGAGCAGCCATTCCTCTCTTCGCCCTTGCCAAATTTCATATTGCCAGGGAGTGTATTTTCCTGATATATTTTAAGCTTGCTTGAATAAAGCTGTTTCTGTATACCATAGGTTTTGAAATAGCAAATCCTGAAATTTACTTTGCTCTTAAAGGACAAAAGAATAAATTATATACCATAATTGATAAATTAAAAAAAAAACAGTTGCAGGTAAATGGAGTTTTTGACGCTGAAGTCAATTTGGAAAAAAATGAACTTATTTAAAAATAAGCTTGACAGGCACTTCCCAGAAGAAATACTGTGCCCACAATACTGTATTCCCATTAGAAGAAGGGCCTAATATCAGGGAATAATGATAAAGATCTCATGCGTGTTTGTTCCTCTCACAGAGTTCAAGAACATTATCACTGGCTGTCAGCCACACTCTCATTAAATGGCTGCTCAATGTGAAAATTTGGCCTTCATCAAGGGACTTCACTTTACAAACTATAGCATGTTGAATCTCTTGTCTCTATCTTCAGTGAACTGCTCAGAAAACTTTGTCTCAGTTCTCCATCAGACTTTCAACCTAACAAGAGAGATAAATCATATTTGACTTGAAATCATTTCTGCAAAGGACATAACTAAAAGGTATTAATTTGATTAAGTCAATCTCTTTGTGTATTGACAAGAGGTCCCTGAAGTAGAGAGACGATCTAAAAACTATAGATCTATGGAGATTTAGGTATAGAATACATGCAGGCCACTGAGATGGTGATTGTTGTATAATTAGGCTCTGAAACTTTGTTAGACCTGTTCTCAGAGAGTTTCAGTCACCTTGACCTGAAGAAAATGCAGAAATCTCTGACATTTCAGGGTATAACCTGAATGGTATACCATGCCAAGGATATAACCAAATCATTTAGGTTTTGCTTGGATGCTCCAGGAAACTACACTGGAATGGAAAATAATTGGAATGACCTTGTTTTAAAATAAGATCGACCCTTGAAGTTAAAGGAGGCGCAACGAGTGGTAGGAACGAGGGCAAGGGCTAGACTAACAGGATATTATTCTCAAAGGTCTAAGAATAGCTAGGTGGAGATGATTCCTTGACACAAATACTCTCACAGGCATATTGAGCATGGCAGTGGGGAGTTCAGGACAGCTGCATTGGTGGCAAACGGCAGTGTTTTGATTTCTCTTATCATCATCCCCTTATGTATCCCCAAGCAAATATTCTTTATTCTATCTCCAGAATGAATCCTTGGTTTTCTAATTCTCTCTATTCCCGCTGCTGACACTCAAGATCAAGCCATTTCATGCATGCACTATTAGCCTACTATTGATCCCTTCAATCAGTTCTCACACATACCCAGAGTGACAGTTTAAAAGTCTAAATCACTATATATTTCTCCAATATGAAACCCTGCTAGAGCTTGCTATGGCATATACAGTGCGAAACAAAGAAATTGCTTTCCCTGGCCCATCAGGCCTAACTCTCTGCAGTGGTTTGAATGGTGACTCCCTAAAAGATATGTCCACACACTACCCGCTAGAACTGTGGATATGACCTTATTTGGAAAAATGACCTTTACATATGTAATTAGGTTGAGGGTCTTGAGGTGAGATTATCCTGTATTATCCAGATGGGCCTAAATATAATGTGTCCTTATACGAGATATCCATGGGAGAGACACATGAGGAAGAGAATACCATGTGAAAGTTGTGGCAGAGGTTGGAGTTACACAGGCACAAACCAAGGAGAACATGGAGCTACCAGAGATGGAGGAAGCAAGGAATAATTCTCCCCTAATCTCTTTGGAGAGTCCTACTGGCATCTGTATTTCAGACTTGTAGTCTCCATAACTGGGAGATAATAAATTTTTATTGTTTTAAGCCATCAAATCTGTGATCATTGTTATGGAAAGCAAAAGAAACTAATACAATTCTCCATTCACATCTCCTACTCTTCTGTTCGCCTACTTTATTCCTGCTAAACTAGCCTATTTTTTCCCCTTACCAATTTTTAAGTATAACATGCTTCTTGTCTTGGTCTGTTTGGCCTGTCATAGCAAAATATCACAGGCTGGGTAGCTTTTAAGCAACAGAAATTTATTCCTCATAGTACTAGAAGCTAGAAGTCAGAGATCAGATGTCAGCATGGTCTGTTGTACACCCTCTTTCAGGTTGTTGAGTCTTCATTGTAGGGGCTACATATCTTTATCGATCCCATTAAGGCATTAATCCCATTTGTGAGGGTTCCACACTCGTGATCTCATCACCTCCCAAACGCCCCCACCTCCTAACACCAACACATTAGGCATTCGGATGAATTTTGGGGGTGGGGAGGAACAAACATTTACACTATAGCACTTCCTCAAACTTGGATACTTTGCATTAGCTGCTCTTTCTTCCTGGAATATTTTTCTCCCAGATCTTTTTATGTCTGAGTTCTTGTTATTCTTGAAGTTAAATGTCTTTTTTTTCACAGAGGTTTTCGTAGACCTAATCAATACAATATTTTCTCTCAGTCATTCCCTGTGTCATCGCTTTTTTATTTTCATTTAAATACTTATGTCTACCTTATCTTTTCTGATTTTTTTATTATCTGTCTAACTCCTAAACGAAAAGCTTCATAAAGTGAGTTTTCTTCACTGTCTGACTCACTGCAGAATTCTGAGTGTCTAGAATAGTCCCTGATATTTAGTAAGCATGCCAGAGGGGGTTAAGGTGGTAATGTCAGATATCTAGAAATCTAGGGAACAAGCCAGGTCCTTAGTCATACAAGGCCTAGAATATTGGATATGTTATAACAACAAAAAATTATACTCATGAGAGAGGACAGAAATCCCATAAGAGATTACAAATAAATAGGAAGGTATGGTCTTGGGACCAAACTGGTAACATTTCCTAAAGTAGTACAGAGGATAGAGTATAAGCTATTGGAACATAAGATCAGAGCTAAATTCGAAGCAATGATATCATGAGGCTGAGTGTGAGAGTTAGGCTAGAGAAGATGGCCAGGATTTGTTCTGCCTATAAGTATAGGTCCATCAAATGAAAAGAAGGACTAACAACATTGGGAACAAGTCCATCAAATGAAGAGAAGGACTAACAACATTGGGAACAAGTCAGGTATGGATAATATGAGACAAAGCCTACAATTCCCAAATTCTTTGACAAAGAGAATACTTGGCTTTATTATAATCTATACATAATAGTTTTCTAGTGAACTAGATCTAGGGGACTAGATTCCAATAGGGCCCACTGTAAATTAGGTTTAAGTTTGAATACAATAACTTTAAATGATTCTATATGTTCTCAATGGTGCTACAATATTGCAGTCTAGAAGAAGCCATATCCCATAGTAGGCTGACATTGTACTCATCATCTAGCTATGAGGGCTGGGTAGGAAAATATTTCTGATGATGCCATTATTCAGCCTTTTATATCCTATCCACCTGACAGGCAATTTAAGAAGCTTAAAGAAGACATACTAGTCCAAATAAGAAATTAAGGACTGCATATCATCTGAGGATGATAAATACATTTGAGAATAAAGTAAACCAGGGACTGAAATCTGAGGATGATAAATACATTTGAGAATAAAGTAAACCAGGGACTATCTATTAAGTGACCAGGAGGTCTTGGGAGCCATTTTGTTAGAACCACCATCTTAGTGAATTTTCCACAGGTTGGGGAGTGCACTTATGTAGTATCCTCAGGGGGTGGGTTGTGACTTTCTCATAACATTAGCTTAATGAAAGCAGCCAGAGACCTGTGGAAATCCTACCTTGAAGCTGGTAGCCATTTTAGAGTTTCCAGAGATAGGGTCTGTTTAGATATTCTCTCATGGGGTGGAGCTCATCTCATAGAAGTTATTTCAGCATTTTTCATCCTCTCTGACTTTCTCACAGGTTCTTTGTTGTTATTGTTAGCTGTATATTTTGAAAATGAAAAACAATCGATTGGAGGAAAAGGCCTACTGTATGTTTGTTTCTGTGGGCGTAAATGTGGAATAAATATATATAATGCATGGCAGCTGATATTTTGTGTCATTTATCTTCACTTGAGAGGAGAGATGGGATAAGTCACTCATGGCTGTGCCAGTCCTGATTCATTCTTCATCACTACACTCATGAAGATAAATGCCACATTTACACAGACCACAGCCATCATGTGTTCTTTCAGACCAGAAATTTAAATCAGTTAGAGCAGGAGGTCAACCTGGTGCTGTTATTTGAAAATCAAGGACACTTTGTACATAGCATCTCCTACTCCCACACATCCTAATTTCTAATGTTAAACTAGAGTACTACTAGCAACTAAAGAGGTATTTAAGTAGCATATATATTTCCATCCATGTCTATACTTTAGATATTCCCTTCAATTCAAAAAGTTTTATTTCCTGCGTATGCCCAGCACAGTGTTCTGCAGTGGCAATGTACTGATTAATAGGATATGGTCTCGGTTCTCCAAAGGTGATAAGCGGCATAATGAAGAGAATACTATGGAAAAAATGATAAGCAGGTGGTCAATTCTCTCTGTAGACCAAGGAGCAAGTCAGAATAGAGCCACGGAGAAGTAATGATATTTTAGTAACTATATTAAGAGAAAACATCATGGACACCTGAGCGTCCCATGATATGCAAATGACTGTACAATTGGATTTTAAGGCTGTGGCTAAACAAGTGGGTGACTCTTCTGCTCTGTGCTTGTGGGCCCTGCTACAAGTAATTAATAGACAAGACCCCTTTACGACCCAGTACTAAATGTACTTATTCTGGTTTTATTTTTAATTACCCTTCCACTAATTACATTTTTGAAGTTATAAGACTTTCTATTGAAATAAAATATTAACTCTTTTTCCTTTGGTTGGCACATAAAATTTACATAACTGGAAGTAAACTGAAATGATTTTCATAAACTCCGGAAATTTGATCAGCATACTAAACATTTCTAGCTTGTTATTTTGAAAACTTTTATGTTAAACCGTATAAATTGTTGATATCAACAGTTTTCAACCTTGGAAATAGCAATTTGATAAGGTTTGCTCTACTTATACTGATTGTATGACTCAAATTCAGGTTTGTGTTCAATTGTTTTTTCTTTTCTTTATATAACCAAATAAGCTGTTTAATTCCCTTCTTCAAAAACATTTATTGAACACATACTACATAGCAGTCACTGGGCTGTACCTGCAGATAAGTTGGAATAGTGCCTGTTTGGATAAGGCATGTAGTCTAAATGATACAGAAAGACACATGAATAGATAAGTACAATGTGGAGGACTAACACAATAGTTGATAATTGTTCAATAATTTTTTAAAATTCTTCCCATATGGAAGTAATAATGTGGTGTGTTCGAAGAAGCACATAGAAAAAGCAAGATCCTTCTAATGTGGAGAACCTTGGAAGGATTCATAGCATAAGTACCTCCTTCCCTCCCTTAATATGTTCACATTAAGGGAGCATATTTTGGGCCAAGCACTAGCCTAGGGCTCCAAAGATTTAGCTTCATATACTAACAGTTACCGTATGAGGTTATTAGGGTGTTTTTTTTTTTTTTTCTTTTAACATGATCACATTATTTAACTTCCTTATACTTTAACTTTTTTATCTGCACAACGGAGAAATAATCTCTTCTGCCTACTTCCCATAATTGTGAAACTCAGGATAATATATATGAAATGTTTTTTTCATTTGTGATATGTAATTTTTAACAAAAGAGACCATTTTTATCACCAGCTTACTTATTACCAATCTTGTGTTTATGGTGATGTGTAAAAGATCAAGGTAGATTATCACCTTGGTTTATATTTCCCCAGGTCCGTGCATGATCATATATTGAGGGATGAGTAGTATTTGGCACCAGATAATCATTTTCTAAAAGTGGGTGAATTGTTTACCCACTCCCCAAGTATTTAGAGCAATGCTTAAAAAACAATGAATGAAACTCCCTCAGATAATAATAATCATTCCTATTTTCTGAGAGCTTATGATATGCCAGGATTAACAGTTTATGGGCATCACCCATTTCATGTTCAGAATAACCCTCTGAGGTTGGCTCTATTATTATCACACGTACTTTATAGATGAGAGAATTAAGCCTAAAAAGATCATAGAACTTGCCCAAGTCACAAAATTACTACATCTAATGACAGAACTTACCAACTTAACAACTGTACCCTATCACATGCGCTGATCTAGGATTCAGCATCATCTCCATCTTTGTACTCCCCTTTTCTCCCCATTTTCTCCAGAAAAGCCTTCAGAGTCTCTCAATTTCTCTAGGCTTTCATTTCCTCATCTCTAAAATTGGACCACTGATGGACTCCATCGTTAAACTCCATGTTTATATAAACTCTATGTCCTAGGACCTCATATTGTTGGAGGAGACAGAAAACACATACATACTTACATCATATGTACACACATATGCATTATCTCTAGTTATGAGAAGTGCTATAAAGACAAATAAAGCAGAATAAAGGGATAGAGAATTGTGGGGGTTAGAGGCAGTTATATTTTAGGCAGCATAGCTGAGGAAAACCTCTCGGAGGCAGTGAAGGGGCAAAGCCTACAAATATTTGGATGAAAAGTGGTACCATCATCATGTGCATGCATAGCTATAGCTCTATCTGGATGAAGAACATTCCAAGCAGTAGAAACAGCAAATGCAAGTTTCCTGAGGAGCAGTGTGCTTGGTATATTGGAGAAACAGCAAGGAACCAGTGTGGCCACAGTGGAGTGAGTAGAGTGATAGCAGTAGCAGAATAAGATAAGTAGAAGTAGGGAGGGATGCGGAACAAAAATATAAATGGCCTCTTAGGCCACCGGAAGCAGTTTGATATTATTCTGAGTGCTATGGGAAGCCATTGAACATTGAACAGAAGACTGAAGGTAATCTGACTTTTATTTTGATAGGATCTCTCAACTATGTGGAGAAAATACTGAAGAAGGGCAATAAGAAAAGCAAAGGTGAGGAGAAGTGATGTGACTCTTGATATACAGGATTTTCAAATATAGGCAATAGGATATAATGGTGATAAGATATAGAGGGTAATAGGATGCAAAAGTGAGGATGAGACCAAAAAATTAAATTTTAAGGGGAGTTTGGCCTGAGCTACTAAGAGGATGGTCCCTGGACCATGCTTGAAACATGGTAGGAACCTAAAATGTTTTGCTGAATGAATTAATGCATGCATGAATGAATGGAGTTACTGTTCGAAAGTCTCTCTGAGGAATGGAGGTTGAGTTCAAATTAAGAGTTTCATTTTGGATAGATTGATTTCCTATGCATCCAACTGGAGGTCTTGAATTAGCAGGTATGTATACAAGTCTGCATTGCTGGCTGGAGATATATGTTTGATAGTCATTGTAGATGGTGTTTAAAGCCACTGTGGGATCATTTAAAGAGTGAGTATAGATGAAGAGGTACACTAACAAGGTGCTTCTTGAGGTTTAGTGGACCAAGAGTTAAGGCCAAGAGTTAAGAACTAGTGATGGAACCTGAGCATAGTGACCAATGAGGTAGGTGAAGAATCGGGTGAGTGGTTTTCTAGGAGCCAAGTGCAGGGAGGACAGAGTGGTTACTGTGTCTAAGGCTGCTAATTTTTGCCCAAAATGAGAAGTGGGTACCTGATTTAGCAATGGACATAATTTTTTACCTCCCACCTCTTCTTTATCCCCTCTACATATATTTATTGTTATCCATTGCCTTTCTCACACATTACTATAAATCCCAGGCACATTAACTTATAACTCACATAAGTCATCTTTTATGTGTCCTACTGAAGGATAGTTAATCTTAAAACTATGAGATTTGGGGAAACTTTCTATAAGATTGAAAGATTAACACAATTTTTAAAACAGATGGTGGAAAATCCATTGGTCACCTCAGATGTAAACTTTAATTATATTCAGTTTTACTTATATAATAATAATAATATTCATTAGTGGCATATTGCTTTGTGTTTGAAAAGCTCAAAACCATCTAACACAGTAAAGTGCTCAGCTTCAAAACTTACACCAACAGACTGTACCACCTGCTAACACTTTTCTGAAGGAGTCAACCACAGACCCACACTTCACTCCTCTTCGTTCCTTCAACATTTTAACACATGCCTCACTCTTATTTTCGCTAATCCCACTCTTGATATAATTCTTGGTAATTTCAATAGCCACGTCCGTCCCTCAATCCCAATTGCTAATAGCATGGGCTTTTTCCATCTGGTCTTGCTCAAGATTTCCTCTTTGTACAGTTTGCACCACCTGTATGTCTAAACTTTGGCTCTAAAGATCTGTATCTGTTGGAATTAGAGATTGTTTAGTTTATTTAATTATACTTTGCCAAATGCCAACTCTATCTCTTCATGTTTCTTTGGTTCAAGTACTATATGGCCCTCAATCCTAGATTCTAAATTTTAATTTGCCATTGCCACAGGAGTGTTAGGAATGGGGTGCATTAGGATGAGGGATGGGTAGGATGTGGAAATGTTAGTATCTTGTTTGAGGATGTGGGGGGAAAAAAAACAATTGGAATTTGCAGCAGACTCATGTCAAACTCTTAACATCCCACTTGACTTTTATAATTCAGAGTGTACTGTTTAAATGTTTCTTATCCATATTCAAAATATATTATCTCATTTGATCTTAAGAAGTAGTTTTGATCAAGTCACTGGAACAGAGAGAAAATGGGAATTGCTTAAGGTCATGCATCTATTAAATCAGAACTAATTGTAGACTATGGATCTTCTGACACCAAATGCATTTTTTATTGGCATTAAACAATGCATTGTTCCAAATGGCCAGTGGTTGAAATAGCTGCCTTGGTTTTTTTTTTTTTTTTTCCCCAGGAGACTGTTAAAATACAGTGATGATTCAATAAATGTCACCAGTGTTGTCTGTGGTGATGATAGTGGCAGCTGATCGAGAAATACGCCGAAATTTTCTAATTTTTTTTTTCTTTTTTTTTAGGTTGTCAAACACATTCCCTGTTTACAGCATGGAGACCACAGTGGAGAGCTAGGTGGGTGATGATTCATGATAAATCTTTCCCACAATATGCTGAACACCACAATAGCAGCTAATGTGAAGTGACTCGTTATATACTGTCAAATCCAATAACAGCAATGACTGGCTTTGCTAGCACGAGCAACTCGTGGGAAGCCTAGCCACTCCAAACCACTACTGAATTTCAAAAAACAGCCCACAATATACTAGAAAAGACATATTCAGAGTCATATTTGCAAATTTCTTGCATGTTTCTCTTTGTCAGTTTAGAAACAGCCTTCATGTTTTCAGCCTGACATCAGAAATGACTATCCTTGAGATGCCCTTCTCTTGTGAGTGCCTCCTCCTTCAGTCATATTTAAGGGCTAAGATTTTATAAGAGTAATGCTGGCTCATGGACAGAGCTGGATTGGTGGTTCTCCTGTGGGAACATCTCTGAAACTCCCTCTTCTCCCTCTACCAGTCAATCTTATCATACACTCAAACACATTTACCTTTTACTGTAGCTCAGCCCCCGTGGGTGACATTTCTACCAGAAGAAATTGGGAGGCAGCAGTCCAAAGCATTGACTTCTTGCTCTGTGATTTATGATTATGTGTATTTTTATCTCTATTAAATTGTAATCTCCTGGAAGGCAGGATCCTGGATTTTTTTTTTTAGTACAGTGCCTATGAGCCATAGTTGTCTCTTCATGAATATTTATCAACCAAATTAATGTGACAAATTTAAAAAGTCCATAATTACGGAGTTTAATCTTCCCTCCTCTTCCCCTAGCACAGTGCCTGACACATGGTAGGTGGAAATTACGTATTTTTTTAGTGAAGGACCAAGGTTATGAATGAGTCCATGGACAGATGCTTCCTTGGGGCCAAATTAAAGGCTAAGCAAACCTTTTTCAATTAGGAGTGAGAAAAGTGATGACTTCTAGTTATTTTTCTTTAGGCCACCAGGAGTAATGCCCTAAAAGTGGTTGTTTGTTTTGGAAGGCAAAAGCTAATCAGAAGCTATTTTCTTTATTTTTATATTCAAATGTCTATAAAATAGAAAAACACCAGAGACCTATTCATTGTTCACAAATGATCTATGGGGTAATAATGAGCTTGCTTTTCCAGCTGTGCTGCACTTTGGTGCTATCCTGGGTTTAATTGAAAATATGCTGTGACCTTGGTTTTGTTCACTGGGCATGAGGGAGTCTAACTGGCATGAGGCCTCTTAAGAGCTCCCTTTTAACAAATGTCATTTAGCTAATTTGGGGTTCGCCTGTGGGAAGTAATGTGTGAAGTCCTGCAAAAACCAAGATGCATATTATTTGCATGCAATTCACATGAAGCTAATATTCCCCCTCCCAAAAAGATTAACTTTTTATTTTGCCATACCTATTTGTTGAATTCTAAATGCTATCAGTATGATAATAGTATTGTCCCTAACAGTCTCATGTTTCATCATAATTAAATAAACAGCTTGTGAATTGCAGTCCAAAAAATGTCTGTGTTCCACTCTCAACTTAAGGGGTTTCCATAGAAACCGTGGGCAGCAAGTTTAACTGACATTTATTGGACTTGAGGCTATATGCAGCATTGATATCTGTCTGTTTTCCTCTCTGTCACTCTGTGTTTGTCTCCTTCTCTTCCTTTAACCCTCACAATTCTCTCCTCCTCCTCCTTTTCCTCCTCCCCTTTCTCTTATTAGCAATGAGGAAGTAATTTGGACTCAGTTAGATTTAACAAATGCAATAATACTAAAATGAACTCTGATACTTAAGTGTAATTGTGTTATTAGCTGGAAATGTTTTTCTTCAAAAACAAAAGAATTGAGAGTGAAGTTCTCTAAAGTAGCATATGCTGGTAAGAAGGAACCCAGTGGAAAGTTTGCAGTCTACATATCACAGTCCACATTCATAGTCTAGCCATGGATTTTCCTTGACTTAGTCAACACAGACTGATGTTTCTCTTCAATCCTAATTTTCAGTCTTCTAAACGGAGCACAAAATCATTGTGCAGATCATATTCCAAGAGAAAAGAGCAATTTACTTAAGAAAAGAAAACGCATACTATACATTTATTGTTTACCTACTGTGTGCAAGATATTTTGCTAGGTACTTTCACTTAGGTTATCTTAGTTAATCCCACAAAATTCACTGTCAGGCCGGAAAAAGGATCTGGAGCTAGTGCTTGAAGTCCAGGCCCCACAATGGGCGTGGCTGTAAAGCTTTGGGTAGAGTACTGAAATGTTCTGTCTTGGTTTCTCAAAGACAAAATGAATATAAGCACTCCTAAGAAATGAAGTTATATTCAGATTAGAATAGATATGATAGCCAGTATCCTATGGTAGTGATGTTCTCCTCCAACCTGTTAGAAATGAGGAAGAGAAGTTGCCGAAAGAGTAAGTCATCCAAAGGTAGAAGGTGTGTGTGTACATTACAGTGGTTACCAGGGATCAGTGTAGACGAACCTGGGATCAATTATTCATGTGAGTTGGGGTAACTGACAAATTAACAGAGCATGTACTTCATGCAGTCATTATGAGGATTAAATAAATACAACTGTATATGTAAAGTACTTAGTGACTGTCACATAGAAAGCTGTGTTTTGTGCTCTGTTTCCCTCTATCCCTCACCTTTTTGAATCATTTTATATTTAGTATGGATTCAAAGTAAAAAGATGATGGGTTTCCAAAGTCTATGTAATACTTATAGTTTAAAATTTTCTCACAATTCATAAACTATCTCAAGTTATCCTGATAACAATGAGAAAAAAAAGATAGAAAATATTACACCTACTTTACAGGTTAGCTTAAAGAAGATCCAGAGTTGTTATTGACAGGATCTCCACATAGTAAAAGAGGAAGATGAGGTTTTATCTAGTTCTCTAAAGTTCTTCTTACAATTAAAACTCTCAAAGTCCATTGTTCTTAATTTGAGTCAAATGTTCATGAGCTTTAAGGCTTAAACCCAGCAGATATTAATTCATCTTCCTTACGAATGATGAGAGGAAGAAAATTTTGGCGAAGAAGGAAAAAAAGAAGTAAGGAGAGGATCATTTCAAAAATCTGTCTCTCTCAGACCTGTTTCCAGGTCATTATCCCAGGAGACATGCAGAATTACAATTCTTGGTCTCAGGAAAAGAGGAGGCATTGATTTTGCACAGCAATGTGCTTTAGTGTTTCTGGTTGGGAAAAAAGGCTGAGATGAGAAGAAAAAATTCAAAAGAAGTCAGGTATCAGTCAGAGATGTTGATGAGAACCTAGTGAATTCAGAAGAAAGTATACAACTGGGACAAGGGTGTGATGGAGAATGATTGCTGGAGTGATCGTTGACATACACACGTACACATGGGTGCACCCACATAAACACATCCACATTTACACAGGATTAATTAGAATGGACATTTCTTTTAAATTATAATCCTTTTTATGGCCTCAAAGAGCTCATACTAGGAGATAAAATGTTAGCTTCACCATTGTTATTTGTTGTATGTTTGTTTTATTACTAGAACGTTTATTCCGTATTGTCTTTGAAAGAATCTCTGTAAGCCCCTTTCTCCATTGTGTGCGTATTAGCTTAGTTAAAACTAAATAATATAATTCCTAAAGCCACTTAGTCAGATACACAAGAATAATAGTATGTCACAATGTGCTGAAAGCATATGAACGAGTAGTGGTGTGGCAGGCAACCCCTCTGTGTTGTGGAAATCCCTCTTTTGCACAGGATCCCTCACAAACATTGTGTGACATGTGGCACCATTGCCAAATTAGTACATCTTAATCTCTTTCTTATGTCTATAGATAAAACTGAATTACAAATAGAAATGTAAATATTTTTCTTCTCTTCCCTAATGGATCATCTTGGTAGCTTTGGGGTTGAGGAGAACGGGTAAGAAAGGAATCTCTCTGGATTCTTGAGCAGGGTCAACAAACTTTTTGTAGACAGCCAAAGAGTCAGTATTTTAGGCTTTGTGAGCCATATAGTCTATCACAACTACACAATTCTGCTTTAATGTGAAAGCAGCTGTAGATAATACATAGATGAATGGATGTGTAAGCATTCCAATAAAACTTTATTGACAAAAACAGGTGGTGGTTTAGATATTGCCTGTGGGCAGTAGTTTGCCAACTACTGATCTTAAGAATTTTGCCTACATCTCCAACTACTTTCTATTTCTGTTAACATGGCAGTTACAGCTTAAAAGATAGGACTGGAGAGTGTAGGACTGACAACCATTATCATACTCTACCTTATTTTGTGGATTTTACTTTTTGTCATGCTTACTTTTTATTAAAATTTATCTTGTCAGTATTTCTTGAGCATAGGAGAACACATATTCTGTCTGCACTTTATAGAAAGGTACAAAAAGTTTAAGTGGCTTGCACTGGTGTCATCCAGCATCTATAATATTCACCTATAATGACATCATTGTGTTTTTTTCAATTGGATTATTCTTTCTAAAATGCATCCTTTAGAGAATTAAGAAAAGTGGTGGCGGAAGTAACCAAGAATTATTTTCATTATCCAAACTAAGAAAAAGTAGTTAACTAATGACTTCAATAGAGACATGCACAAGCTTCCCTACTTCCTTATCTCATTAAGATACTACAGGGGACCAAGTTCCTTATTGCTTTTTATGTATATTCCTGATTTTTTTCGTGATTTACTTAAGGATATAATGCATTGTAGACAAATGAACACAGAAAAATAGAGGGAGTTCTTGCTTTGCCTGGTACTGTGTTAAATGAAGCTTGTTCATATTGGAACTGAGTCCTCATTTTGCAATGTTCCATGGTAACTGAGAGCGAATCTGTTATAAAAGCATTGTACCAAAAAGAGTTCTTGGTTCTGGTATACGTGACTTATGGTTAACACGGCACCAAGCAAAATGAGAATGGACTTCAGTAAATAAATAAGAATCCCATTTCCACATGTCTGCATTTACTGTATAATTCCCTTTTTTGTGGTCATTAAGGGGAAACAAAGAAATCACTGATTACAGTCATTTCCATTATCTGACATGTCATCCCCAAGGATTCCTCATTATGCAATGTTAACAGTGTCGAGGTTACTTGAAACCAGTTCCCGTTCTAATTAGGAGGCCATCCCTGCTATCTACATTCTGATTAAATGACGTTGCCTGGAAATCACAGTAAGAGTCTACTCTATTTCCTCCCCTTTCTCAGATCTCGTAAACACAGACTCAATTAAAGAGAGTTTCCTTATCAGGTTTTTATGGGTCATTTTTGCGAATTTATTAAACTCTTAAGTCATGCTGAAAACTGGAAGGCAGTGGCTCCGAGGTCTTCAGTGGAACCCAGGACTACATGTGCAGGACTTGTTCTGATGCTTTAGGGAGCTGAAAGAGAAGTCAGAGCAGCCGATGATGGGTCATGAATCAAGGGAGCTGGTGAAGTATGATGGCGTCTCACAGAGTAAGGATTGCAGAACAGAGATATGAAAATTATGATGCCATGTCAGCTTGTATTTTAGGTAAGAGCAAAGCCTAGTCCAGGCCCTCATTATTTCATACCCGATTATTGAAATAATTTCTTAGTTGACCTTTAAGTCTTACAGTACACTCTTCCCTATTTTCCATATTATGGCAAATCTGCTTTTTCTTCAATATTCTTTTCATTTTCCTATTCCTTTCTAGCAAAAAGGGAAAATATCAAGTCCCTACAATCCCATCTCATGACTCGATATAGAATCTAAATTCTTTTGTCTATTTTTCAGAATCTGGGGTTATTTTACTTATCATTATTAGTATATATCTCTAATAGAAGATATATACTTGTGCCCCTCTCTGCCCTATACTCATATTCACTTTCCTGTATTTCCCACCCACTACATGCCTGTTTTCCAATGAACTCTTTCTCTTCTCTCTCTCTTCTCTCTGTTAGTGTGTGCTCCTAAAATTGTTCATTCTTCTCTAGTACTTCCTGCTGTACCATAGTTCCCTATTTACTGGCTTATGATTCCCGCTACACTGTGAGATTCTTGATGGGAGACACTTGACCCTAAGGGTCAAGAATTGAGCACTGTTCATAATACTTAGTAGGCACTCAGCAAATATTGAAGGGATAAATGCCTATGTTTTTCTATCTCTCTTAGAATGTTAGATCTTTTGCTTATCTAAATGTACATATCTTACTAAATCTCATGTCCACATAGCCTTTGCTATCTGTTCAAAACTCACTGATTTCCCCTGAACACTGGACTACTTACAATTATCCACATAATCATGTACACAGTCACTCAGTGTTAAGACCTAGGCATTGGTGTTATGAATCTGTTGTTTATGTTAGGCTTGTTTTGGCACGGCATTTCAAATGATTGATGATAGGGAATTACCAATTCCAAGGAGTTCCCTCGTAGGTAAAGTTCACACAGCATGGGTGAACATACTTAAAATCATGTATTATTAGGGCTGAAATGACTTTAGATAGTCCCTTTCCCAGCACTCTCCTATTAAGTGAATCCCAGATATGTTTAGTGCTTTGCCTTAGTTTCTGTCTAGGAAATTAGGGCTTTGTACAGTTTAATAATAAACAGGGAAGAGAGTACTTGGTAAAACATTGGAAGGTAGTTTTAAAATCCAAATGGCCCTATAATTGTGGTACTTATTCTCTTTAGATTCCTTGCATGGCAATTTAAATTGCATTACTCATTACAAAAATCCATATGCCTTTTGGATGCTACTGTTGAGTTGTTTGTTTTCAACCTATAAAGGCCATGATGACCTCGTACAGGGCATTTCCTAAGAATTAATGAGCAGGTAGGAGTTAATGGTTATCAGCTCCTCCCAGCTAGTCATCAATCCAAAGGAAGCATGGGAAGCAAAGTCATTAACTACATTACCGACTTCTGAAATCAAATCCTTCTCTACCCGCTTTGTCAAGGACTTATATTTAGGATGGGCTTGTTAGATTATTTAAATATTCTTTAGTAACTTGCTTTGTCCTTAACCCAGACAGGAAAATGTATAGATATTAATACTAACATATAAATATATGTAAAAAGAAAAATAAAAAAATAACCATTAGCCTCTGGGGACTGACAGGAGAATGTCAGGATGAGAAAAATAATTTTCCATAGTTTGATTAAACATAACTTGAAATATTCAGCTTCTTTAATTTGCTATTCTTTTATTCCCATTTTGAACTCAGATTCCGTGGAGAGAATAATCCTATTGTACATCCTGAGAGGCTAAAACACATGTCCAATTTCTGCAGTTTAACCTCATCCAATGTTAATTTTTTTTTTCTTATTGGGATTTTGGTTGTAATTCTTTTAATGGAATACAATTTTTTTCTCATTGATTCCTATTAAATAGTTGATCTTTACTAATATTAATAAACATGATATTTTCTTCTTTGGCATCAGTCACAATTACCCCAAATATTCTAAGACATTGATGAACAGTACCAATTCAATTACACTATCTCAGTGCATTTTCCCTTGAGGAATAAACGATGGCAAAATTAAGAAAAGTTGTAGAACAGGGATGTTCCCATTTCTTTCTGTTGGGGAAGTTTGGGAACCCATTTCATCATGCAGTGTCCTTATTCTTACATTGACACAAATTCTTTAAAGAAATGACATGGAGTGACAAATTCTCAGCTGAGTACCAGTGATTAAAGTGTGTGGCAAGGATCATTGTCACCAGGGAAGACTTCATTCCAGCACCTTTCCCAAAGGATATTTGTCTTGAAGAATTTACTCAAATCTGGGTCTAGTCCTTGGTTTTTTACTCTCCAAAATTTGATTTTTGTAGCTTGTCATAAGTAGGTTGTAGTCACATTTACCAACACATAAGAAATATATATAGAGCAGAATGCCAATTTGCTGTATTATAGCTAGAACTATAATAGACCCTTCAAGTACTTCATTCTGTCAATTTTTTTTCATGTAGAACTTAATTTTTTTGAAGTCATATACCTCTTAGAGAATGTGATGATAAAACCAATGAATAATCTTCCTATGAAAATACACAATCACACTTCTATAAAAATTTGCATATAATTGCAAGAGTTTCAAAAATTATTTGAAATCCATTCATGAAATTCTTATGAACCCATGGATTGAACTATGCATTTTTATGGGAAAAATTATAAATAAAGTGGTTGATGAAAAATCAAAGTAAGAAAACAATTATATAATTCAAATTACTTTAGCATCAAGTTATAATAGTCTGATGTATTAATCATTTTCTATATTTGGACTTTAGTTGTTACCAGAATTAGACAGATAAAAGTAACAAAAACAACAACAAATATTCATACAACATTGATTGTATGCTAGGCATTGTTCTTCTTAATATATTAACTCATGTATTCTCACAACAATAGGGTATATAAATCAGAATATCCAAACTCTTGGAAGTTTCACAGATGGGCACTACACACATTATTATCTCCAATTTTTTTTAAAGTCTCTATATTTTATTAGCATCCACTTAATTATATAAGTAGTTGGTAATCTACAATAACTATTATTTTCTTGAATCTATGGATTTTTTCTCTTTCCTTCCTTCCTTCCTTCCATTCTTTCTTTTAATCTTTCTTTTATTTCTTTCATTTAATATATGCATATTTAGTATATACAATGAAATCTGGATATGGTATTTAGGATACAGCTTAATGCTGGTAAAGATAAATCTTTACCCTAATCAAATATTTTCAATCACACATTTGCATGTTGATTGTTAGTAATCCACTTCTTCACAATGTTAATTTAAG
>NW_006433024.1:14863733-14865326 GCF_000325575.1 Pteropus alecto | reverse complement strand
AAGCCTTCCTTTCTGGAGGCCTCTCTTTACCATTTATACTATATTGTATAGCATTTTTGTTTTTTTGGTACGTATAAGTGATCTCTTATAAACAGACCTTCATACATTATTTGTTATTATAAAATTAGTTTATCATTCTGGCTTCTGATTGTGAATTGAAACGAGGGCTAAATTCATTAGTGTAATTCAGCAAATATTTACTGAATGCCTAGACATAATCCAGTTCCTCTCCTTAGGAAGTTTATGATTAAATAGGTCAAATTCTTTCTTAAACATTTCTATTCAAACATAGACTTGATGAGTGCTATAATCTTGGCATTGCAGACACTTAGAGGAAGGATGTATTAATACTGGCCAGTGAGACCAAAGAAAATCTAGTAGAAATTGTCATTGTAAAATTGGCTCTAAATTCAGGTACAATTTTGGAAGAAAAATCAGAGTAGGACGTTTCGGGACATGGGAAAAGCAGAAGCAAGGCTCTGAAAAGAAAGTAGAGGGTCTATTTTTAGAATCAGAAACAGACTGCAGCCTAGACTGTATTATGGAGAACAGTGGGAGATAAGACTGGGAAAGCAGTATGGCACAGCATCCTGGAGTGTCCTGCATGTCATACTAAGGCGGTAGTTTTCAAGAGGGCAAATTTGTCCCCCAAGGAACATTTGCTAATGTCTGAAGACACTGTAGATTGTCACAACTGGGGGTGCTACTGGCATCTAGTGGGTAGAGGCAGTAAGGGATTTAGACTTTATTCTTTAAGCAATGGGGAACTATTGGTGGGTTATGTTTTCCTGAATTGTGATTGTCTAGGTCACTGTCTGCTGTTACACTAAATCTGCAAAGTGTTACTTTGAAGATCTCCCCCCAGGAAAAACATAAAATGGAAACACCAATTATGGAGATAAAGAATAGCATGTAACAGTCATTCGATGGCCCTGAACCAGAGAAAAAAGAAAACGAAAGCAAGATTAAAAAAAGAGAAGTTTTTATGCATTGACAGGGCTCCAGACTCAAACCTGTTACTGCAAAGGAGGAATGCAGGTACTGTTACAAACAGGCACATTTCTGATCATTGGAACAGTCTGATTTCATTTCCTAAAGAATGAATTATCAAGTAGTGTATGGAGCTTGAGGTTTTAAGCATTTTTCTTGGGTTATGCATTTCACTAAACCAACACAGCAAGCAGCTATCATAAAAATACAAACATATCCTTGAACATCTTAAATCCCACCCTTTAATTTGAGAAACAAGTCAGTCATCTATATTTCATTTCTTCATAAATAATCAACCTCAAAAAGTGAATATGATCAAAAGAATTCATAAGTAGCCAGAAACTTCATGCCAGATATATGTAGCTCTCCTGCATCATGTGAGGCTAAACAAGCAGGAAAACACAAATTAATTTTATTTTTAGCTTTGCTAAGCTGTTGGCTATATTTCTGGGTCTCTGCTTCTCTAACATAAAGTAGATTTGACTTTTTGTTGCTAAGATAAAGTTGAAGCTGCCACCACCTACACCAGTCCCTTGCCTATTCCAACTTGTTCCTTTGGATTGCGACGGAAGACTTAAGAGATCTTTTTCACCCACAGATTTA
>NW_006433024.1:14854614-14863705 GCF_000325575.1 Pteropus alecto | reverse complement strand
TGATGATCAAGAGGCTCTTCCATTTTAAAGGACATTTGAAGACTTTTGACTTCCTGCCTGTAAGAATTCTTATTCTCTG
Source organism: Pteropus alecto (assembly GCF_000325575.1). Classification (NCBI taxonomy): domain Eukaryota; kingdom Metazoa; phylum Chordata; class Mammalia; order Chiroptera; family Pteropodidae; genus Pteropus; species Pteropus alecto. Next base: position 14,863,626 of record NW_006433024.1, on the reverse strand, counting down.
CTCTAAGTAGTTTGATCTAATGGAGCGACCCAAAAGCTGAGTCAAACATTCGTAGTTCTAAAGCGCATGTAGGTGCAATCAATGTGAAGAAGCAAATTATGAAAACTCATGCATCATCTATGTTGGAAATTTTAAGGCAATTGTGTTATTTTTAGTCATATACAGCAGAGGGCATTGTTTGGCCAAACTTAAAACAGGACTGCTATTGACAATAATAGATAAAGAGAAAGAAATAAGGAAGACTTCCATACAAAACAAAAACCAAAAACCTAAAGAGAGCAAGGAAACAATGAAATGACCTTTATATGCCCTTTTCTCCCTAACTTTTCTTTGTAGAAAGGACTTCTATGAAAATAACTGAAAACTAGACAAGCATTGTTGCAGAAATTGACAAAATTCCTACTGTGTGAGTTGAACTCTATTAAATGCCGGTGATCAATTAGTGAATATGACATCATTTAGGTCCTCGATAAATTTGTATCTTTAACTATCTACCGCTTACATACCCATTAATTATTCATTCATGCATTTAACAAATGTTTGATGAGTACTTTTTTCTAGGTGAATGCCATTCAATAGGAGAGACAAGTCTCTGCTCCACAGAACTTAACATTCCACTGCAATGAGACAGGCATTAAGAAAATAAATATCTAAATATATGAAAAATATCAAATAATGATAAGTACTATGATAAAAATTAAATAGGGTGATGTGACTGACGGTGATAGAGTGCCTACTTAGGCTGGGTGAGCAAGAAGGCTTTCTGAGAAAGTAAAACCTAAAGGAAGCCCTGAATGACAAGGAAAACTAACCATGCAAAAAATCAAAAGGCATGTGTTGCAAGCAGAGGGAACCTAGTACAAAGGTCCAGAGTGGGTGGAGGCAAGACTCTTGGAGTGTTTGTGGAATGAAGAAAGTCCATTGAGGTTTGAGAGAGAAGGAGGGTGAAGAAAGACAAAAGTTAAGAGAAGCAGGCAGGTGTCAGATGATCATTTGTTAGAGGTCAAAACAGTTTGCATTTTGTTCTTAAATAATATAGAATAGGAGCATTTTAACTGAAGAACGACATGAACATATTTATATTTTTAAACTTCATTCTAAAAGCTAGATGAAGAATTGATTGTGGTAAGGCAATTGCAAAAGCAGAGAAACTGGTAAAAGGGTATTTCAGTGGTCCAAGGTGGAAATAAAGATAATTTGGTCTAGAAAAGGACAATGAACAAAAGTTGATGGATCAGTTATGTTTTAGTAGTAGAGTCAGAAGAATAGCGGTATGCTGGATGTCAATAAAGAAAAAGAAGGTCAAGGAATAGTTTTACATTTTTGCTTTGAGCAACCGGGTGTGTGGTAGTAGCATTTAGGGAGGCACGTGGGTGGGTTTGAAGATTTGCTTTCAGTCTATGCTATGCCATTTGGTGAATGCAATCATCTAAATATCTGCTAATGTTATCATCATCGCTTCCACTTGAGGAAGGTAAGGCCAGTTTACCAAAGACCAGTCAGTAATACTAAGTAATACTAAGCCAACACTCCAATCCTCCTCATTAAATTTCAAATCTGTTTTTGTCCCTCTAGGTTTTGCTATATAGATTTGCTATAGTGTGTGTGTTGCATGTGTGGGGGTGCTTTCTATGCTTGAGCATTGTTCCAAGTTGGAAAGTACAGGATGTTGTCAGGGAACCCTCACTGAGTGTGTGTTTAGTAGTCCTTTGAGTACAGTTTACAGAGTAGATGTGAGCAGTATGGGCAATCAGATGCCTCTTTTCTAAGAGTTGCACATCAGAGTATCCAAAATGATATCCTGCTTGCTCTGCGTACACTGATACTTTTTAATGCAACCACATACAGTAGCTAATTTTGCCTTCATTGCGTTTCATATTCCCGCAAGATTTCAACTAAGGCTGAATTATATGACCTATATAATTCATAGTCAGATAATCAGATTAAAGATCAGTTCCATTCAGTTCTAAAGAAATGCAAGGGACGTTGATTATTAAAGTCATCTGATTTTTCCATCGATCAATCTTCTCTTTCCAATTTCTTTTACACACAAGGGCAGAACCTTCCTAAAACAATGCTCTCAACATGTCCTTTCCTGCGTAAGAGTGTGGAGTGTCTTCCTAAGTCTCTTTATTGAAGCAAATCCAGGCTCTTCAGCAGGCATGTCGTGCTCTTCAGTTGGGCCAACTTAACGATCTAAATTCTGCGTTGTCAACTCTCTGTTTCCATTAAGTCAGCTTCCTTGTTATTTTGTGCTCTTACTCCTCTGCTTTTACAGTAGTAGTTTCCCTCCTCCACCACCACCCTGCCTCTTCTTAAAACTTTTTCTGATTATCTGTGTCTATTTTGATTTCCAACAAGGTTTTATGGTATTTAGATATTAAATACATTGACTCACATTAGTGCATAGATACATACATGAATACTTTTTATTTGTATGTGCACTCATACATTTGTATTATAGCTCCCACAAGATTGTGAAGTTTTAGAAGGTATGGCCAATTTGGCTCCTTTATAATACTTATTTTAGATGTTCCAGAACATACAACATGTTGGCCACAGATTTTTTTTTCCCTTCCTGCTTTTCTTTTTACTATATCATTCTTTTGACTCACTTATTTTTTTACCATCTAATGATATTATAATATTGCCACCTCTAAACATTAAACACATGCATTCTTTTACTATAAGCCACATACGTCTTCTAAAGAAAAATGAAAATGCAGACCCAGGTGTTTTGTTTTGTTTTCTGTTTTTTTTTTTTTTCTAAATCTCAATTTCTTAAAATCTCAAAATTTTCTAGAAACATTGGTCAATGTATTTAGCCAAAGATCTTCCTTTTGACTTGACAATTGAGTTCCTGGGTTATAGCCATTTAAATGTTCTATCCTTTCCATTACATTTGCCTAGAGGGTCAGCCCTAAGCATGTTTACAAAAATTTTATTTTCTCTGATAATCTGCAGAACCTTGTACTCTGCATAAAGGGTGGAGAAAGCACAAGAGATTTGCAAAATTGGGTTTGAAATGAGAAAAAAATGAACTAAATTAGGAAATATTTGTGTGATAAATTTGATTTGGAGAGGCATTATTTAATTTGTTGTTTTTCCTTTTCCTGTGTATTCTAGCATTCTTTAAAATTTAAAGAGATATCCAGAGAAATGATTACAGCAGAAAGCCTTCTTAGTATTATGGGGATAAGCCTCACTTCCTTTCTTAAAAGCAAATCACTTTGTTTCCTTTGGTAGGTCTCAGATTTATAATGGTATAAGAAATCAGAATTTTTTTACTATCTTATTTGTCTTTGTTTTGCTATTAGTTAAGGGAAGAGGGAAATAGCAAGAGAAAGAGACAAGGAGAGGGAGAAAAAAGGAGAGAGAGAGATAGAGAGAAGGAAATGAATGTGAAAGTATCTGGATAGATTTAACTGTTAGTAACCAGAAAAATAATTTTTTTTATATGGTAAGGAATTGATTATTTTATATAATAAAAAAATACGGAGAAAGGACAGTTTTAGAATTCATTAATTCATCCGCTTATCACAATATCAGGAATGTGAATTCTTTCCCTCTGTCCATTTTCCTTCCTTGGCATTTCAGCTTTGTCCTCAGTCGGCCTCCTCTCCTGGCCACAAGATGGCCGCCACAACTCTAGGCATCTCATACTCACAAGGATATCCAGAAACAGAATAAAGAACTACTTCTTCCCCATGTTCTTCTTATCATTTGTGGGAGAAAAAAGTTTACCTGAACTCTCACATCTCATTGGTCAAATTGTGTCACATGTCCAGACCTAATCAGTCTCTGACAGTAGAAATGGTACAGCCAACATTGGTTTAGACTAGAGTTCAGCAAACTGGAGTCCAAAGTTTATCCCGCCACCTGTTTTCATATGCTTTGTGAGCTAAGAATGTTTTTGAATTTTTGAATAGTTCGAAAAATTTTTTAAAGAGTATTTTGAGCCCTGTGAAAATTATGAAATTCAAATTTTATATTTCAAATTTCAGTGTCCATAAATAGTTTACCTGGAACACAGCCATACTCATTCATTTACCTTTTGTCTATAGCCACTTTCAAGCTATAATGGCAGAGGTAAGTAGTTGCAAAAAGAGACCATATGGCCTATAAAGACTGAATATTTACTATCTGTCCCTTTATAGAAAAAGTTTGCCTAGTCCTAGCTTAAACTAAATTCTATTGGCCCATCACTGCTGAGTCAGTCTCTCCCAAAGCAAGTGATATAGTTTTATGATTTTTTTGAAGATGGGAGTGAATTTCCTTGAACAAGGTTTTCTTGAGAAAGAGTAAGGGAGTAGGATGTCAATTAGGCAACAGATGTGGAGAAAGATAGGGGTGGAAGGGAGAGAGATTGAGGTTCAAGCACATTTTAAATAAATAACCCACCTTAGTGTTGTTAAAAGATGACTTTCAAAATAAATATCACCAATACAACATGTTGATAAGACAGTGCTGAGTTTATTGCTCACTGTGATAAGTGAGAATACTACCTCACAAAGGTTTGGGAGTGTCTGTAAACATTAGACCAGAATTTACTGTGAATTGGAAGTTTGATTTTTAGGAAGATTTTTCAATGTGGGAACTTGTTTAAGATTGCTTGAGAATCATGATACAGCAGTACAGGATTGGTGAAAATAGCAAGGTGAGGTGACAGATTCGAAGAATCTTAGAGAACAGACTTTCACTAATGCTTTCCATGACAGAGATAATGGATCTTTGGGTAAGTGCCTATAAGGACAATGAAACAAATCATTTGCTTTGGCAGGTGAGTCCCAGAAGAGGGTAGAGATGCTAATAAAGAGAGTGGAAGATGAAAGTCATGTTGATGTCAGTGGTAAGGTAGGTTTGGAGGTCTCTGTATCCTGGCTGAATGTGGGGTAAATGTTTTTGGTTCTCAGTGTTTAGGGAAGTTTGTTGCTATTATATATGAGTGTGAGTGTATGTGTCATTTGGAATAGGGGGGTGGGTGGTTGTGTTCAAATTTATCTTTCTCCCACCTCACTTCCAAACTACTTCAAATGTCTACACACAATTTATGCTGAGTTAGCAATGATACTGTGCTAAACAAATCATCCCCATTAGCTATTCTCCCATGCTTAGTTTCTTCTGTATCTTTCAGTGCACTGGAGCATGGGTAGGGACAGAAAGGTCTGTTGACAAAGTCAAGATATCCTCTGGGACAAGGCTAAAAGTATTATAGTTTAATTCAAAACTCACACAAATCCATTTGTAAATAATTGCTGTCAGATGGCATTGTAATAGTGCATACCTTTAAATTGATTTCCTTTTGATGTGATAAAAACATCTTATGAAAGGGATGTTGAAACGTGGCTTTTGATGTAAAGTAACATAATTTAGATTTTAAAGTAGAAAACCTTTTGTTGATAGTAGTTTATTCAATTCAGTGCATGTACCAAGCATTATTTGCTGTAGGTTATAAATCAGCTTTGAACCAGTTATAATTCATAAATCGTTACTTATGACTGATTTATGGGAAACCTCATTAATTGTAATAGCAAAAAAGACCTTGAAGTAAGCAAGAAGTAGAAAATAGAACAGCCTGGGGATTGAAAACTGAGAGACATGTATACTCTACATTTAATAGCAATGTATCATGTTTGCATATGTTTTACTGATGGTATGTTTCTGATCATGCCAGTTAATCCTTACCACAACTTTGAATAACAGATATTATTGTAACTCCTATCTTATATGAAAGGAAGAAATTGAGTGGCTCATCATTATATTTTTTAATACATATTAACTACTTATTATATTATTACATATTGCTTATTATGAGCCAGTAACATTACATATATTAAGTGATAGCCCTAATAGGCCTTTTGAGTAGACAACAGGGCTGTTCCCCTTTTACAGATGAGGAAATTGGAGTATAGAGAGGTGAAGTAACTTTCTCAGTGACAAGGTCATGGAGATTCAAGCAGGCACATGAAATTAGGAATTCTCACAGCAGAGCTTTCTCTCTTGGCCACTGGACATGGCTGTCTCTGCTGTTTCATATTTTAAAGAGGAAAAAGATTGCGAATAGAAGAGTAAGGACTTATCTTCCCTTCTCAACCAGTTATTTCAACCTGCGTTGCCTGAGACCTTGAGATTCTGAGGATCATGGGGTAGGAGGTAGGAGGAGGAATGGAAAGGCAGGACCCTGGGACCCCAATCCTAAAAATGTCAATCAGTTAATGTATCAGAGATTTTATGTGCTATTCTTCTTTTTTCAAATTCTCAATTATCTTAAGAAGTGTGTGTTCAGTGGGAGTGAATATATGTAAAACTACACGAAGTCACACAAATGAAAATTTTTGATGGTCATGATCCATGGACATTTACATAGCATTCTATTTAAAATGGAAACCTGAGAGGGTTTTTAAGTTCGTGTTTAAATTTATGACAAAGGCTCTAACTCAGGATATGAAGCCTACCAGACTACATTATCACCTATAAAGCCATCAAAGTATTCATTGATTATCAGAGTCTGCTATTTAGCAATTAGTTATTTTAAAGGGCAGATTTTATTTTTATTCAGGTATGGTGAGGCCAGCAGATCAGGAGACAGCTGCCATTAAAAAGATATTTTTTTCACTCACAGTTCCCAGGAGGAGGGGGGATGCCATACCACACAGGGGCCACATGGAGAAGCACCCAGGTTGGTCTGGAGGTAGAAGGACCAAGGGGAAAATGTAAGCAAGAGTCTTTATTGTGTTTTTTTGAGGGAAAGTCAGGTAAACAGACTCAGGATTGGCTAGTATGAATAATTTCAGTGGCTGGTGGACATAAGGTTTGTCCCTAATTGCCTGGTCTCTAGCCCTAGGAGGACTAGGGCAGAGGGATAGTGCCAGAGTGTAAAAGCGCCATGAGAACACAATAAAGGATATGGTTAGGATATGGGCATCAGCTTGGTTGGTTTGAGTATGAAAGGTATGCTTGTGGGCATGAGTAATACTTTCGTACATCTCACTACACTATGCAGGGAGCTGTCATTAGATAGTCACTGTTTTGCACATTTTCAGCAACCACTTTTTTTAGTTCCTATAGCATGCCAGCTACTATGTAGGCAGTAGGCTAAGAAGAGACCATCAGACTTGGTCTCTGTCCCCACAGAGTTCACAGGCTAAGGACAAATGATCCTAGTACTGGATGGTGTGACAAGTCAGCCTCGAGCCACAATAGCCCTGAGAAAGGAAGCACATCAGTCTGCCGGGAAATCCAGGGCAAGAAATAGGAACTCAGAATCTATTAGTCAAGTTTTTTTACTGCCATAGAGAAGGAGATGAAAAAAAGCCCCTGAAGCCAGAAAACAATCTATGACTTTAAACTTCACCTGGTTTTGTGGATATAGGTTTAAGGATTGTTGATGACAGAAATCTTTTGTGAGTAAGGAATCTCCATTTTTTTTTTTTTTTTTTTTGGAAAAGAGCCTCAACTCCATCTTGTGTACTCTTTGAAACTGCAATTGTTTACAAATGCTAATTTACATTGAGAACCTCACCACTAGCAGAAGAATTATGTCCTAAAGAAGAGCCAGCCCTTTTTGCCTCAGCTCTGGGACGGTGGGCATAGAAGTGGTGGTGGAAAAACTGGGCCTACTTCTGGCATTGCCTGCTCTCCAAGGCTCACTTGGAACCACAGGAGAACTTCGTAATTATTTCTCCTTGCTACTAGTTTCTTCCAAAGCTTTTTTCTCTCCCATATTAGTCCAATATTACCATTCTTAAAAACAAAGCTGGTGAATAGTATTCCATTCTAAAACAAACCATGTCACCTGCAGGATAAAACAGTGATTCCTAGATTGACAGAACTCTTGACAGCTGGAGCTGATCTCGTCCCAGTTCTTTCCCATCCTCTTCCCCAGGCTTTCCACTTTTCTGTCACAGGGGACTTTTCACTGTCCCTTAGACTAGCATCTTTCATGTGTCCTTCTCTTGACTTAGGCTGCTCCCTCTGCCTGAATTTCTCTTTCTTTTTTTCTTTACCAACTTCTACTACAAAACAGAGATCAGGCAACCCCTTCTCTTTGAAAGACGCCTGGTTTACCAGCACAGACTGAGTTGCTATGACATCAGTGACCTTGTGCCAATGTGGCCTGGTCTCAAGAACATATAGCATATGTTCACACATTATTGCACTTCATCTGCTTGACTGTCTGTTTCACCTTTTGCATTGCAGTTTGCTCAGAGATAATGTTTATGTTCTTCTACTTTATATGCCCAGTACTTAGTAAAATGTCTGGCTAAGGGCAACAACAATCCCTAGTAAGAGTAATAATAATAATAATAATAATAATAATAATAGAACAATGTCTGACATTTATTGAGTTCATTGTGGGAGGCATTATTCTGCACCCTTTATCTGCATTAACTAATTTTGACCTCACAATAACACAGAGGGACATGTAATATTATCATTTCATTTTGCAATTGAGGAGATTGAGCCTTGGAGAGGGTAAGTAACTTCTCCAAAGTGACACGATAAGTACTAAATTAGTGGCTTTTTGAATTGGAATGTGGTCAGCTCCCCTTCATCCTCCCTTTATTTTTCTTTCAAAGAGATTCATAGAAGAGGTACTGTGTATTGAGATGAGAGATTTGGGAAAAGTAGTTATACAGGTGCCCAACCCATGATGAGCTAGTGGAGTGGGACATACACTGGGCGATACAGGCTCCTTTGGAATGCTTCTTTGCATTGGGAGAATTGCAGAAAGTGAGTTATTTTATTTCTCTTAAAATCAGTAAGGGTAGGGACACAACATATAAATCCTCTTATACCAAAATCTTTGTTTGTAAAAAAATATTATGTTTCATTGGAAATGATTTAATTTTTGATATGTCTGCCTGTAGGTAACAATTGGCTATATTATAATGAGTTTTTGTATATGAGAATTTCTAGACAGTTACATACATTTGTGCATGTCACTATTTCAGTGTATCTTCACAGGTATCATAAGTTAAGTTGCCAGTGTTTACAGCTGAGGTCACCCCA
>NW_006433024.1:14853420-14854570 GCF_000325575.1 Pteropus alecto | reverse complement strand
AAAAAATTTGTCCTTGTTCTCACAGAAACCTTTTTGTGGAGTATTTGAGATCCCACGCTCCTGGACCATTCAGATGAATATCTGAGCCCTGCTTCTATACTTAGTAACCATATGACTTCATACATGTTACTTCTATGATAAATTTCTTTATTTAGAAAATGCAGAATATAACAGTTGCTACCTTGGAGGAGTGCTGTAAAGATTAAAAAGAATCAGGGCCTGCAAACTATGCGGTTGCAAAAGGTCCCATTCTCAGAAGGGCCCACACTTGGCTTAATGGTCTGTTGTTACTGATTTGATATTCTTAATAATTATTAACAAGGCATACCACAGTTTCATATTACATTGGGCCCGCAAATTATGTAGCCATTCCTAGATAGGACTGTTTGTGGAGTCTGTAGACCATGGTGCCTAAGCACATAGAATACTCCCAAATAAAATGTCAGCTATTACTAATTTTGCAAGAGATCTTTTAATTTGTTAGGTATAGCCCCCCATATTCTATTTTCTGAACTCTTTCAATCTGTTCTGAACACTGAATCTAACGGTGGGGTATATCTCATATCTCTTCATGCATTGGGGTCACACTTGGCTAATTAACACTATATTAAGGGCCTGCACCTCATTCTTCCATTTCTCTGTGATTGCACATTTGATGGAATATGGATTGTGGATGGCTGCTAATTTGAAGTACAGAAACATATTTCTAAAAATATGAGACACATCATTCAATGAGGGCCATTCGATTTGTTGTCTCTCAGTCTGAGAAATGATGGCTTTAGCTTGATACACTGTACCACTGATGTTGTTCCAGAAAGATATATTGGAGGAGATCTAATACCTTTTTTTGTTGTTCTTACTGTATTGCAGACTGTTTGAACTACAGAAGGACCGACACCAGATAAATTATGAATGTTGAACAAGATGACCTTACATCCACAGCAGATAATGATAGGTCCTAGGTTTAACAGGGCCCTATTCGACCCCCTGCTTGTGGTGCTGCTGGCTCTTCAACTTCTTGTGGTGGCTGGTCTGGTGCGGGCTCAAACCTGCCCTTCTGTCTGCTCCTGCAGCAACCAGTTCAGCAAGGTGATTTGCGTTCGGAAAAATCTGCGCGAGGTTCCAGATGGCATTTCCACCAACACTCGGC
>NW_006433024.1:14800938-14853381 GCF_000325575.1 Pteropus alecto | reverse complement strand
AGAACCAAATCCAGATCATCAAAGTGAACAGCTTCAAGCACTTGAGGCACCTGGAAATCCTACAGTTGAGTAGGAATCACATTAGAACAATTGAAATTGGGGCCTTCAATGGTCTGGCGAACCTCAACACTCTGGAACTCTTTGACAATCGTCTTACTACCATCCCGAATGGAGCTTTTGTATATTTGTCTAAACTGAAGGAGCTCTGGTTGCGAAACAACCCCATCGAAAGCATCCCTTCTTATGCTTTTAATAGAATCCCTTCTTTGCGTCGGCTAGACTTAGGGGAATTGAAAAGGCTTTCATACATCTCAGAAGGTGCCTTTGAAGGTTTGTCCAATTTGAGGTATTTGAACCTTGCCATGTGCAACCTCCGGGAAATTCCTAACCTCACGCCGCTCATAAAACTAGATGAGCTGGATCTTTCTGGGAATCATTTGTCTGCCATTAGGCCCGGCTCTTTCCAGGGGTTGATGCACCTTCAAAAACTGTGGATGATACAGTCCCAGATTCAAGTGATTGAACGGAATGCCTTTGATAACCTTCAGTCACTGGTGGAGATCAACCTGGCACACAACAATCTAACATTACTGCCTCATGACCTGTTCACACCCTTGCATCATCTAGAGCGGATACACCTGCATCACAACCCTTGGAACTGTAACTGTGACATACTGTGGCTCAGCTGGTGGATAAAAGACATGGCCCCCTCCAACACAGCTTGTTGTGCCCGGTGTAACACACCTCCCAATCTGAAAGGAAGGTACATCGGGGAGCTCGACCAGAATTATTTCACATGCTATGCTCCTGTGATTGTGGAGCCTCCTGCAGACCTCAATGTCACTGAAGGCATGGCGGCTGAGCTGAAATGCCGCGCCTCCACGTCCCTGACTTCTGTGTCTTGGATTACTCCAAATGGAACAGTCATGACACATGGGGCATACAAAGTGAGGATAGCTGTGCTCAGCGATGGCACGTTAAATTTCACGAATGTAACTGTGCAAGATACAGGCATGTACACATGTATGGTGAGTAATTCTGTTGGAAATACCACTGCTTCAGCCACTCTGAATGTTACTGCAGCAACCACTACTCCCTTCACTTACTTTTCAACCGTTACGGTAGAGACTATGGAACCTTCTCAGGATGAGGCACGGACCACAGATAACAATGTGGGTCCCACTCCAGTGATTGACTGGGAAACCACCAATGTGACCACCTCTCTCACGCCACAGAGCACAAGGTCAACAGAAAAAACATTCACCATCCCAGTGACTGACATAAACAGTGGGATCCCAGGAATCGATGAGGTCATGAAAACTACCAAAATCATCATTGGCTGTTTTGTGGCCATCACACTTATGGCTGCAGTGATGCTGGTCATTTTCTACAAGATGAGGAAGCAGCACCATAGGCAAAACCATCATGCTCCAACGAGGACTGTTGAAATCATTAATGTAGATGATGAGATTACAGGAGACACACCCATGGAAAGCCACCTGCCCATGCCTGCTATTGAGCATGAGCACCTCAATCACTATAACTCTTACAAATCTCCCTTCAACCACACAACAACAGTTAACACGATAAATTCAATACACAGTTCAGTGCATGAACCGTTATTGATCCGAATGAACTCTAAAGACAATGTACAAGAGACTCAAATCTAAAACATTTACAGAGTTACAGAAAACAAACAAAAAGACAGTTTATTAAAAATGACATAAATGACTGGGCTAAATCTACTGTTTCAAAAAAGTGTCTTTACAAAAAAAAAACAAAAAAGAAAAGAAATTTATTTATTAAAAATTCTATTGTGATCTAAAGCAGAAAAAATTATGTGTATTCCTCAGAACCTGTTTTTGCTGCACTTATTTACTATTTTCCCACACCTCGTCCCTGCCTACCCTGATTGCCATATTTTTCATAGGAGATCTCAATTCCCTAAGGAACTGGTCTAGGAAATTTTGTAAGAATTCTGTTACACTTCAAGATTTTTATGGTGAATTCTAGTGGTGAGATCCAGTCTATTTTGTCTTTCTTTTTTTTCCTCTTTTATTTCTCCCCCTCATGTCCTTATGAAGTAGTCCAATGGGGAATGCAATATTAGAAATAGATTTTTAAGAGAGAATGAGGAAAAAAATGCAAGATCTTATATTTTTCATGTAATGACCTGTTCTGTATTTATGAGGAGGACCGTTTAATGAAAAAGGAAACAAACAAACAAACAAACAAACAAACAAACAAACAAACAAACAAACAAACAAACAAACAAACAAACAAACAAACAAACAAACAAACAAACAAACAAACAAACAAACAAACAAACAAACAAACAAACAAACAAACAAACAAACAAACAAACAAACAAACAAACAAACAAACAAACAAACAAACAAACAAACAAACAAACAACAGATTATTTACATATGAGCATCTATAAAACCCATGATCTTTTAAACAACTCTAGAACCAGAATTTGTAGTTCGAAAGCTAAAAATAAGATTATAAATAAAATATTGTTGGTTTTTCTGTACCTGGGCACAACTCATTTGTAGTATGGCTCAAATCTGAGAAACTTGAAGGTAATTTGATTTCCTACTTTTTAAGAAAGAAAATACTACTATATTCTTCAAGCACAGCATCAGACTCTATTGGGTCCTGTTTCATTAGTTGACTTGAGTTTTGGATCTATATATTCAGGGATGCTGTAGTCTTTTTTCCCTCTCATTGGGTCATCCTTTATAGACTGCTCAGATTAAAATATTATGATTTTGTGAATTAATGCAATTCCACTTGGAGGAAAGTTTCAGTACAATTTATTCACTGCCTTGTAAAATTCTACTGGCTAGTATCAACTCAGAATGTGAAGGTATTATAAATCATCCAAGTTGAAAAATCATTTTGAGGCTGAATGTCAGCAAATTCAGTTCTATTCAACAATAATTATTACAGACCTACCATGCATTTTAGTGTGGGTACACAACTGACCTGGTTCCTGCTCCTCCCTGAATTGCTCATGATCCGTATGATACATGATTAAAGAAATATCAATTTGTTATCGGGGACCAGCTCTAATTTTACTGTTCTGTGGAAGATTGCAAATTTTGACCCTGGAATTCCAAAATATCAGGTTATCGTTATTACAGAAATCTCCTTGATTCATGATTTCTTCATCTTTCTGGAAGAGTTGACTCTCTTCTTCCAAATGCAGATTGCAGAGCTTAAAGTAGAGTAAGGAGCTCGCTGTGAATGGTTGGATGCATACCAAGAACAGCAACGCTAAGACTGTGGTAATTCACTAAAGGTACTTGAAGGAACTCAAACAAATTTTAAGTCTGAGAATATACACAGGCTTCCAAGTAAAAAAGTGTCTTGCTGGTTATTGACACCTTGGTACTATCCTAATATTTAATATAGTATGTGTATGACTTCTGTTTTAATCTATGAGAAGCAAAGTAAAAATATGCACCTCTTATTACTGACCCTGAAACCTGCCACCTTGTTGGTGAAACAAGGGTTGACCAACCTAGAGCAAACTTCAGTTCCTAATGAATGAGTTGGTAGATACTCACACATAACTCTAAGCTGGATCTCACACCATGGTTTTGTGATCTCCAGGTTTGAAAAACAGATCATTACTATCAAACTAGGTCAGAGAACTGGAAAGAAGGGATGGCAAATGAATGAGATCACACAAGAGTCTTGCCTCTGTTTTTCTATCACTAATTCTCTAGCGGCTTTTTCCTCCCTCATGTTCCTTGTTAAGAACATGATTCACATTTTCTTTTACTGCGCTGAAGATTGGAGAAAAAGAAAAACACATATTGGCTGTCATTCGTTAAGTTGTTCAGTATCGAATGTACTTAGTATATTCCCAAGCTGCAAATCACAAACAAACAAACAAACAAGAAACCCACCAAGGAATATCGAGCATGTATGAGTACAAAGAATGGTATAAATCGAAGTTGGGGAAGAATCCTGCCTTCTCTATTTGGTTTGTGCTTACTGAGACCCATCTCTGCTGACTTTAAACCTTCTTCATCTTGAATTTATAATTCTTTTGGAGTTAGACCCAGCACACAATTCTCCTTGACCATGAGGGGTGGCTGAACAGTTAGATAAATTCTAAGAAATAGAATCAAAGATGAACTCGAACTAAAAAAAGTTAGTTAAGAAACTAAAGCATACAATCCCATGCCATGGGAGATTATAGTTGCCCTAATGAATACATTTTAGAAATATATATATGTATGTATTGATAAAAGGTCAGTTAAGCAAAACTTGACTTTCACAGTAAATTTAGAAAAGGTCCTCATTGCAGATATTGGGGTTTAAGGGTGGAGTGCTATGAATGTATTGATAAAAGGGCCTCATTGCAGACATTAGGGTTAAAGAGTGGAGTGCTATGAATGTATTGTTTAAAGGGTGCTAAAACACATCCTAAATGTTTATGATTAGCAGTGTCTATATTTACGCTGCATAATGTGCTTGGATTTCGGCCCCTCAGTATAGTAGCTGCCCTCATGTATAGAGACCATCGCACACTGTGGTGTGACTGGTTAGACATCTAGTATACCCTTGTAGCAAAATACAATTCACTGTTGATCGCTCTTTTTAGTCTATCCAAAGGCAGCTAAGTGGTAGTATTCTTAAATATTTATGCACCAAAAATATGCCATTTACAGTGAACTATTTTAAGGCAACCTAATGATAATTTTAATATATATAGTTTTTCTACTAAAGTATGCAGTTTGCTTTGGGGATACATTAAGGATGCTTTAGAAAGATTTTCCAACTTTTTTTTCTATTTAGGAGTCTTTCTCTTATACCCTTTATACTTGGCTATGACCTCGATCTTCTAAATTCTTTTGAACATGTCCAAATATTTGCATTGGCAAAGTACTAGAAGAATTTAGTGTAGCTCACACACATACACCCTGATATAGCTTAATCATTTCCCCTCAGAATATTCTGAATATTCTGGAATCAAATCTTTTTCAAAGCTTAAAATAGATTATTTACATTGGAACATTGATCAATGTTTTTTTGAGGAAGATGATGTTACTAGTCCATGATTTCTCTTAGGCCTTATAATCAGAGTTAAAAATCAGGATATTATTTGAGACCTGCATACTATGAAATTCTGAATATAGATCTGCTAGAAGATAATGACAATGGAATGCTTATTTACATGGGAGAAAGAAAAGGAAGAAGATGTTTTTGGAATAGGATGCACTGAAACATGAAAAAATACTAAGTGGAATGCCCCAGTGTATACAACATATCCAAGGTGAATGTTGATCATGGTTGGAGGGGAAAAAAAAAAACCTGAATCATTTATCTTTTTAGGATAATATTTAAGATACTTAGATAAGTAGAAGAGTCAAATGAGTGCTTGAAAATACAAGATGGTGCTCTGAAGTAATGTAATCTTTTAAGTGATATGTTCAGTTTTTTGGTTAGTGATTCGGCCTATGAGTTTTCATAAGAATGTTGAAAATAACAATATTATTAAATATCACAGATCTAATGTGAATATCTGAGTGAGGAGTCATAGCTTTCTAGGTAGCCATTTGTGTGTTTCTCAGAAAATATACTAGCACAGAGTCAAATCTGTTACAAAAACATCTTTCCCGCACCAACTATACACACATCATTTTATTAGAATGTGTTTTCTGTACAAAAGTTACTTCAGATAAAATAAGTCTAAAAAGTTTCCTTAAAAAGTCATTACCTTTTATTTTTTCTCTTCTTCTATAAGAAAAAATATGAATTCCTAAAAATTCTGAATTAGGTAGAAACCACCTGTGACATGGTTGTCTTTCTATGCTCTATCAGGATACCAAATAAGATACATCTGGCTCTATGAGGGAAAAACAATCTAGAATTACTGATAATGCATTATTAATTAATATCCAAATTTAGATTGAAGGAAGCATTTTTACTACACACACCAGTTCATATCATTTCGTTTCTTCAAGTGCTACCAACAAAACTTCCGAGATTTCAAATTTTTTAACATTATTTGAGAAATATATCCGTTATATATAAATTTATGTTTTTAAATTTTTTAACAAATGTTTAGCAGCAGTAAGTGAAACTGCTGTTCCTTTGCTTTTGCCCAGGCAAATAAAAAGAAAAAAAAAGAGGGAGGGGGTTGCTGCAAGATACAATAAATGAATTAAATATTTTAACAAGAGCACATGATATTGAAAACTCCTTTGTTTTGTAAATTTTGTTATGTGTTGTAAACAGTAACACTCATACGTATCCTGTGCAAAACACAGAAAGCAAGGACCTACGAAACTCCAGACCTTGAAGCTTTATATTTTAATAGTTGGTTCAGTATTTTAATTTCGTTTTCTAAGTTGTTAATCCTGCATTTTATTATAGATTTAATGCTGAATAGCTGAACTTGAACTTGTCCAAATGGCATCAAGCTTGTCTTTATCTGGTTGGCAGAAGTAGTGAGTATGGCTTTCTACCGGATGAAAGAGAAGATTCAATGTTGTTTGAAGGAGAAGATCTGGTCTCCACAGTGGCTACAGAATCCATTCTGATTTATGTCCTCTAACCCTGACGACTTGCCAGAATATCCACCCTACTCAGCCCCAAGATATCATGACGGAAACCCATTATGGGAATCTCTAAAATTTAGTATGTCTGTGCATCAGTAAGGCTTCTGAGTGACAGTGAATCTCCTTACTTCTCAGACCTTATTTTCACATTAAGAGAGTTAAAAATAAAGTGGAACTCAAAAATTGCTAGTTAAGCACAGTTGCTAGTTTTGTAAAGTGAATAGTTCTCTTAGAGAAATAACCGAAGTTTCAATCCAACTAAATATATTGAAACATACATGAGAGTAGTTACAATATATTTTATTATATATACTTTTTATGGTAGCTACTATAAATTTTTAAATCAAATAATTTATAATACTAGGGAGATCACGGGTTTCTTTACTAATGAAATCATGAAATATAAATTAACCTTAACAAAATTTGTAAAATGCCTCAAAAGTCAAATGTTGAAACACATTTCTAGGTCCATGGATAGTTCTGTTTTTTTAAAAAAAATAAGTTCTACAAAATGAAAGAGAGAGATAATAAAGTTTCTATTTCCAGAAGCCCTCAAGCAGACAAACTCATGCTTGTAAAGATATTTATCAACATACATGGACCGTTAGAGAATAAATTTTAGTTAATTCTGACCATAAAAATCATGTAGCTACATATTCTCACCTGAAGTTTTCCCAAGAATCTTGCACACAAGTCACATAAATGATTAATGCCAGCCTTTATGGATTCAGTTGCATTTTGATTTTCCAATACATATCTTAATTACATGTATGTTTAATCCATGGCTTTCATGTCTTAGCATGTTTTCAGGTTTGGCAGAAAAAATATAAACCAAGAAACTGTCACTGCTGCACAACATTTAGTTATGCAATCTGGAGTTCAACCCTAACAATATGGGGGGCAGGTCAAATAGGTGAATAAATTGTTTTCTAGGCATTGAAGGAGTGGTGCCTCTTTTAATTTTTACCTTTGAACTCCTCTTAAAAGATCTGACATATTTTCTATGATTACTATAACCTCCACTTCTAAGAAAAATGAAAACAATAAGGAATTTATTGACTAATGCTTTGAAAGCTACAAAATATATACATAGATTATATATAATTTATATAATATACATAATATATGTAATTTTATGAACACAAACTTGTTACCATACTTCTTTTTTCAATGACAAATGCCAAACTCTATAGATTGTTCATCCGAAACCTATGCTAATGAGATAAAAATCTTATTTATTAGCCAATATGCTTTTAATTTATTAACATTACCATTAAACTTAAAATTCATTTTAATAAATTCTGTGAGTTATTTGTAATAGTTATTCGAGATCTATTTTAGCAATCAGAGCAAGTATTGATGTTACAGAACAAAAAGCCACAGATTAATGTCAGAAATAAACTGGGCACTTGGAAATTAGTGGGACACCATTATAGGTATTCAAAAGATAATTCAAAAATAAAAACTGTGTGCCTTATAACTTAGAAAGTGCTTTCACCTCTTTTCTCATTTGTTGAGCCTTGAAAGAATGGTATGTGATTGTATTTTAATGTATAAAATTTTCCTTGGATAGTACATTTGTCTGTATGTAGAGCTGTTAATATTTTGAAGCCATAAACATAGAGTAGAAAGAAGAAAATACTAGAAAAGAGAAAAAATGTAAGTGGTAAAAGTACAAAACATGGTTAGATAATTTTTCTGTTAGAATGGACTCATTCATACAGTGAACAGTAATTGAGCAACCTACTTAATGCCAGGCAATGTTCACAGCTCTGGATATATGACAGTAAGCAGAACAAAGTCATGCCAATGTGATAGGGTGACCAGGTCACCTCAGTTTGCCCCAACTTTCCTGGTTTTAGCAACAAACATCCCGTATCCCTTAAATCACTTAGTTCAGGACAAACCAGGATGGTTGGTCACCCTACTGCAGACCTTATCTTCTGGTAATTGTCATCTTGATTTGATAATTCATATTAATGTGCTTATCACATTGCTAATGGCAATTCCAGAGAACAATGGCGCAAGTAAGCAGTGGCCAGAACACCTGTTTCTAAGTTGGGCAAATTCATAACAAGAGCAAATACTGGTATTATCAAATTCCCTCAAACAATTTCTAGATGTCGCTCTGTTGAGTGCAACAGCCATGCAGTAAGTACAACTTGCCCTCAAGGAGGGGTTATAGTCTGGGAATTTCAACAAACATATTATCATAGTATCATTTGCAGGGTGCTTACACTTCGTCATCTTCAGCCCTCACCAAGCCCTATAAGGTAGGTATTATTATCTCCATTTTAGGAATGAAGAAATTAAAAGTAAACTCTCCTGCACAAAAAAATTAGTAGAAAACCAACAGTGAAAGGAGAGAATTGGAGTTTTCAGATCATCATAGCGAGACTTAATTTAGCAATGGCATTTATTATTTAGGATAGAAAACTGTTAACACTGTTATCAGAATATTTTCTCTCTTTTGTTCTATTAGGTACTGTTCTTCTGGAAACAGACTTCCATGTGGGGACTCATTTTGGTAATCGATGTTAGTCTTCTTTGTTCCTTCATATTTATTAATGAAGTTGCTAGGCCGACACTTTTAAAGCTCTGGATTGGTTAATATGTCAATGTTTAAAATATTTACTTACATTGAATTTCACAGAGGAACTTCAGATGGAAAACATTACAGATCAGCTAGCATTCCAAGGTGAAAATAAATTAATCAACATTTTTTTAATCATAATCAATTTTAGGTATTTTTTTAGGGTCATTAAGATTTGCTTTTATATTTTAATCAAGCGTCATTGATAAATTTATTTATGAATTACACAGTAGCTAAAGGATTACATTCTAGTCCCTTTTCATAAAAAATATAACCTCTTTACCTTACCTCAGTAGTTCTTTAGCACCTCATTATGTAAACTGTTTTTATGAAGTCAATAAAATGATTTAATTTATCTTTCTTAGAATACAACACTCTTTTTAAAGCCATCTAAACTATTTAAGAAGTAAATAAACACTATGCAAGTAGCTAGCTACAAGAGAAAAACACATAAGATATACTTCTCAAAGGTAGAGACTTAACTTTTAAATATTAAAGACTCAAATGAATAATTATAAATTAAAAAAATATATTTAATTATCCTAACCAAGTACTCCTGACAAAGTAAAGACTCTATGATTCAATTTTTGTTACTTTTTTTCATACTTAATAAAGGCATTACCTTTGATAAATAATGAATGCAACCAAAGTGAAGATATCAGAAAGATAGGTGGATACATGAGAATTAATTGGTTACTATGGACCATCACTGAAAGGCAATGGAAAAGTTGTTTCTCCAAATAAAGGCATGAGTACAGATCTGTCAGTTCCTTTTAATATGGCATGAGTAGTTAGTTTTCAATCTTTGACTCTATTCAGTATCTTTTTGTTCCTAAATACATTTGTTAGTTTATTCATGAAACATTCTTTGAGTGCTTACTATATGCCAACAATGAGTAATTATCAGAAATACAAAGAATAAGGACATAGTCTTTGCCTTCATGGAGTACTATATCACAATATTGCAAATACAATATGATACATTGAATGGAAGAGGCAGTGACTATTATGCAAGCAGAGAGAAGGGGAAACAGACCTGGGCTATGTGGTTGAGGGAGGGGAAATTAGGTTTGCTTCTTGTATGAAGTGATGCCTGGGTTGAGCCCTAATGGATGGTTAGGAATTAGCCATGAGAATGGAGGAGATACATAAATTTTTCCAGCACCATGTACACCAAGGTCAAGGAACAAGCAATATCATGTATTCTAGAACTGCAAATGGCTTGATATTGGTTGAAGAAGACATGCAATTTCGAGATTGCTAAAGTCAAGCTAAGACAATGATTAAAAACCTTCTAGAGTATGTTAAACCCTATTTAGCTTATAGATTATGATGAAGTATTAAATTTTCTGTGTAGTTAAGTGGCATTCTCAGATTTGAGTTTTGGATAAGTCACGGGCATGGCAGAAGAAGAAAAATTTAAGCTTAACAAATCTGAGACACAGAAAACTCCATTTTGGAGGGTGTTTCATTACTACAATGAAGAGATGATTAATGGAAATTATAGTTGGGATGCGTTGAAGAGTCCAGTTGAAAAAAACTTGGTATCTCATTGGATGTCGGGGAGAAGAAAGGGAGTCAGTTTTCTTTTATTTGTTAACTATGGAGGTGAGTGAGAATTAAAAGATAAAATTTGTAGTTGGCAGCTGAGGTGGAATATGCCATTGTGGGTGAGGTCTGAGGGAGGAAGCTTATGTCTTCACTAAATTTTATATGTATGGAGTTTGAATGTTGTCAAAAATCAACTCTGTACATTGAATAAAACAAAAGAGAAAGATAAATGTATTGCAAGGCTTTATGCCTGCAAACTCAAGGCTATGGGAGCAGCGGGTTCCAAAGAATTTTTATGGGGAAATTTGGATGTTGTTTGGCTTTTTGTAGCTGATTTATTGCCTCTTAGTCTTCCTATTTGGATCAGAGAGCTGAGTCAAGGGAACAAGGAAGTATGATGTGAACATACTTGGTATTTGGGCATTGGCTGGTGTCCTCTGCTGATTTCTAAGAAGAGCAGTCCATTTTCGTAAGGTTAGATCAAGCTTTTTGTGCCTGCATTGACCATCTCTATTTTGTCTCTGACATAAGTGACTCCATTTTACTTTGTTTCTACAATATCTATGGGAAATCTAGGTAAGCAGGAAATTTTTCTGGACTAGCAATATTAATCTTGCCATCATCAGTTTAAAACTTGTAGCGAAAACTGAGAGAACAGGTGGGACCACCCAGTATGCAATACAAGAATTCCAGTGAGTAAAGGATAGGACAATGAGAAATAACAGCATTTGAATGGTGTGAAGAGGAAGAGAAAACCATTTATTCAAAATCCATTAAAGAAATATTTGTTAAGCCTATACTACATGCCAGACCCAACCCCGACGTTATCACTTTAAAGATGAGTCTCCCTCTACAAAGGAAACACAAATGACACAGATAAATATTTAGCTGCACCTGTGAGAAGTGCTGTGAAGTAAAATCGCAAGATCAGATCATTGAGAATGTGAAACAAGGAAATTTGTTCTAGCCTGGGAGGTTTCTTTAAAGTAATGGCTTTTAAGGGAGACAAGAAGAATGGATTGCTATAAGGAAAGCAAAGAAGGGTAGAGGCAAAGAGAGATGAAAACAAATAGCTTCTGAAACAGAAACTGCAGTGGGTGAATTTCTGAGGTTTAGAAAGCAGATGAAATAAAAGAAAGAAAGAGAGAAAAAGAAGAGAAAAATGAAGAGAACCAAGAGGAGATTTATGATAGCTAGATAAGTAGAGTTTGGGGAAGGACATAAATCTAATAATCTAAGAAATTTTAAAATGTTCACTGAATTTGGCAATTGGTTAGTTATTGATAGCTTTAGCAAGAACAGTTTTAGGAAACTGTATTTGTTTGTGGGGGTGCCGTGAGAAATTTTAAAAAGGCTGTATTACAGTGGAGAGAGGAAATTAATTGGCAGGGCAGAAGTGGAGGCAATGATAGACTGTTTTAAAGGAATG
This sequence comes from Pteropus alecto, assembly GCF_000325575.1. Lineage (NCBI taxonomy): Eukaryota > Metazoa > Chordata > Mammalia > Chiroptera > Pteropodidae > Pteropus > Pteropus alecto. Next base: position 14,841,227 of record NW_006433024.1, on the reverse strand, counting down.
TGAAAAGCAGAAATGGATATTGATTTTAACTGAAAGGAGAAGGTGGAAGACAGGAAAGCTGCTATTCTAGGGAATTTAGAATTTATTCTATAGGCAAAAAGGTAACCATGAGGAAGAAAAACACAGTTGGACCAGTATTTATATGCAAATGATTGATTTATGAGAATGAAATGAGAAATCAGCAAAATTATAAATCTTAATCTAGCAAACCTTGAAAAAATGACAGGAAAATTACTTAATTTTTTAAAATTACTTCTGAACTTTCTGATCTATATCACATGAGTGGCCCACTATTAGTGGGAGATAAAGAATATTTCCTGAGGAATCATGGACTCATGATCACTACACAAAATTTTCACTTAATGCCGTTGAGAGGTTCTGCGACTTTAAGCCAAACTATGTATAGCAAAACCAATTTACCAAAGACTACTTGATACAAACAAGAGTTAAGTTCCTACAGCATCCCGTCAAAGTTATAATGAAATGATGATGAACAAAACCATGTTATGTGAGGATCTGCGAGGTTTATAATTTACAATTGTTTGAAAGAACAGGAAACAAATACTTTTGATAAGTTTCCTGAGTCGCTAATTAATCTATTTTAGGAGGTTCTTTCTTCCCTCGATATGCAATTACAATAAAATTTAATGAAAGAACAATGCATTTAATGAAAGTACAATGAAACGTGAAATGCAAAATACTACAGAGCCCATTATAGGAATGAAATTAGGTTATCATCTATTAAATGACTTATTAATTGGTGTCATAATAGCTCAGAGCAAAAGAATACAGTTGCAGTTTTTCAATGCAGTCAGATAAGAGCTATGATGAATGGAAGGAATGTAAGCTTTTAAACCTATGAGTAGAATATAGAAGATACTATCAAGGAAAGTAGTGGAAGGTCCAATATGGAATGAATGAAACCTTTAGGGACCAGATTACAGGTAACCATGGTGCTGTAAATCCCAAGACATAGACAAGAAGTGATGTGATACATCTCTTCCATCTCAAGGGCCAATCCTTAATGTTTACTTGCAACACATGTATTATTACTCCAAGGATCTGAAAATTTTTCAAAAATTTTGGTACTTGTTCCAAGAAAAATGATATTAAATTGGTAAGTAAATGATAATGATTTCTAATTTATTTTTCCATAAAACATTATTTATAAGCTATCCACTTGTGCTGCTGGCATAGCAAAATACAGCACGATCTATTTATCACACATTAATAAATTACTTTTGTAAAAGCATGTAAGAAAAGAGACCTGGAATCTGCTGAATCATGTTAACTGGGTTTGCCATGCTTAGCGTGCAGATCAGAATAGACTATTTCTATGCTAACCGTTAAGCAATGAAAAAATAATCAAGAGTCATGAGCAGGTAACCTCACCTGGATCAAGATGATAACTGTTGGAATTGGGGATACAGTCGAGGCAAAAAGAAAAAGAAATTTTTAATGAGACACACAATTTTTTTTTTTTTTTAATTACAGTGTCTCAGTCTGTAAACCTAACACTAGCAGTCTGGACTCTCCATTACTTTCTTAACGGTTCTTTGATTGGATGCTATAACTAGCACAGCATCTGTGGACATCCACCATCATTTCATTTCATGCCTTCTTAGCGTGTCACTAAATGGAAAATTTTGTGTAGAATTTAGATAGGATCCTTGCCTGGATTTGATGATCTTTATTTTCTATATTTTAATTGATTAATTAAAATTTATTGAACATCTAAACTCTGTATCTAATGAATCAAATATATGTATTGAGATTTCACTTTTACCTTTTATCTTTTGATTCTTTGGACCACAAGCATGTTGCAAAACAAATGATTTTTATTGTTCTTTATATTATTTTATACATGGATAGTATTAGTCAGTTATTTCATGGCTATGGAAAATGTTCTATATTTTAAAATATTTGTTTTATTTGCTTCTTTTAAGCATTTGTCACTAACGCTGTGTTTTGTAGTTATACTTTTCTTGGATCAAGTTATATCCCATTAGATTTGCTCATTTGCCATTGAGTTCCAGTCATATAAATTTTTGGAATATATATAGCCTAAAGAAAAGGGGTAGAATAACATCAAAGCATTGCATCTATTCTATTTTAAATATTTTTATTTTCTTAGTAGTTTTCAATTTTAAATATTTTTAATTTTAAATATTTTTCAATTTTAAATATTTTTTATTTTCTTAGTAGCCACCCAATCAGGTTTTCAATTTTAAATATTTTTATTTTCTTAGTAGCCACCCAATCATTAATCACAATATTTTATCTTTCACTTTTGCGTTCCAAGTTTTCATAAAAAAGAAAAGATTTGAATTCTTTAAAATTTTATGACACTAGTATTTGTGTATATACATGTGGCTGTAAATCCATCTGCTTCTTTCTCATACTTATATTCTCCTTTCTTTTGCTACTAGCAGACACAAATTTCATCAATTTTTAGGGAATGTGCAGAAGAATAGATTTTCTCTTCTAGTAGTTGCATAGCTTAAATTTTCAGCTCTGTAGAGGATAGGATTGTGTGCTTGTTTTTTCTTTATTAATTTGTGCACTTGCATCTGGTAAAGTCAAAATATGGAAGATACAATGCACTGACTTTAAATCTACATTATTTTTCAATGTATTTCCCTTCCTTCATTTTTCTTTTCTTTCTGAGAAAAACAGTTCTTTCTCATGTCATTTGTGCATCTACATTACTGATAATAATAATAACTATTAATTATAACCTTATTAAAATGATAATAGCCAACATTTATTGAATTCTCCACTCAGGCCACTCAGATTCATGACTTTAATTCCATATTCTTCAACCAATTGTCCCCAATATTAAGACTAAGCACTATATTTTGGGGTTTTTTGTTGTTGTTTGAAAAAAAAATTAGGCATGAGTTTAAAGATTCCACTCCAGATAGGGAAAATTAGGATTAGGACCAGAATTGCATATCCTTTTTATTTCTCTTCTCCCAAAGCTTACTCTTGAGGAATAGAAACTCTACCACCACATTTGTTGCTTCCATAAAAAGACTGCTTTATTAAATCCTGTTTGATACATAAGTCCCTCAAAGAAAGAATCGAAGAAAACAGTTGATAAATCTATAACTTAATTTCAGTCATGCTCTCTTAGGTTCACAAAAGAGAACATGCCCCACAAAGATTAATCACACACACAAACTCTGGTTCTAAACTATTTCTGTGTCTTGGAAATGTGTTTTAGAGACCTGAAACCAAGATCTTGAAAATGTAGCCTTGAAGAAATCCACTAAGGCTGTAAAATAATGAATGTAAAAAGCAGAGCTTATAATTTTGCAAAAATGATGCCAAGTCCTTCTCTCTTCTTGATGCCTCTAATGACTAGCTTACTAAATAGAGCTAAGTGAATACAGGCCCTTGGGACTTCCCCTCTAGCCTAAGTCATATTTCTGCAAAGCAATCTGTTTTCAGTCTGAAGATTTTTAGAAAATGTCTAATATGATGTTTGCAATAAATTCACTTTGTTTTCCTCTAGAATTTGAAAGTCTTGAGGAATGAAAAACTTGATTATGATGTAGTGAACCATAAAGGTGTCACACATGAAGCTGCAATAAATTTTAAAGTAAAATGCATGCACCAAACACCACAGAATTATGTCAGTGAATTTAAGAAATGCTTGAAAAATTCAGCTACTTTTGTTTTATGTCTTCAAACTCTTATTTAGTTTGTGGGTATTTTTTGTCCAAATATTCTTTCTACTGTTTACTCAGCTTTCCTCTAAAATACTTTTCAAGGGGTTAGGAGAAACTTTGAAAACGCAGTCATTTTAAATGTGGCCTTTTTCTGTCAGGTTTCCTTTTAGAATTTTTCCATCCTTACAATTTTTCTAAATTATGCTAGCAGTAAGCCTTCAAAATCTCAGTACAGCTGACCAGGAATCAACAGATACATCAGAAATCTTGCAAGCAAAATAGAATCAATCTCCAGATCACTTACGTGGTTCCAAGAGCCAGATTTCACTTTCAGAAAAGTTTATTTGAATCAATGTCAGCAAACTACAACCCTCCTGTCAATAACCAATGCTAGTAAATTAAATAAAGTTTTATTAGAATACAATCACATCCACTGGTTTCTGCACTCATCATTTATGATTGTTTTCACACAACAAAAAAGAGTTTTGCATTTGTAATTGGGACTGTCTGTCATGAAAATCCAAAATATTCACTATTTGACTCTTTATAGATAGTTTTACCAACCCCTGGTATAGAAGATGGAAAGTAGTCTACAACCATGAGCAATCACTTAAATAGTATTAAATGGTTAGTAGTAGTTTAACTCTGAAGTCCCTTGTGTTTATTCTTTAAAACTACCTTCCTTCTGCCATTCAATTTCTACACTGCCTATTAATATATTATAGGTCGAAACATCATGCTATTTATGAATAAGTGAAATTCACATTGGACACTTCTCCACGACTTAAAATATTGTCTTCGAGACTCCTTTAGTGCCTCCTTGGTTGCAGAATTTATTACCAATTTTAATGTTTTTCATTGTATCAGAGCAAATTAATAAGCATCTCATTATCTAAAGAAAACTAGCCAGTGGGTTTGCTCAAGAAGGTTTTCTTTTTTGTAAAGAAAGGAATAAAGACAATGCCTCTTAAACGTGAATGTTCCCTAGAAATGTCCATATTATCCTAAACTGAGCTTATATGTTAATTAGACGCTTCGGTTAAATGCTGTTTTCCTGAAGAAATATTTATTTTGCTGTTTTGATGATTTTTCAACTAGACTTATTAGAAGAATATAGTAAAGCATAAAAAAAAAAAAAGGCAGGTGTTCAGGAAACCATGACAAATTTAAATGTCTTAATTACTTCTCTATGGTAGATGATTTGTTTTATTATCTGAAATAACACAATTACATTGCGTTCTACTTCCATCTATAGTTACATCAAAGAGAAGATAAAAGAATAAATTAAGCCAGTTTCAAGTACATTTTGGGTAATAATTGCAGAGAATTTGAAAGTTGGCAGGCCAGTTGAAATGTGCCCCAAATTCACTAAAACTAATATCTAATATTTTGAGGATTCTGACTTCACATTTATTTCAACTTTCCATTTATATTCCAAGGGCTATTGAACAGGTTCCAAATCTCCACTTGAAATAATGAGCAATGAGGAAATTTTTCTTTGCCTAGGAATCCAAGAGTATAGATAATCAAAGCTCTTACCCAGATAATTTTCTCATAAAGATTCTATCCATAGCCTTTGCTTCTCCCTTAAATATCTAATTCGGACATTCTGAATTCCGATTCTACATTAGAAGCACCTTGGACGGTTTTTTTAAAATAGTGATATTCAGGCTCCATGCTTACTTGACTGGTCTAGGGTGGAGTCAAAGTTCAATATTTGTTTAAAGATCCCCTTGTAATCTTAATATACACTAGAGTTTAAAACTAGCCACAGGCAGATAGATCCTATGGAATGACAAACGCAAAGAACTGTGGGTAGAAGTAAAGCATTACGTTTCTGATGGAGGTTAGAATGAACTTGAAATAGTAAAGTAACACATGGAAACCTGTTTCTAACATTGGATATAAGTGGATTACTAGAATTTATTTCTCAGATTAATAATAATACCCTCCTACATGTATATGGTATACCATTTGCCATGTGATTTTTATACTTAACCAACACTTCTGATGGCTTAATGAACGTAAATGTATATTAATATAAATTGACAACTTGGTGCAGAGCATAGTAATCAGTTGTCAACTATTTGATTTTATCATAAGAACGAGTTTAAGTAGCTATCATAATCCTTGAGTCTAAAAGTAGTTAATATATTTTACATTGTGAGGATAGGGGGTATCTGGGGTGTAGGAGTAAAGAAAAAGTTATGATTTTCCACCAGCAGACATCTTTAAATATGAGACAGTAATTTGTTTTTTCTGGAATAAGAAATATATAAGCTTCACTAAAGACAGGAAACTGAATTTTATAGAGAACCAGTCAATATATCTCTCCTGGGGCAGAGGAAGATAAGCATAGTGTGGCAGAATGAAGAGCTTTACCTCCAGCTTTAGCAACATGGTGTAATCTTGTAATTCAGCTCCAGGACGTGTCTACTGAAATTTATGGTGAAAATAATGTCTGAAGGTGATCATAGGCTATTGGATGAAAAGAACACTTCAAAATAGCTTTATTCTCTCACAAATATAATTAAATGAATTTTAACACCTCCATATTTTTATTATCCTTCCTCATTAGAAGAGAAACCTGTAACCTAAAAGTCATTCATCTGCTCATGTATTAGGATGAGGTCTGGCACTTAGACAACTACAGATAAAGTCTGACTTTTATTACCAATTAACTATTATACCGATTAACTTAGGCATTATAGAGAGAATTCTTAAGTTGTCTTTTCTTCAATCTGTGCAAGAGGTATTTTCCAGTGTACTAAGATAGAACAACCTACATCCATATCCCACAGGAGCCGAATGGGACCAGGGTTGTCACAGTTATTTCTGGGAATCATGTGACTTAAGTTGAATGTGAATGGGTGTTTTAAAATCATTCTGTATAAAAACGATAGTCAAACCAAAGATAGGAATTGGTGCCAATGTCACTGCACAGTGATTGTTTTCATATGTTTTATTCATAGGGGAGTGTTGGGGTCTGGGTGATTAAGTAGAGGTACTGACTCACCTGAGTAAATAAGCAGATTCAGTGAGAAAGCAATGGCTTTTCATTTTCTCAAGCGCTTTTCTGAGAAAAGCTTATTTTTACTTTTTTAGGGCAGAGAGGCACCTGTTGTTAAAGCAGTGGTTACTACATTGCATGGGACTAGGTATATATCTTATCCTCAATGCTAAATATATAGGAGGTTCTCAATAAACATGAATGAATGAATAGATGGACAGATGGGTGAATAGGTGGATGAATTAAAGTTGTGGCCCTCCCATCCCACTCCCGCTTTCTACAAGAAAGACTAATAAAGCCCATACAGGAATGTACTTAGAAGCATGTCTTTGAGGTGAGTTAGAATGTCTCTAAGAAATTTTCATTCTTGGAGAGGCTATACATTTTCTAATCTCCTAACTAGGGCTTCTAGTCTCTCAGTGTTATGGGGCTTAGATGACACGAGATGATGTGTGTGTGTGAAAATGTTTTTCCCATATAATAATTATTTTGAACTGTGTAGTTTTATTAAAATTAAATGGAGTGGTATGAGGGTATACTAAAAATTGACTTTTATATGGGCCCAGCACCATGTAGGATATTATGAAATATTTAATGAATGATTGAATGAATAAGTGCATGTATAAAACCATCTAGGTAAAATTAAATCAAGCCTGAACTGCTAAGCCTAGAATTACTGGTGAAGGATGATTATTCACATGTCAATACAAAATTATGAAAATCTGTTTTCCCTATGAATGTCCAAGTGTCTACATTCTGCCTCTTGACTCACAAAGCCTAAAATATTTACTATCTAATGTGTGTATGCAAAAAAAAAAAAAAATTGCCGATCCTGCATTATACTGTAAGCGGAATGGTGGGTGGGCCAAATTTGAAGTATATACTCTGTCTACTCAGTACCTAGCTCTCTGCCCAAAGTTGAAGTATATACTCTGTCTACTCAGTACCTAGCTCTCTGCCTGGAACACTCCATGATTATTTAATGAACAAATAAATAATTATACGAACATATTTTTCCCCACACCAATCTTCAATAGAGAAAATATTTGTCATCGGAGTTCTCAAAAACATACATTTAAAATTTTTCTGATATAGAATAAAGTAATTTTTTTGGGCCTGGTTAGTACTTTGATGGGAGACCACCTAAAATTTTTCTGATATAGAATAAAGTAATTTTAAAAATATGACCAATTTTTTTATATGTGAATTGTTCAAGAACATTTCAGAAACATACTATATGTAATGATGAGAAATTATTTTTTGATTGCCTCCAGAGGTAGAGTGTCTTTCTCCATTTCCTGGATGAGAGTCTAGCAGTGTATACTTTCACATATGGATATTGAATGAAAGATGGTTTTATAGAGCAGAAAAGCCTTCTTGGGCATAGAGTTTAACAGGGAGCATTTGCTTTTGCTGGCTCTTCTTTTTGCTCTTGAAAAATTTCAGGTGGAGAGAACTGCATATCCAATTATGCTAATGACCACAGAAGAGGCTTCACTATGTGTAATATTAACTGGATGGTGAGACTTCCTCCTAATACACGTCTCTGGACTATCAGCGCTGAGTGACTTAAAGCCAAGCACGTCCAAGATTCTCTCTATCAATAGAAGAGTCTATTTAATTGTATGTTCCCTTTAGTGCTATTCATCATATCTGTCATCCTCCATTTTCATATTTCTTTCCCTCTTTTTTTTGTGGTTGAATTTTTCTTTTAAATTTTGATTGATGTCCTCTGATCTTTTAATAGAAATCACTTCAAAGTATTTTTGAAGTAGGCAAGGTAACCATAATTGCTATGCTTATGATCTTTCTCTGAGGCTTATCTGAGTTAAATAATGATTTTCTCTGCTAAGCAAAACTAGCAACATATATTTATTTACAGATGCTCCCACCACAACATTCATGGAGTTCTGGATAAGACTAACAGAAGGCCACATACCATGTGTCTAAATAGTTTAAAGTTATAAATTAACCTAAGAAACTGGTAAATAAAACATATTTCATCTCCTTACATTGAAAATATGCCTTTATGTCTACGGCCATGCTACCCTGAACACGCCTGGTCCTATCTGATCTCAGAAGCTAAGCAGGGTTGGGCCTGGTTAGTACTTTGATGGGAGACCACCTAGGAAGACCAGGTGCTGCAGGCATTAAAAAAAAAAAAGAAAAAAGAAAAAATATGCCTTTATTCCAGCCTAGAAGGAAGGTGTAAATTTAACTTTCTTGGACTCTCAGACTTTTTGGCTTGAGAAGACCCTATCACCTTCTCTTCTCCCACCCTGGTCCATTCATCTCTTCCAGAAACCACCAAAAAGTGAAGTTCCCAAGTCCACCACACTTCCCCGTGGCTGTCTCTCAGGCCTTGGAGAGTGCCTTAGTCTGCCTTAAGTTGGCCCAGGGGTGTTTGAATAGAGAAATCTCGGGTCCTGGGTAATTTAACTGGAGTGTGGATTAAAACTGGGTGGGAGCTCTGATGGGCATGTTCTCTTGACTCTGTGGTTTCATCACTCCATGGGAAGGCATAACAATAAGGGCAGGCGAGCTCCTCTTGAGAGTGGCACTGTGTAGTATAATGGAAAGAACATTGATATGGAAGTCAACCGTAGGTTCAAATCTCAGCTCTGCCTTTGAAGACTCTGACCGTGAGCAAATTTCCTATCTGCCTATTTGCCTACGAGTTTGTTGTGATATATAAATAAGATAATGGATGCAAAGCATTAGCACAGTGCTGTATGTCCAGCAGACATTTTTTAAAATGTTAGTTTTTTACTAGTGTGAAATTAATAAATATTTAGCAATTGCTATAAAATGTCCAGGCTTATGCCTGCTGCAAGGTAGTATATAAAGTACTCATGAAGTAGTTTGTAGCTTTTGGACAAAACGAACAAACAAATATAGAATGCTTGCCATGTGCTGTGCTAAACATTTCTCATAAATGACCTCAGATTAACTAATCCTATGAGTTAAGTGCATTTGTATTCATGCTTTAAAGAGGAGCAAATTTTGGGCATGTCTTTATGTGAATTAGAAAGGAGAGTCATGCACCACTCAACACATAGGGATATGTTCTGTGCAATGTGTCCTTAGGCGATTTCGTAGTTGTGTAAAAGTCACAGAGTACACTTAACATGAACTAAATAGTATAGCATACTATTGCTATACTATTTATGTGCTATGCTATGTTGCAGCTGGCATCACCACAAACATGTAATTGTAGTATTAGCCCTGACAGTTGGCTTTTCTTGTTGTAATGCAAATGCCTGACTTAAGCTTCCATTGCCTTGCCCAGGTACCTACTTACAAGAGGGGATGCCACTTCAAGGAAGGCAATCTCAAATAAACATACTGTCAGCCACACAACTAGATAAAGAGCCAGTCCACCTACTCCTATTGAGGTTCCTTTGTTTTGGAGATCTCGATTTCAGTGACTGACCTTTAGGGCTACTTGTTTTTTATCTCTTCCCACCTTTAAATTCTCACTTATGTTTTAAATTCACCAATGAGTGAGCTTTAAAAACCCTATGGCCCCAAGATTGACCTCAATTAAGGCAGAAGCACAGGCTTTGTACCTACCCCTCCCACAACCTTGCCTGGGAGCTCCGGGCAGGCCTCGTATGCTCCAGGGCTTGTAAGTAATTGACTCTTTTTTAATCTTTGAAGTTTCCTAATGGTTTTTGCTAAAGAGCATCTTGCAACTGTTATAAGAACCATGAGAGACGTCCAGTTGTAACTTTGATTTAGAAAGAGAAGTCTGCAGGAAACATGATGGGGCCCAGGTGAGTATCCCCAGGCATTTCTATCCAATTTCATCAGACTGAAACCAGTACAAAACAGTAATGTTTTACACTATGACCTTACAATAGCTATGATGTCAATAGGCCACAGGAATTTTTCAGCTCCATTATAATCTTATGGGACCATATATGCCATAGATCCTTGACTAGAATGTCCTTATATGGTGTGTGGCTGTAATAGAGCTGGGACTAAAATTCAGATATAACTCCATATTTCATGCTTCTAATCATTTATAACCTTAAGGATCTTAGTAGAGTAGGACTATCATAAAACAAGTCACCAACAAAGCATTAAATAGTTATTAAGTTTAATAGTTCTTAAATTTAGTATAGCAAAACCCAGCTATCAATTCTTAGCATGGTGGTGACAACAGAGGCTTATTAAAAGGCATTGTTTTTAACTTAAAATATATTCTTTTCCTGAATGGATTCTTTCCTCAATCTAATTAGTGCACAACTGTTGTGAAGACATCTGCAAACTTTATTAACCTTTAAAATGTTGAATCCAGGCTTAGCCGTACAAAGATGCATTATGTAAGAGACTGAATCCAGCACTACCATTTCAACATGAACTCTAAAGATTACGACCTAGAGGCTACTTCTTAAAATGCAGGTTCCAATGCCCTACCTAGGCATAATCAGATCCTTTGGCTGTATGGCTCAGAAATCTGAATTTTAATAAGCACTCCAAGATAATCATTACACATACTCGACTTTGCTTGAGCCTTTCTCTGATTTGATTGGTTTAGGGAGGAGCCAATTTGGTTTTTTGAATTGCTTTTCAGGTGATTTTAATTTTGTAGCCAAGTTTGAAAGCTTCCGGCAGGGGAAATGTTTCTCTTTAGAATGAGAAGATCTCAGGTAGCATGAAATTTAAAGTACAAAAGATTTGCTGGATATATTCTTCAAGTCAATTCATTAAGGCTTAATTGTTCACGCTGTGCCAGAATTGTGCATGGAAGTGTGCGGAAAGAAAAGACCAGCCTACCTGCTTTCCAGAATTGTGAAGCCGAAGGAAGAGCTCTGTGAACAACTAACAGGTAACGAAATAAGAAATCAGAGAAATGGGAAATATTCTTTCTATCTGTGATCATGGAGAGAAGTATTTAGTTTTTAAAGGGGGCGACAGCGTGTCATCTTATTACAAATACGAAGCTCTTGGAGTAAAAGCTTAGGACAGAGACACATTAGTGGTATTCTGAGTTTTAACAGATATTTCAATGGATTTGCTGCTTATTGATTTTAATGACTTCGATTTTTTTTGTTGATTTTATTTTATTGGTTAACTTTACTCACGCTCCCCTGCATGATTCACAGCAGGACGCTGTTTCAGTTTTTGTCGATGTGAATTGGAAAGTTTTTCAACAACCTCATTTTTCAAGACTGAGAATGTTTAAGTCTTGGCATTTGACTGGTTTCATCTGTTTGCTTCTCACTTTTTAATCAATTGATACCTAGTTTAGATTGGTATCTGGCTGAGTTGGGACATGTTTGATCTTAGAATAAGGTTCCAATAATAAATAAATATCCCATAGAGACTTTTAGGTTTTATCTAGGTGAAAAATCTTTTTTATCCTCAAGATTCTTTGATATAGGTGACCCTCTGGTCTTTTGATGTGCCAAGTTTCCAGAATGGGAGAAAGTCTTAACAAATCAGCCAGTCCAGTTTGGACTTTGTAGAAATAAAGAGCTAAACGACTTTTGGGCAACTGGAAACTACATACACATGCAAATCACAATTCCAGTTTTTTCCTTCTATTATATTCTAAAATTGAATCAATCAGCTAATAAACCATTGGTTTTAGATTTCTTTTAAAGTGATTTTTTTTTTTTGCTGTATCATACAACTCACTTTTATTGACTTTATCATAGCTAACTAAATAATCACTTTTAATTTCTTACCCTTACTTTATACATTTAAAAAAAATGACAAAAGTAATAAATATACATATGGGCTAGAGTGTACCAGGCGTGGAGATGCAGTTGTAAAAAAATAGAGAGAGATGTGATCTAGTGGGGGATGCCGATGTCCATATTAGGAAAAGTACACAGGAAAGTCTTCTCTCTCACACTGATGGGGACAGACAAGAGTGGAGAAATACTTAATGTGGCGGTCCCCAACCAGGGACCTGTGCTCCTATGAGAATCTAATGCCTGATGATCTGAAGTGAAGCTGAGGTGGTGAAGCTAGCGCTGGGGAGCGGCTGCAAATACAGATAAAGTTTCTGGTAGCTCACCTGCTGTTCACCTCCTGCTGTGCGGCCCAGTTCCTAACAGGCCACAGACCAGTACCAGTCTGTGGCCAGAGTGTTGGGGATTCCTGATTAAAAAATAATAAAAAAGATAAAATAGTGTCCATTTAGAGCATTAGAATGGAAATGAAAAGAAGTAAATGGATTCAAGAGATTACTAGGTCTTCAATTCAACAAGATAGAACATTGAATATATTCTAGATGTATAAGAAAAAATAAAATTAATGGTAAAACTGAGTTTCTGACTTAGGGAAATTACTCCAATGTAGTTCCATTCACTGATATAGAGAAAAAAGAACACAGAATGCATTTGGATCGCAGAAAAGGTAGAAACTCTTTGGGGTCTGTTTGAATTTGAAGAACTCTGAGACATTACAGTGAATTAAGACCAGTTAAACATTTGAAAACATGGCCTGGAACTCAGAAGGGAAAATTGAGCAACTATGAGGAATGTGAAAGTCTCCAGCAAAATGGTACTCATTGATGCCAGTGGAATAGATGAGATTTCTGGCAGAGGGATCAGCACCAAGCAGAGGCATGTCAGTGTAGAGTGCTTTTACAGTGGCAAGTAAAAGTTGGATTCATTGTGGGAAATAACAAGAAAGGAGGCTGGAAAGGGGCCCAAGTTATTCAGAGCTTTGAAATCAGCAGTAAGAGGTTTGGACTTTTTCCTTTATTATTGTAGACATCTTTTCATTTGTTTTTAATTATATGTATATTATAAATAAACAGTTGACGAGTGTGTATAGCTTGCATGTATGTTTGGAGAGTATTGTGGGTGGTTTTCTGTTCGAGCTAATTAATCAATGAGGCCAAGTAAAAGGCAAACTTTCAGACAAGAGACATTGGATTACATTGTCGGGTATGGTGGTCTGTGATTGTTGGATATGGTGGGGAAACACTAGTAGTGGAATGCCCTGCATTAGACTAAGTGGATATGTTTGTTTTGGACAGTGATAAATAAGAGGGAAGGAAGAATCATACTTGGCAGCCAGGTTATGTAAGTGAAAGAAAGCAGTTACTATGAGGTATTCCTTACTTCAGGAAAACTAGGTCAAACTTGTATCTCCTTTTGATGATATAATGTCTGTGTAAACTCACTGTGACATTGGTTTTCTAATTATTTACTATTTCATCAAAAGTGGTGATTTTCAATATAGAAACTGTCACTAGGTTCAAAGCAAATATTTGCAAATGCAGTGATTAAATGGTATCGTAATAATTAATAATTACACTTTTCTTTTGGGTTCATGAAGACAAAATTGCAATTTTAAGTTGTATAATTATCTTGTAATGTAATAAACAGGATATGTTTTTCTTTAGATTTTTTTTTTTTTTTTTTTGCTTTAAGCAAGTAAATCCAGTAATATACATATAACTTAGCCTAATTAAAAATCTCAGCAATTTGATCAATTCCCAGGGCAATTGCTAAAAAAACAGAGAAGAGGTGGGGATAATCCAACAGTACCAACTGCAAAACAAGTTTAGAGATTTTAGATTTGGTAATACGAGAATGGTTAATACTTTGAATAAATGAATACATTGATTCTGGAAAGACAACATTTTGAAGGAAATTGGGGGTGCGTCTGCCCAGGTTTTTGCTTCTCAAAATTATTGTTCTCTCTTTTTAAGTGTTTTTCTAACTTTTGATTTTGAAATAATTTTATAAAAAAGGTCACAAAAATAGATCAAGAGATTCTCATATACTCTTTACCCAGCTTTGCCAAATAATAACTTTTATGTAAACACAATGATTAAAAAATTATGAAAGTAACATTTGTACAATACTATTTCAAGTTTTGTCAATTACCCCAGTGTTATTTTTTATGTACATCCAATTCAGGATTCTTCCTTCCATTTAATTTTCACTTCTTAGTCTTTTTTTTCCTGATGGCTACTTTAGGATCAAATAGTCCATGGGAAAAATTTCATTTTACTGCTTGTGGTAGATTGAATAGTGTCCCCTAAAACTTAGGTTTTATCTAAACCTAAGAATGTGACCTTACTTAGAAATAGGGTCTTTGCAGATGTAAAAGAAGTATTATGGAATTGTCTTCTCTGAGAAAGAGTCATTATTTGTTGATTTTAGGCATTTAAACCAAATGTTTTGCTTTGACATATTTTAGATTGACTCAGGTGGTCTCAAGGGCATTGTAAAAAAAATGCTAAGATTTTTTAAAAGCTGTAAAATTGGCTTTAAATTGACTTTAATGTATGTAAATACTATGACAGAGATGCTATTGTGGTGGTAGGAGAGGGAGAAGACCGAGTTTCTCGTTGAGAAGATTTTAGATTTCATGGTCTTTCAAGTAGAGGAAGGTGTCCTTGAACTTTGATGCCAAGTTTATATCACTATTTTCATTTACTTGTGAGTGTAAAAATATTTTTAAAATACTTTTTGGCTATCAATGTAGGCAACAAACTTGTGTGTTATCTGTGAATTTTGACAATAAAACACAGAGGTATTTGCAGTTATTTGTCAACTATGTAACTAACAAATATTTTCATATACCATTGTAGTAGTTGTAAATATCTCATCAAAACATTTAGGTTCATCTCTACTTCAAACTTAGGTGTTTTGAGATTGAAGGCTATATCTTGTTATTTAATGTACTCATACAGAAATTTAGATTTTTCTTTTTTACAAATTTGTTTTTAATATTTGATTAACTTCAAATATTAATAACTTCAAATTTTAATATTTGATTAACTTCAAATATTTGATGAATTTCAATACATTTGACCTCCTTGGTGAAAAAAATATTATTCAGAATTTTCAAGATAGGGTAAAAAAAAAAACAGTTATAGAAACTGAAATCTTAAAAGATTGGAAACCACTAGCTGACGTTTAGAAATCTTTAGTCATATCCTTCATCGTATTTCTGGTTTTAACTTACTCATTTCCACGTGGATGTCATGAGTACTTACTATGTATGGTACCTTGTGCAAGAAGCCAAGAAAGATATAAATATGAATGAAGCTCAGTCCTTCTTGCCCTAATCGTGAATGGGCGAATACTAACAAAGGATTATGCATATAATTTTAATGCCTACAGCATCTGATATTCCTAGGTGGTCTCCCATCCAAGTACTAACCAGGCCTGACCCTGCTTAGCTTTTGAGATCAGACGAGATCGGGCACATTCAGGGTGGCATGGCCGTAGACTGGATTATGGCTATTCAGCAGAGGTAGGATGCAACATTTTTTTTTTTTTTTAAAGAAATATGTTAACAAAGAAATGCATGTGTGAGATTAATGGGTAGAGTTTTCACAGGTGGAAGAGTTGAGAGAGGGTGTTTTCAATAGGGAATGTACTGAGCAAAAGCAGTGACATTGGAAAGCTAAGGGGGCTTTGGTCACAGTTTTTGTCTCTGTTTGACAGCACTTTGTTGATGCTGTCAGAAAAGTAGTTCAATGATATCTAGGATGACTCGAATGCAAAGACAAGAAATTTATCCTGAATTTGGTAGGTATTAAAGAGTTGGTAGGTATTTGAACAGGTTATTGTCAGAGCTATAATTTAGAAAGATTAATCTAGGTGCAGGATATTGCCTTGTGAAGAGAGAAAGCAGTAGACCAGTGAAAAAGCAATTACAATGACAAAGTAGAAAGGTTATAAAGGCCTATATTAGGATAATGTGGGTGAGAATGGACAAAATATGAAGGATACTCAGAATAGAGAATCTTTGTGATTTCTGGTAAATAGATAATATAAGTGCAGAAGGAGGAATCCAATCTGTGTGACTGATACTATTAACAAGCATTTTAAGGGAAAGGTGACAGATTCTATTGTAGACATTATAGGTTTATGGTGTCATTGGCCTTTGGGCAACATGTCTAGATGGAGCAGTCAAACAGTCAACTAACAATGCAGGTCTGAGTTTCTGGGGGAAAAAAAATGGTGATATCAAGAAACAGAGAAGCAAAAGTCCAAAGAAGCATACTTTTTGAATTAATAAATAGCTCCCATTCAAATAATCAAGCTTTCACTCTGATTAATGTGTTGTGGAGACTTGCCTTTTTTTCAATTTGCTTTGAATTTTAGTCATATATCTGTGATCTCTTCACAGCTTGTAGGTGGTTTAATAAGGACCAACAGTGCATTATTTCCAGCATGATCAGGGTTAGAAAGTATTTTAAGCAGAAAACTTGTGCGTGGGTAATTTTCCAGTCCAATTTGCAAACCAAGAAGTTCTGATCTGCTTTCTAAAATTTAGGTGCTCATTCTAGCAAACAGAGATAGATATACTTCCCGTTAATCTTCATACTCAACTCAGCTGTTCTTTCTTCCTTAGAGCAAAATGATTTAGGGTAGTAATATGAAAGGAAATGAACTAACATGATATAAAAAATGGTGCATAACTTGGAACCTTAACTAAGTTCAGAGTTGCTGCTGATTACTTTCCGATCTCATTCTTTATTTGCAAATGCCACTGCCTCATGGCCACTGAGTTCTTATTATATTATTGCATCATTAATCATTACAGGAATCCCAGTACAGCTCTAGGATAAACCCAAGCACACTTTATCTTTCACTTGTGTCTTGCAATGTCTCTCCTTCGTTATCATACTGGGCTTGCATTTAAATAGCCTCTTGTTTCCGAAATATTTTCAAAGAGCTTTATGATCACTAATGTGAGACTTTCTGGGGAGAAAATCAACAGATATTTGGAATTGTATTGGAGGTGAATTTCGAGGTAGGATTAGAAAACATTATATCCGTTTGAATGGGGAAAGAATCAGAAATTAAGTGAAATCACATTTATGTTTAACAAGACATTGAAAGTTCAATATCTCAATGGCAGATTAAATTTAATATTAAATGAAGTCTTCTAGTCACTTATGCACTTTAACTATAAGGAAATTAATGCTTTGCAAATCCAACCTAACAACAACAGAAAAATAAGATACCATGGGTAATATTTAGTCAACGAATATTTATTAAAAATATGCTATGTACTAAGTATTATATTAGGCACTCGTGATATATCAACAAACAAAACAGGGAAAGATCATTTTTATTATGGAAAGACAAGTACTAAACTATAGACAAAATGAATAAATATGCTATATATTAAAGGATAATAAATGCCTTAAGGGAAAAATAAAATGTATAATATGGTAAAGGGGAATCTATTGCGCAATAATGGTAGAAAACCTGTAATTTGAAATGAGTTAATCAGGGTAGATCTCACAGATGAGATGAGATTTGAGGAGGAGTTATCCATGTAGATAGAGCAGTTGCAGTGGGGGTGAGGGGGGGCGTGGCTAGCACATCAGGAAGGGGAAAACCAATGAAAAGTACTAGTATAGAGTCCAATTCATTATGAATTACATCTTCCATTATCAGTCTTTACCTACACAGAGAATAGTCAGTCTCCATTTAGTTGAACAAATTAATAGAAGAATTCCCTATATTAGAGCAGTAGTTGGTAAACAACAACCATGAACCAATCCTGACCCACTATTTATTTCTGTAAATAAACTTTTATTGGAACATAGCCACACTCATTTGTTTACCTATTGTCTATGGCTGCTTTCACGTTACAATGGAAGGATTGAGTATGAACACAGAACATTTGGCTTACAAAGCCTAAAACATTTACTGTATGACTATTTATAGAAAAGTTTTCCAACTCCTATTGTATTATAGTCAAAATATTGTGAAATCAATGCATCAGAACTCCTCTAGGATCCTTGAAGACAAAGGCTATGTCTTAAATTGGACAACATAGATTTTTGAACAATATTTGAGTACTTTCTCTACCAATTTCTGTCTCACTTTGAGAAAGTTAATTAATTTCTTTAATCCTTGTTTTTTTTTTTTCCAATACCTACTTCATAGAGTCAAGGGAATTAGATAGTGTATTTGGTGTGCCAGCATGAAGATGATTGGAATCATGTAGTAAAATTCTTGACTCAAAATATAATGTAACTAAGGGTATTTGTTTCCTATTACTGTCGTAATGAATTGCCACACACTTATTGATTTAAAATAAAACACCCTTGAGATTATACTGGGCCCACAGTATAACTCACCATTTCAAGATCAGCTGATCAACAGCCTCTGTTCCTTCTTCAGACTTAATTTCCCTTTGCCATATAACCTAACAGATACACAGGTTCGGGAATTAGGACCTGGATGTCTTTTGAAGGTCATTGTTTTACCCAGGGCATTGAAGGCCACAAAGTATCCTGCCAAAGGCCATTCAGTTAGTCACGTGTAAAGTCAAGACTAGGACCTGAGATACCTGATATTTGTTAAATGTTGAATGTGCTTTCAAATTCTGTATGCTGCTTTCAGTAGTAGAGGATAGTGGCTTAATTTGACAGAAAGCATTGAAACTGTACTACATCAATGGAAAGAGTATTTTCCTTAGGAAAAAAAAAAAAAGGTGATTATTTATTTTAAAGCTTTCATCCATCAGGATCCCATTAGTGTCTGGAGAGATGGCACAATCAAAAAAGAAGAAATGTTTACAAATGCTGTAGGATTTCTGTTCTAAGCTTTTGTTTAAATAGGCTTTCTTTATTAAGTTCTAACCAAGGAGTAGATGAGATGGGTAATAGCATCAAGGTAGAGGAAATGAAACTGTATCTTTTTTGAAAACTTATATTTACTATGAAAACTATGGGGATCTTTAAGATGGTGGCAGAGGCATCTAGTTGCCTCCCCTCTATGCCTGTTTTTTCATATATAGTAATATAAGCCATATCTGAGCACACTGCTGCACATCGAGACCTATAACATACAGTCCTCCATGCACCTGGTATGGCCATGTGAGTGGATTCTCTCCAACAGCATATAAGCAAAAGAGATGTGAGCAAGTTTTAGGTCATGGTCTTAAAAAAAAGAAGTAGACTTTTTGCCCACCTCTTTTTTTTTTCTTCACATTGTCTCTTCTGCAAGTGTGGGTAAGTGGTATCCGTAAACCATGATCTGTGTGTGCTACAAATTGAAGAAGACAAAGACCAAAAGATAGAAAGAAGCCTGATTACTCGATCTCTTTTACCTTCTGTAACAGCCCTGAATGGCATTGTAAGATAAAAATAAACTTTAGTATTGTATAAGTCACTTTGTTTTGGGGTCTCATTACAGAGGCCTGGTCAGCATGTTTACTAATGCAGGGCTAATCAATCCCCTTGGTAACTCTGTTTCTTCAAATATAATTCTAAGTTTTTATCTTCAACAAATCCATGTTCGTGCCTAGAAAGTAGCAAGCCAGTTAACATGGAAGCCAAAAAATAAAGGCAAAAGAAAAAAAATGGTGCTTGGAGACATTAGATCATTTTGGTGATGAGTAGCTTTCTAAAAGGAAAGGGATAATTGTCATCATTCATATTTAAAAAGACAAAGGGAAAAAAAATGATATAAAGGCTTTGTAAACCTTGCATCATTTTGAAAGTTTTCTAATTAGCTCTAAAATGTGTGGGTACTTCTAAAAGATACAAATATGTTGACACTATAAATGAATCAGGATGAGGAATTAAGGGGGATCTATCCATGATTTCGTACTGATTTGCAGTTTGGAACATGTTCTTACGCATTGCTCAAAACACAGTCGAAGAGGGTGCTCAGATGGTTTCAGTTATTGTATAACTACTGAATTCCATAGGAAAGATTTTAAAAGTGTATTCATAATGTACTGGTTAAGATTACTGAGCCAGTTCTGTAGTCAGAAAGTTCTGGGTTTCAGTCCCAGCTTTACCATCATCTGGTTACGTCACCTTGGGTGAATTGTTTCACCTCTGTTCCTGTTTCCTAATCTATCAAATGGAATGAATCTACAGAGCTCCCTTTACATGGTAGTTATGAAAATGTGACATATAAGGCACATAGTAAAGTACCAAGCAAACTATAAATACCCAGTAAAAATGAGTTATTAAAACTGGTATTAATATCAGCAATTTTAACACATGTTTATTTGCTAAGATCCAAATTTGGCCATCTATCAGAATTATCTGAGGAACTTTAAAATAAATTCAGATTCATCTCCAGAAGTTTTGATTCAGTAATTCTGGCTTAGACTCTCTGCATTTACATTTTCCAAATTCGAGATTTGAGATGTTGCTGTGATCATCTTGACTCCAGGTAGTATTTAGTAGCCTCTTGTTTAAATACAAACTCAGAGAGTGTTTCACATCAGTTATAATAATAATGATGTGCATTGCATTTTAGACAACATTTAACCATTCTTTTCTTTTTTTTCCCAATCACTCTGGAAGTAAGTTAATATCATAACCATTTCACACATAAGAATATTAGAAATATTCCTTACATATTCATAGAGCTTATATACTATAGATATTTTATAACACAGTATTTTTGAAGACATATGTAACATTTAAAATAGATATAAAAGAAGAAGCAGTCCCACGTACGAACTTTTATTTTTTTTTAAATTCTTCTTTTTACTGATACAAATCTTGAAATTTTAAGAAACCTAGTTTTGTATTTACTGCTCATCAAGAGTCCCTTAAGTCAGTGTGAATTTCTTTCTAATCTAGGCTGAACATGAAGAAAGGAGGATGAAAGTGAACATTCAGTGCGAGCTGGAATTGTGAAGGGAACCAGAGATCTTTCTGAACTTAAATTAGGAAAATCACAGAGGGTTTGTGTATTGGTTGTGCCACAGCAAGTCTGTTTTACAGTATTCTTAACATTTCTATTTTAAAGAGAAAGTCAAATTCTAAAGAGGCATTTAGAAAAAAATAGAATGAGAGAGCATTTTCAGGCTATTTTGAAATTTAATGGGTTGTGTAAAAGAAAGGCAGCATATCGGTCATAAATTTTCAGGACCAAAGAATGTGTATCTAAAGTAGAAAATATCTTTTAAAAAGTTTCCATAAATTTTTTAAGTACACATTCATAAAAACTATCTTCACGAGTCAACAACAACAACCAAAAAACTGTAGTTATTCTAAATGGTGTATCATAAATCACTGTGGTGTTACATGTCAAACCCACTCAAGACTAACAACAGGCCTTAATACAGCTAATCTCAAATCTCCATGGGTCAATTTATAACTTTTGTTAATCATTACTGCCATGAGCTGCCTGGGGCATCTAGTAATTTAAAAGACTGAATCCTAGAGGTCACTCTCTTTCATCAAAAGGCCATTGCCCAGTCAAAATATCTTCAGGGTTTCTTCACTCTAGGAGTATGTTAGGGTCTCCAGAGAAACAGAACCAATAGGATAAATAAATTATAGGTACACAGGTAGATAGATAGGTGATAGGTAGATAGATAGAAATATTAATTTGTATGTATCTAAATCTCATATCTATGTATTTATATATCTCTATATCCACACATATATAGGTATATATTCATATACATGTGAGTATATATGTATATGTACACACACATACACACACACACACACATCTTTACTGATCTAAAAAGGCTTTAATGGAAAATCTAGGTGAATATGTTTTACTGAATGAATTCTTTCTGAACACCCGGAATGTAGGTCTTTGATAGAAGGTCATTTTTCAGCCACTTATGTGCCTTTAAAGTCATGGAAGAGTTCACTATTACCCCAGATATTAAAATACAAAGAAAACCCACAATTTTATACATTTTGCACCTAGCTTAACAATATAGCTAGCACATTAAATTGTATTAAATTGCAAAGCTTCTGGTTTTTAGTTTTCTTCTGAAAATTAGATACACTAACCTAGCCAACCCTAAGTTTATTCTTCTTCTAATGCATAGAACAGGTTTACTGACACTGAATAAGCCTAAGGGTGAAACGAAATTAACAGTATAGAGAAGATAAAATTGCTGTGTTTTTCTCTTACAGGATGTGTGGTCTTGGGTAGATGTGTCAGTTGTATCATCTATGCAATGAATATATTGACATTTTTTTAATATCTTACTAATCTGAAGGCAAGATTCTAGGTAACAATAAAAATCGATAGATTTCATGAGGAACACTAACACATATGATGATGTTGTGAAAAGGTAGATAATGAAAAATGAACAAGATATTGTATTTCTAAAAATGTATTTTTAAAATACCTCTCCCAATGGTAAAGGATCCATCACTAAAACAGTGGTATGAAATACAACTGAAATGACAACAGCAAAGAGGAGCCAGATGATACTCCAAGCCTATCTAAATAATTTTCTCTTATGCATATAAGACTTATACTCTTCTACTGAGAATCAGAGCTTTTGATTGATACAACTGCATTGTCTTCTCAAACCATATCCCCACTGCATTTTAAGAAATCCATCTTGTATCCAATGAAGATGTATTTGGTAAAATATGAACCAGTCACCTTAGCCATTTTAAATTAGATGTTAAGTGGGCATGAAATATAAACTGAATCATATTTACTTCCTCTTACAAAGAGATTGTTCACTCTATTAGTATCTAAATATAAGACATCTAAAATGGACAGCTCACTGAAAACATATAGAGACAAAACAAAACAAAACAAAAAAACAGTGGAGGACAGTTTCTAGAACTGGGGAGAATAAAGGAACAAACATGCCCAGACAGAAAAAGCAAAGAATGAAAAAAAAGATACCCTTAAAAATAGTCATTCTACTGTTTCTAGTTTATTCCAGAGGCCCAAACTATATTCCTCATATAAAATGTCAGGAGCCCAGTCCTGTCCTCCCCCCATGTATGTTAAGGTGTCGAAAATAAAAGAAAATATGTAAATTTGTGGAAGTTTGCAAACTTTTCTCTTTTAATAACTCTATTGAGGTAATCCTACTTATTTTCCCTTTTTTCTCTAGTTTCTAAATTCAATTCCTCATTCGTCAGGTAAGTTCCTTTGGCTTTGCGCTACCACTGATTCTGAGTGATTGGTTTATAGACCTGAAACATTAGGAAAAAGAGACTTACTTTACATTGGAAGGAGGATTTTTAAAAGATAGGACTATTAAAGAAGTGCAAATTAGTAGTTGATAGTTGGTCAGGCGGATATGGAGCATGGCAGTGGGAATGCAGTTAGCATTAATATGTTGGTAGAGGGTCAGGGGAGGGAGGGTGTAGTTGGGGGGATCATTTTATGAACTAAATATATGTCTAACCAATGTACTGTATACTTGAAACTAAATTAAAAACAAAAACAAAAACAAAAACAGGACTGTGAGAATTTTAAAAAAGAGGAAGGCAGAAAAGGAGAAGATCTGCCTAGGGCAGGGTTTGGGATAGTTTGATTAGAAGTGAACTCTGAAAGAGTTGAAAAAGGGGCTGCAAGCTGACCTCAGTACAGGAGAGCTGTTGAGAGTTAGCGGATTGAAAGTGAAGGATTTTATAAAATGCTTCTGTAAATTATAAATCTTATCTCTTTGAATTTGAGAGACTTCAGTAAAGATTTGAATTATTTTTTCCAATCAATAATTAAGTTTGATTTCTAGTTTGTGTTTTTTGAATGTGCCAGGATGGGCCTACATGATAGTCCAGATTTTATTCAAGTCGTACTTATAAAATAATCTGCTTTGTTCTTGAACGAATTCAAGTCATATTTTATTACTTCCAACCAGAAGAACCCTAATTAATATAATCAGTCTGTCAATGCCTGAGTTATATACCTGGCTGGATAAACAGGTGAGGCTTTATGCAGGGAGAATATTACATACATTTATTAATAATATATTGTTATCATGGTAATGGTTGAGAAAAAAACAGCTATTTCCAGGATCCTCATGTTACATAATATTAGAATGGATAAACCTGGACAAGACTGTAGAAATGATGTGACTCAGTCCCAGAGAGATAAAGAGTTTGTTTCGTAGGTGAGATTAGAAACCAAGGAGATTGGTGCCCAATCTTGCTCTTTTCCCAATATGCCATACTGTATCATCTTTCCTTTACCTGAATAATTAAACTTTGTGATTATCTTAGATTTACGCTGTCATTTGCTTGGTAATATTGGAGAGAAACTCATCCTTTTGAGAAACATTCTAGACAATTTGGAAGAAATGTATTCAAGCCATTATGCACTGGAGGAAGTATCACTTGGTACCTGGATGCAGGGCGTGGCTTTGTTTTCAGAACGATGAGCTATAGTGACTGCTTCATGGTTTTCAAGAGCTACAGACTGGCAACTACCAATTGGCAGTCCAAAATTTTCCAAGAAAATTTGTACTGAATATAAACATTGAAATCTTTTGCACAATTGGTTAAGTATGTTCCCAGTAATTGTGCTGTTCAATAACAGCTTGAAAGTAGAAGGTAGACTTCCTCTTCAAAAAAATAAAAATTATTTTTTTCCATAAATTCTCTTTGGCCATGTTGAATTTTTGGAAACTCTACAGAAAGTGCTCATACACCTAAATAAGAGAGGCATAGAAGTTCTCATGTCTTTGGCCACTATTCCAGATTTTCAACAATCTCAATTACAAATATTGCTTCAGCAGAAAACTTCTGAATTTTTGGACTTTGCAATCATGGTCAAAGCACCCATGGCTCATTTATTTCCAAAGTAAACTGGCTTTGAAGGATAGATAATGAATGTCAGTTTTACAAATGTGGTCTTTTTTTTTTTTTTTTCCTATTCATTTCTTCCCATACCTGAAAGAATTTTTCCTCAAAGATCCTCTCTAGATCAGCTAAAAAAGTGCAGTTATCCAGATATCCCTTGGTATCCACGGGGCATTGATTCCAAGACCTCTTTGCAGATACCAAAATTCATAGATGCTCAAGTCCTTTATATAAAATGGTGTGACATTTGCATATAACTTACACAATCCTCCTGTATACCCTAAATCATCTCTAGGTTACTTATAATACCTAATACAATGTAAGTGCTATGTAAATAGTTATTATATTGTCTAGTTTAGGAAATAATTATGAGAAGGAAATCTGGACATGCTCAGAGCAGATTGCAACAACATAGTACATAGTGCATGTCAGCAACAACATAATATATATATATATTTTCAAATATTTTGATCTCCAGTTGGTTGATTGTGCAAATTCAGAACCCACAAATATGGAGGGCCAAATGCATATTACAAAACCTCTAGAAATGTAAGGGCTTTTGTAGGATGACTGGCTTCTAAGGCACTTAGAAACTTTAAGATTTTTCTGCTTTAGTTTAATCAAGGTATGAGTTGATTATATCCTCTTAATTTACACTCTTTTTCTTTTTTTTTTTTTTCTTTTTTACAATATGAGTAAAGAGTTGGCAGGCATAAAATTTAGGGAGACACAATGCTGTTTTTAATCTTTCTCTTTCAATATTCTTATAAATAGCATAGTAAACTGTGAACCTCTTTTCTTTAGAAATGCTGATACCCTGAGGGCTTAGTTTCAAGGCTTTTGCAGGAAGCTGAATTACGTGGTTTTCTTTGAAATGAATACAGTTATTAAAATAGCAATGATTGTAGCTACTTGGTGGCTTGGCACTAAAAATTGGTGCAGACTGTGAGCTTTTTTCCTAAATTGCACGTGCACATAAACGTGCCCATGTAAAGATGTCGATAGTGCGGTTACAGCAGATGAAAGCTGACCAGTTTTTTCTCTCCCTATGTAGTTTTAATTTGCTTTGACATTGTGCTCAAAAGATTTTTTTAATTAAAAAAATTACCTTTTTTTTTTGTAGCGATGTCTATTAAAGTAATAAAAGTGTCAAAATGTGCTTGTCCTTCTCGATTTTGATAAAAAGTCAATTCTTACAATAACATGGTACTTTATGATGATCCCAATACTGCATTCCTTTTAGGTAGAATTTTGAATTTTCCTGAGTAGAGATTGTTTCCTTACTCTGGATGTGATATTTATTCTACAGAAAGCCAAGGAATGGTATCTTAAGAATAACCTTATTATTTCCAATGCTTCCTACATACCAGGACAAAATACCATTAGAATAGAGTTCCAAACTCTGTTCTTACCCTTTTACTTCTGTCCACAGCTAAAAATGGGGAGGGGGGAAGGAGGCACATGAATATATTCACGTGGCAGGAATTGTGGGTAAGTGCTGTCACTGGCAGTCAGGGTAGAGTACAAAAGCATAAGGTATGAGGGATTTCATTGGTGCGTTTGAATGGCATTAAGTCACAGTCAGAGGAGAGCAAGAAGGGGAACTTGTGGCAGGGAGCAGCCTTATTATACTGGTGTACCTGGTCACCTGGGCAGGTGCTCACAGATTATTTGTGGGCATGTTGAGGCACTGGAAAAACATGAGTTTTAAAAATTTAAAATACATGATCATAGTATCTTCACATATTAAAACTCACCAGAGAAATCTTTATTCCTCAATACCAATGTCATCACTTTAAAGGTTGTCAAACCAGAAACAAATCATGAAACATCAAACATTTATGTGACTAGTCCACTTACTCTATATGAAACAGGGAAACCTTCTTTGTAAACTGGTTTCAGACAGCAATGTGAATAGTTGAATATGAATCAGGCAGAAGAATTAGTATTAAAAAGTTATAGCAGTCTAATAAATCACCCTGATCCAAACATCTGGAGATTCCGATGTCTGTTGGTCTTCCCTCGACACTGCTCTCAGACCTCTTTTCATCATTACTTCCTCTTTTCTATAATTCCCAGTGATCAAATGCCAGTAGCTATTCTTGTATCCTATCCTTATGTCAACTTTCCTAATTTCAAAACATTTTCACAGCACAATATGGTTTCCAAGTTTGTGCCCTTAAATACTTTTCCTTGTGTGGGTATCATAGAAATACGCATATGCTGGAATTTTATGTAAAGGCAGCATGTGATTGGGGAGCAATTACTGTGCATATTTATAGAAAATATCAAAATAGATCATTTGAATACATAAAATTTAAAAAAATTCGGACACATTATTATACATATTCTGAGAATGTTATTTAGTCTTTTATGCATAGGTTTGGGATTACTTTGGTTACTTGTACTCATAAAAATTATATACTATGCTTTGCATTCTTAGAATTAAGTCATAAGAAATTTTTCACTTTATCATTTTTCTACACTGAAAATAACAAATGCTTAAAAAAACAAGATACTGACAGAATTTCAGAAAGATATTCAAAAGATTTTGAGGTAAACATATTTGAAAAAAATTCTGTCACTGTAACAATTGTAACAGGAAAGTACTATATGTTGTTCTGCATTATTTTATGATACTCCAGATTTAATTGATTGTGAATATTAATTTACACTTATAGATATGTTTTCTATGTTGCTCTATAAAATTCATAACTTTAAAAATCTACATGATATTCTAGACTGAATGCCATGAATTAATGTTTTCTTTTGTCGATCACTCGATCATTTGATTTTTTTAAATAACGCAATTGAGATGACAAAATTCTCACATAAAATATTTTATCTGTTTTTATATTATTTATTTGATTATATTCACAGAAAATATATTAATTGATTAATGATTATAAGTAATTTAAAAGCTTTTTAAGCCATTTTGATCAAATTAGTCTCACATATCATTTAAAAATAAACACAAACACACACACACACACACACACACATATATGCTCTCACTAGAGATATATGTCAGTGTTAGTGGTAGACTGATTTTAGAACAGGCTCCAATTCTCCATAATCCTTTTGCAGTGTGACTTTGGAGCTGTTTCCATCAAGAAGTGGGCTTTATTTCCCCACTGATTGAAACTGAGCTTATCTTGTGATTTCCCCTGGCCAATCAAATGTGAAAGAATGATAATGTATTTGTTCTGAAACTAGGCTTCAAGCAGTCCTGCTTGTTTCTACCTTCTCTTCAAATTCTGTCTCCACCATAATAATAAATTTGAGATTGGCTTATGGAGGACAAGAAACCAAGTAGACTCAGTTTTTTCCCCCTTTATTTTATCCTAGACCAGCCAAGAGCCAGCCAACACTAAAAATGTACAGGAGCCCAGCTTAGCTCAGCAGAACCACCTCCTTGACTCAGAATCATGTAAAAGAGCCAAGTTGATACCAAAACTGCCCAGATAACCCATAGATGATGAGCAAAAAAAAATAAGTTTCTCGTTGCGTTCCACTGAAGTTTTTTGAGTGTTTCTTAGGCAGCATTATTGGGTCAATAGATGGTGTCCACCAGCAAATGATATTTTCTATATTAATTTGTTTTACAAAAAAATCTTACCTATTCTCTAAAATTCTAAATGTCTAGTATGTCAGATTTATAGTCATTTAAGTCCTTAGATATAATTAAGTGTTTGGAGCAACTGAACAAAGACATAGACCTGGAGGCGAGTATGTGCGAGTGTTTAAAATCTTTTTCTTGTGTAGGACCTACATCAGATACTACCTTGTAAATAAATATAGTATAAAGAAGAAACTTTCACCTATTCTTTTTTTTAACCCATTCTTAACCTAAAAAATATATAAATTTAGCTCGCCATTAATTTGGTGCTTAGGTTTTGTAATATAATGTCATTCAAGAAAAGAAGATGATGCAAATATTGTAAAAATACACACATTAGCTAACATTTGTAAAATTTCAGTTTAACATGTTTTGGATGACAATTCTGGATTCAGATAATATCCTGATACTTCTATTTTAAAAAATTATGATAGAGTAGCTAATAGGTTTTGAATATTAAACAATGCAGTCATGTATTAAAATAAGGATATAAAAGGGGGAAATTAGACACTTTTTTTTCTCTTGAAATTTTGCATTATGAGAGTACAGAATGCTTTAGCACTAAATGTGAATACAAGATGTGTCAGTGTCTATGCTTGGGAAAGTAACTAAAATAATGCCTTCCATTTATTAATAGAATGCCAGCTGTGCTTAAAACAGAGGTAGAGGTAGCAGAGCCCAAGTTCATTTTTGTCAGGATGTATATTTTAAGTATATCTGCCATTTTAGCACCGGGGAATTAAAATTAAGCCAGGTTCGTGCTAAATGTAGCTTAGGTCTACATATTGGCAAACGAATGAAAAAAGAAGAAAAAATAATCATGGAAATTGATAACTTGGCCCTTAATAAAGAGCATTAAGAGAATTGTAAAAGCCAGGACATGTGTAGTAAGGTAATATCCAGAAAAAAAAAAAAAAAACTCAATGTAATAACCGTTAAGGAAAATAGAAGTTTGTAAATAGATGAGAAGCTACACTTTTAGAGTAATGGAGATAGGAAATGAAGGTTTAGCTCACGTACCAATTCTACAACATCATTAGAGTTATCTACTTAATTTCAGCATTACCTCCCCCTGTTTATCCCACTGACCCCAATGTCTCCTTGCTGCTAGGGTACTCCTCACAGTAGTGAGTGACTCTACCACAGAAATTCCCATAGTATGTTCCGATCGCATATTTACATACCTGTCTCTCACAAGATGGTAAAATCTGGGTGCAATAGTCTTTTAGAACTAATGCTATATCCTCAATTCCTTACTCAGTGCTTGGTTCTAGGAGGCATTTGGTAAATGTTTGTTTTCACTAGGTGAGTATATTTCTAGGTACACAAACAGATACAGTGCATCTAGGTTCTAGGGAGCCACAGCACAGCAGAGAGAAAGGAAGGCATGATAGTGCTTGAGATTCCTCTGGTTACTAAAGTTTGAGATAAGGTAGATTAGGTATCTTGGCAGGGCAGAAAGTATTAAATGGGCACAATCTTGGAATAATATGTAACTCCTGCTTAAGAAGCACATAGGGTCAGAGCATCAGCCACCTCGAAGTTAGAGAGTGGATAAGATAAGTCATGATTGTACATGACTGAAAAGATAAGATAAGTCATGATTGTACATGACTGAAAGAGTGAGTGAATAGAACACACTCAAGTAATTTAATACTGTTATGTTGATCTCCCTCTATCCAATTAAAAGTTTTATAAAGAGGATTAATTTTATAGTAAATGTATTTTAGTAAGTCCTTGTCATATTCCCTTGATTATGTAAAGCTGCATGACATGTAGATTATCTTCTTAAACTTCATACAGTACTATATTGCTCATAGAACTTTGACTCCTTTTTAGGATGAAAATGAGTCATTAGAAAAACAGCTTCTGCCAACTAGTTCTGCGGTCTCCTCTGTCTTTGGCCAAACAACCTGGACTAGTTGCGCCCAGATCTCCAGTCATCCCAAGGATGCTGGCCTCCACTCCCTGAGCACCTTCAAAAAGACTTTTGTTTCTCAGGCCCAATCTTCCTATTCCTTAGACTGAGATTTCATTGTTAAGATGAATTTGGTTTCATCATCAGGTCCTGTTAAGAGGGAAATTTGAGCCTGGGAAAAGAAGGCTGAGGATCGACTTTACCCAATGTTGCCAAGATGCTATAGACACTCTGTGCTGTCCTGAAATCTTAGGAAAGCATGAGGAGCCTTAGTGTAAACTCATATGGGTAGATAATAAATTTGCAGTTGTGAATCTCTTAAGAACCATGCTGCATTATTTCATACTAGGCTGCTGATGCCATTGCTTTTGATCTTCCATCGTTTGATCGACTCGGGAATTTGAGAACTTATAGCTGGTCATTTAATTGAAGAATACGAATGCAATTAGAAATTAGAAAACAAAACGTGAACTTGAATAATCCGGTACTTGAGTAGTGCTGGGTTAGGGCAGAAGTAATAAGGCAGACTCCACAGTAAGGTGCTAGTTTTTCTTCTTTCAAACAAGGAGAGATGTATTTAGACAAGAAAGGAAAAGTCATTTTTGAGTTTTCAGGCACAGAATCCTCCTCAGAGGATTCTAAAGAATTAAATCACACATATATAGGAAAAAAAAAAAAACTACTAAAAAATGTTGACATATCTGAAAAAAGAGCTAAAACACTTATTGAATGCTTAAACATTAGTAAGCCAATAAATACAATGATACCAGTAGGGAAAAAAAAAAAAAAACAAAACTGCTAAGTCTGTGGATAACAAATTCTCAAGTAAAGAATTTAAAAGTGATTCATATGTATATAAAAAGATGCTCAGCATTCTCTCAATTAAACAAGTCGACATCTAAGAAAGAAGCAAAGTATCGTTTTTGCATATAATATTGATTAGAATGATAACACCTTATGTTGCCAAAATTTGGAAATATAGGCAGTCTCATACTTTATTACTGGGCATATAAATCAATAAAAACTTTCAAGTCTTTACTCAGCAATACTTTCTCAATAAGTTCTACCCCAACCACCCTGTTAAAAATTGTGCTCATTCAACTCCCCAGCTCCCAATCCTGAGCTATATATTTTTACCATAGAACTTAGCATCATTAAACCATATATATAGTAATACACTTATTTAACATTATTTTCAAATTGCCTTTCTCCTCTCAATATGTTTTAATCTGTTTGAGTCACTGATATAACTCAAGCATCTAAAATTATGCCTGGTACACAGAAATACTCAATATTTGCTGAGTGAATGAAGAATGGATGGATGGATAAATGAGTTTGTACTGAATCTATAAATGTTCATATGTTTTGATTCAGAAATTCCAATTTTAGCATGTTATCCTAAGAAAATGTTCTGATAAATATACAGAAGTATTTATAAGAATGTTTACTATCCTGTTATTTATAAACACAAGAAATGAACAAAAAGCTTTATGTCCACTAATAAAATATTAGTTTAGTAAATTGACAGTGCATAGCAAGGATTGCAATACAGCTGTGAAAGACATCTATATATATTAACACAGAGAGATGTTAAAATGCACTAATACTGTTAAAAGGTCTAGAAGGATGTGCATCAGTCTGTAAAACTGATTATCTCATGTAGATATTGATGTAATTTTATATTCTTTATGTATCTCCATATTATTTAAATTTTTTTTTCATAATAAGTTTTCATAATAGGAAGAAAAAATCAGTAAAGATGTAACATTCTTATATATATAAAAATGCTAAAAATGACTTAGTTTTAGTGAGGAAGAAAACATTCTGGTTCTTCTTTAAGTGTTAGATATAAAGCATATTTCTCCTATGGATACAACACACTTTTCAATTAATTTTGCAAATACCTAATCACACCAGTTTTTAAAATTATAAAACAAACAAAACTCTATGAGCTAAAATTTTTATTACTAAGTAGAGGAGTACATTTCCACCACTCTGAACTTCAACCATTTACAAAATGAAAATAATAATACCTTTATCAGAGGTTATGAAATTGAGGAGAAATCTCATTAAGAAATTTTACTAAATGCTTGCTATATGAAAGGCACTAGGTAATATAAGTTCTTTTTTCATCACACTCCTTTTCTTTGCAATCTTCCAACTGGGAAAATAAAGTTTAGCACTGGGATTTTTGCCAGAAAAACTTGCACACTCTACTATTAACTATATCAGGCAGCTAAGAAAAGCCTCTCCAATCACTTTTTGGTCAAGTACTGATTTAATCAACAATTATTTACGTGTCCTTAATCTGTGAATCCATTGGGGATCATAATTCTGACTACTCCAAAGGTTGATAGTAAGGATAAACTTTTATTTATATGACATCAAATAATAAAAGTAAAGAAGCATTGAATAACATAATTCTGTTCTTCAAATCATAAATTAGAAGCCAGTTCACAAGGGAAACATGAAAACAGAGAGAGAATCATGAACTTGGTTTGCAGAAACCCTCAATCCATAGGCGTACACTTGCTGCTTTTATCCATTATCAGCTCGAGACACTCTTACACCAACTGCATGGAGATAAAAGGCTGAATATCTTATTACCAGTTCCCTTGAGCCCTGGGGCCAAATCTTTTTGTAATTGGAGCTTAATTACCTTGAAAGAGGTGCATCAGCTTTATAAGGTTACAAATAAAAAGATTTATATCTTCCCTGGTGTGAAACTGGTCTATAGATTGAATTCTAAACAATTGTCACTGCTCCAGCTTTAGAAAAGTCAAGTAAATCATTTCTTTAAGGGCATACACAGTGCCAGGTAATTCTGAGCCCCCGATTGGTATTTAATAATAATAATAATAGTAATAATAATAATAATAATAATAAAATTTCTCATTGATGGAACTCTGAAGAGCAATTCCCTACCAGGGTATGTAGCTGTTAAGGTATTTATAACTTCTATTAAATACAAATTTTGTTTTTCTCATTACCCTTAGTGATTTTTACAGGCAATACCACTAACATTTAAGTTTTAAATCTTAGAAATGTCATATTTCAGTATAAAATTCGACCACAGTGCTTAACTAACTTTAGGACACTCATTGGACCATACTTCTTAGAATCAATGCCACTCTCCTTAGAGAAAACTTAATAGCTAGTAAATATATAGCATTCAGTGTGTTTAGCTATGAGTCACAGCAGAATCTTGGGTGCTGTCCTTCCAGTGCCAAGTAATAGACTGTGCGGATTACCTGTATAGACTATAGGGTTTTCTTAACACCCTTTTCACCTTCACAAAAGGCAATTATGATTTTCTCTCCTCATTATGGACTCAGTCCAATAAATTGCCTACTTATTAGTCTTACATGAGTGTCTCTTTAAGATATTTAGCAGTTAACTGCTAAACAAAAAATAATTTAGTAGAGGAAGTTGAGAATTTGCAATTTGAGCTAGGAGAATAATAACATGAGTAATTATGCCCATGGAATATCTCAGTTGGTTTCCGTGTTGTCTAAGACATATCACCCAGAGACCAAAACTTGACCCGGCATTGAGCTAGCTACTTAAAGCAAAAACAAACTGCTTTCTACAATAACTTTTAAGTTAAATAAATGTTGAAAATAAGGTGATTAAGATTTTTTTGTCCCATTAACTCATCTATCTTGTAAAGAACAGATATATTGAGCCTTTAATCTTGAATTATTTGCTGTCAGCTCTGTGTTCTTTTATTCTATTTACCCTTGTAGCATTTTCTCCAGATGACTTTATATTTATCTGTTTGTATCATAAAATTTGGTATTTTGTTTTGTATGGCCTTCCTCTATAATATTTTAGAAATATATAGGTGTATCCAGTCTTTAGAGACAAATCCACCATCCTTAAAATGTGAAAAATTAAAGAGAAAGAAACAGATATAGAAATATTCCGAAATCTTATTTATAATCTGGGTTTGTCGAATTTTAGCTTATCCAAATACCCCTCTGAAACCACATGACTCTGCCCCTCAATACAAAATAAAGTACAGTATTTCTCACATTTTATCCAGGTTCCATCAAACATGCACGAAATCATACCTACAAGCTTCTCATTTTTGTGAAAGCAGAGATGATAGTTTTTGATTTGATACTCCCTCTAATCTCTAGATGGTATCATACTAGTTGCTTATTAAGAAAATGGTTAATGGAATATATATGAATATATGTAATTTTCTAATATATAACCTGATATCAGACTAGCACAAAAATATTATCAAAAATTTTGAATGAGATTTCTTAATGTTTTTATGTCAGCTAGAATAACAGAAGAAAAATCTAAATCTGCAAACGCACACCTCCCATTAAATTCAGAGCACTTTCTAAAAATGACAGTATTTTTAGAGTAAAACATTACTAACTAAAGAGGAGACTGTGAAAACCACCAATGGGGAGTGTTTATGTAGATTTTTCAATCCAAGTTA
Source organism: Pteropus alecto (assembly GCF_000325575.1). Taxonomy (NCBI): domain Eukaryota; kingdom Metazoa; phylum Chordata; class Mammalia; order Chiroptera; family Pteropodidae; genus Pteropus; species Pteropus alecto. The sequence goes on along the minus strand of NW_006433024.1, from coordinate 14,806,057 downwards.
AAGTAAGTAGTGTTAAAAAGTAAGATTCAAGTTGTCTCTTATTTAATAGTATAGATGTTAAATTAAAGGAGTTAAACAGAGGCAGAATTTGAATGAAGAGTGTTCCAACAGACTATTTCTGATCCCCTCAGATTATCAAAATACTGGATCTAGAAAGTGGAGGTTATCACAAGTTTATTTCTTCATTCAGCAAATGTTATTGAATAATTTTTTTAGGTGCTAAAGATAATGTGCTGAGTAAAACAGGCCTGATCCTTTTCTTACAGAGTTAAAAATACAATGAAGAGACATACAAAAAATATATAACATGGAAATAAATGTTTCATATTTATCATGAAGTAAAAGTATGGACGGCTATGCGTGAGTATAATGGGGTGAGCTAGCTTAGTTTGGGGCTCAGAAATGTCTTTCTTGCTAGATAACTTTTGAAAACTAAAATATGATGTGGCAAAGAAAGTACTAGGCAGAGAGAACAGGTGTTAATCTAGGAATAAACCAGCTATGTTTAAGGAATTAGAAAAAAGATATTTCAGCTGAGGTATAGAACATAATTGGTTACAGACTGACATGAAAAAGTAGGCAAATACATATCGTATAAGATTTTGAGGGTATTAAATTTTTTTTGAAATTAAGTTTATCGGGGTAACATTGGTTAATACAATTATATAATTTTCAGGTGTACATTATAATTTGACATCTGTATATTCTATTGTGTCTTTACTACTCAAAGTCCTTCAGCTACCATATGTTCGATCCCTTTTACCCACTTCACTCTCCCCACTACCCCCCTATATTTGGCCCCCTTTACCCCATCTACCTCCCCTCTCCTCCCTCACTTCCTACCCTCTGGTAACCACTAGTCTATAGTTCAAGTCCATGAGTCTAATAATTTTATTATAATGGAATTGTGTATTCAATAAAGGTTTTTTCTTTTTCCTTTCTCTAGGAAAGCAGCTTAATTGATTTGTTGCTGGAATTGTTTTAAAGTTATTATTTTAGTTGCTGTATGGAAAATGTTTAGACAGGGGCAAGGATTAGGCACTGCAGTTAGAAAGGCATTCCAGTAGCTCAGTAAAGAGACAATTATAGCTTGGACAATTGGCATTGCTAATGGAGAGAGACTGAATTTAGACCTTTTGCCAAGAGTTTGAACCGATATGAATTTCTGATATAGTAGTCCCCACTTATCTGCAGTTTTGTGTTCCATGGTTTCAGTTACCTGTGGTCAACTGTGGTCTGAAATATTGAGTGAAAAAATCCCCCAAATAAACATAAGTTTTAACTTGCACACCATTCTGAGTAGCATGATGATGAAATCTCTCACTGTCCTGTTCATCTCATCCATTCAGTAAATCATCCCTTTGTCCAGAGTCTCCACACTGTAGACGCTTCCTGCCAATTGGTCACATAGTAGCCATCTTGGTTATCGGATCGACTGTGGCAGTATCACAGAGCTTGTGTTAAAATAATCCTTATTTAAACTAATAATGGCCCCAAAGTGAGAGAGTCATGATGCTGGCAATTCGGTTATCCCAAAGAGAAGCCATAAAGTGAAAACATGAGTACAGCCAGTCCTCAAATAATATTTCATTCAATGTTGTTTTATTATAATTTCAAGAAAAAGAAACATTTTCACCGGGGCCACTCTCTGTGTGGTTTTCTTATTATTGTCTCACTTAAAGTCACAATTTCCAAGAACCTATCGATGATATTAAGTGAGGACTTAATGTACAGTACAAATATTACGTTATCTTTTATACCATATTTTTACTGTACCTTTTCTGTGTTTAGATATGTTTAGATACACAACTAGTTAACACTGCATTTTAATTGACTACAGTATTCAGTACAATGACTTTATACAGGCTTATAATCTAGGAGCAATGGGCTATACCACATAGCCTGGGTGTGCAGTAGGCTAGACCATCTAGATGTATGTAAGTGAGCTCTACGATATTTGCACAACAATGAAATCACATAATGACATTATTTTTCAGGGTCATTATCCCTGTCATAAAGCAGCCCATGACTGAATGGGGGTCTAGAGCTAAGAATAACCATCTAGGCTAAAGATATGAATATAGAATCCATTGGCAAATAGCATTTAAATTCATGTAAGTGAATAATATTGTCTAAGAGGTGTATATAGAATAGTATATTATAAAAATTTGTATCCATTGACAGAAAAATGGGCATTTATTGAGCATGTAGATCATTATTTTTTGGTAATATTTTATACAAAGATTTATCAGAATTTGAAATAATAAAGTGCAATATTTTAAGAAAATGATAATGTAAAATAATAGTAACTATAAACAATAATATAATAACAATACTTATTTAATTTCTCTTAGAGAGTTTGTATTTACAATTATTTAACAGCCTACCATATTCAGTTATGTGAAGGACTGCTTAAACCATAGTACCAATTTTGTATACAGACTTTTTTCTTGGTTTTTAATACTACTAATTAGAAAATCCAATTTCAAAATTAAGAAATCATCAGAAATAACTATATGGCCCTGTGAGATAGTTCTGGAAAATTATCTCATATTACTAAGTCAACTAGGACAACACACTCAAGAATGGGAAGCATGTGTTTCAGCTTTTGAAGTAGCAGTGTTGAGTTCCGAATACTCTCTAGTTGAATAAAGCTCTAAAAGTTGCAGATGCAGTTTTTAAATATTTCAAATGTCAGTATAAACTATCTCAGACATTTACTTCCATCTTCATACCTTCTTATTATCAATAACTTTATTATGACCATAATCTCAACTTCAAGTTCATACATTTCATTCTCTGACCATAACCTATTGTTCCAACTCACCCACTCTGTATCCTAACTCCAACATTACTTCAACTCCAATTTGATCACTTACTATTGAATCAACTACTTTAACCCCTGACCCACTGATGTTCTTTCTCTTCACTCATTTATAATGTCATGGTCAAGCATTATACTCTTCTCCTTACATATATCCTCAATATCTTCTCTTTTACTTTTGTGATTTTCCTTTAACAAAGCCACAATCATGGTTAAATTAATATATTTTAATACTGAACCTGTGACTCTGATTTTGTTGAGGAAAAACATATAATCATGCTGCTTGCTTTTACCCTCATACACTCAAAGCTCAAGTGATACATTAATTTTGTCAGGCAATCATATTATACTTTCTTAGACCAATCATTCTCTCATTCTCCTGTATATCTTTCATACCTTCCCTTAAAACTCCCAACACCTTCTCTCTCATCTTCATTCTTGCCTGATAACCTTACTTCCTAACTTTTTTTAAATGAAGGGTTCCTAAGAGAACATACACAGGCTCTCACCATCTCATCTACTATTAATGTCTGCGAATTTATACTCTGCTTACTCATCTTTACGGTAAATGAATGATCCATGCTTCTACATAAAGTTAGCCCTTTCCATATCATACTATATCCCATCCTCTCCTAATTAAGAACATAATTCCATCAGCTTGACCACTTTCCCGTCTAGATCATTACAATCAGCAGACAAAAGTGCTGTAATTTCCCTTCCCTAAAATGAATGAATAAGTAAACAAAATGAATGTGTGAATGAATAAATAAATAACACATCTGTGATCCCACTTTGTCTGCTATCACCTCATTATTTTTCTGTAGCTAAAAACCTCACAAAAATGTATTCAACTTGCTGTTTCCAAATCATGGATTTATATTTCTTTCAAATTTACTCCAGTTAAGACTTTTATCTCTACACATAGTCAAAATCGTTCTTCTCAATGTGTTCAATAACCTCCACTATGTTAAATCCAATGGTTAGTGCCCAATCCTCATCTTATCTCACCAATCACCAGCTTCTGACATAATTGATGACTTCTTGATGCTCTTTCTTCACTTGGCTTTCAAATTATACCTTTGTGGTTTTCCTTCTGTTTGGATCTTTTACTCCTAGCTGTATCTTTTCAGGATCATTTACCAATTTCTCTTTTTTTTATACATATATATTAATATTGGGGATCCTGAACTCAGTTCATCACTCTCTTCTCTTTCTATACTCACTTCCACGTTGATTTTATATAATCTTGTGGGTTTTAATATGCCAAACTTATATCTTCAGACTTATCTAGCCAACTCTAGATGCATATATCCAACTGCTAACTAATATCTCCTCTGATATATGTAATAGGAATCTTAAATTCATTATATACAGAACAAAACTCCTAATTGTCCTCTCACTTGGGTTGCCAGATAAAATACAGGATATCTAGATAAATTTGAATTTTAGAAAAACAAAAAGAAATACATTTTTTAGTACAAATATATTTCAAATATTTGAAATCCAAATTTAATGGGTGTCCTCCATTTTTATTTACAAAATATGGCAGTTCTAAAAATCTGTGATACTCTTAGAAATGAACAGGCGACAAGTCCATCCTTCCACTTTATTAGGCCAAAAATCTTGAAGGGATCTTCAATTTGTCACTTTCTGACCCCACACCTAACTTAGCAGGAAATACAGACTATATTCAGAGTTTGGTTACTGTTCACCATCAATTTACTGCCATCCTGGTCCAAGTTTCAAGTTATTATCATTTCTCACTAAATTATTGCAGTAGTTTCCTAACTGGTCTCCCTACTTTTATATTTCCTCCCCATCTCTTCCAGTAATAACATAAGCAGAATAACTTTGAAAGTATATGGCTGATCATGTTTCTTTTTTTGTACAATACTCTGTGATAGCTCCCCATTGCATGCGGTTCTTATAATGGCCCATAAGTCCCTACATGATCTGTCAGCCACCACGTTACCTTCCTGAGCTTATTGTCTGCCGTTCTCCCTTTACTTAATATTCTCCAACTATCTCGTTTTCTTGATTGTTTTCAGACATAACAGAAATGCTCTAACCTTAGCACCTTTGTCTTAGTTGTTTCCTCAGTCTAAAACATTCTTCCCCACGTTAAATCTTTCATTTAAGCTTTTCGTTGTTGTTTCTCAAATGTCACCTTTTCGGTGAGGTCTGGTATGACAGTTCTATTTAAAATTGTACGTATTCCTAATTCCCACTCTCAATCACTATTAAGTTGCTCACCTTTCCTTTCACCATAACACATCACCTTTCTGTTGGGTACAT
>NW_006433024.1:14744746-14800914 GCF_000325575.1 Pteropus alecto | reverse complement strand
ATATATAATGTCATACTCATTCCAAACAAAGTAATTTTGGCTTATAACTTGTGGTTAATTAATATTTGTTCAATGAATAAATATAGCATTGGATTTTATAGGTACCTAATTCTTATGATCGTGATTCCAAAGAAATTTTCTAATCATATAGTTTGTGAAATGGTGGTGTTAAGTTCTCAAATTTGGATATAATTTTTAAATAAAACAGTGCATGCCAATCAAGTTTTTAAACAATACTGAAAATACTTTTTTTAATTTAAAAAATGTAAAATAAGCAAGAGGTTCATATTACTGATGATGATAAATACAGATCATTCAAGTTACAATGCTCATAAAAAACAGGTAAAATTTATGTTAGAGCTGATAAACATGTAAACTAAATCAAAATATAAAGGTAAATCCACACGAGATGAAAATATTTTAGTACAGCTCATCTTCATTCTTTTAAATGCATCTCAGATGAGATGATCTAACCAGTAAAATACTTGTCGTATATGAATAGCATTTAAAAGTTGAATGATCACAAAAATCGTACTGGGATTTTTGGGGGAAAAATCATAAAAAGGATCTTAGGTTTCAAATTTGTGAAATATATTGGAAAATTATATATGTTTATATATATAAAATTTATATGATTTATATATTAAGTATATATAATATAATATGTTTATAATTTTTGCAGTCTCTCTCTCTCTCTCTCTCACACACACACACACACACACACACACACACACACACACACACACACACCCCCCAACCTGCAGCTACTTTATGAGTCATCAGGAATCACTAGCGTTTTACAGATCACACCATGAGAAACACTTTATTCTCATTGGAGCCCAGGACAGGCAGTGGAAGAACATTCCACATTCAGAAGCTCGGATTTGGTCATTGCTATGACTGCCTGAAAATAGGCTGGAAACTTACCCTCATTTAGTTTTATTTATTTATTTAATTTAAATAATTAAAAAAAAAAATTCTTCATTTACTTTTAAACTCAGATGAGAAAAAATGGTTAAAACAATCTCAAATATATTTGGGAAATAAGAACAGAATAAAAGTACACCATCCTTTCTTACTGGAATCCTGTAATAGATTTAACAACCAGACATGAGTGGGACTGTGGATTTCAGCAGTGGAGATCAGTCCATAACAACTAGGCCCAGCCTAGGTGAAGCACATCTCAGTGAATGTCAGAAAAGGGTATTTCTGTAGCAGATACATCCTATCCATCAATTTTAGGGACATGTATAAGAAGCCCCTTCACAAACTGCATACATATCCAGTATGTACACTAGAGTAAAATGCAGTAGATATCGAGAGACCAAATTTAAATTAATTTGGCCAAGTTTTGGTACACATTAGAACCATATTATATATGCACATTAATTTTTCATGTTAATTTTAGGTAATATTTACATTTACTCTCTCTGCTTTTTTTTCACCACGGAGTCTATAAAAAATTGTCAATTTAATTACCACTTATCAAAGAAAAAACAAGAGAGTTTGATGAATAAACTGTCCTTTAGATCACCTTTAAGACAATATCCCATCAGACAATAAAATCTTCCAGTTTAATTTCCTTTAATAGAACTAAGTTTTCCCCTGAATGAAACTCTCTTCATTTACTGATTGTGGAAGACAGCTAATCTTAACAGAGATTGTTCCTCCATGACTATCCTACATTTGAAGATTACTTAGAAAATATGAATTTCAAGAGGAAGAAAGTCATTAGCAATAGAGGTGTTTAGAAGAAATAAAAGGGTAAAATGTCCATTTAGCACAAAATAGCAATCTCTTTACTCATAGCTCCAGGGTTATCAGGATGCTATCAACAGCTTTCACTATGTAAATGTTTCCAAGAAAAATAAGCTAAATTAGTAACAAGGTGGATATGGTTCATTCCAAAAACACTTGTTCAGTGTTGCTTGAAAATTGAAGGGGAAAATATGATCCCATTCCAGTTCCTTTCTAAACATAGTAAACCCCAAAATCTTTCCACTGCATCAATCGGTTTGTGCTCTAATTAATTTGAGTTTCATAGTATTTAAGTCACTGTTTTTAGAAACCTACAGAGTAACAAATGTCACATATTTCTGTTTTATTTCTGCCTAGCACGCTGCAGAGAAGTATCTTGTAAATTTTGACTTTGGTGTAGTCCAAAAGCCTTCCTGTTTTCCCACAAAATGGCTGGAGATTGAATGATAGGGTCTAGGAATCAGGATTAATTTTTCTTATTTCAAAAGAACAATGAGGAAGTTCTAATACGGTGGCCGCTTACACAATACACACGTACTGAGCACCTCTCAGAGGCAAGCACTGAAGGTTTTTGAGTAAGACTCAAACCTTTCCTGTACAATGCTCCTAGTCTAGATGTGCGGTTCAACAGCTAGTCCATACTGTTAATTTAGAATATCAACAAAACAAAGAAAATAAGCATATCCAATTATTTTATAGCACAAATGTAATCATTGTTATTATGCTCATGTATGTTTCCATAATTTTGCTTTGCAATTACGTAGATATGGTTTTCCCAAGTGAGAATATGCTATCCAAAATTCTTTATTGTTTGCTTTCTAGCCTACTCTTCATTTATTAAATAGCGTGCTTCCATGTGGTAAGATTTAATGATATTTGAATTTATGGGTCTTTTAAATTTATTTAACCATCTTTGAAGTGTTTGACATTTTCCTATTACCAAAGTTTTGCTAGTATAAAAGAAAGTAAAAGAATGAGCATTACTTTAGATTTTTGCATGATATTTAATAATTTCCTTAGGATAAGTATCAAGAGATAGAAATTCTGGGGCAAATATTAGGCTCAAATTTTTTCATTTACAGTTGACATTTGCTATTATTTTATATTAGTTTCAGGTGTACAGCATAGTGGTTAGATATTTATATAATTATGAAGTGATCCACCCCATTAGTCTAGTATCTAATTGGCACTATACATAGTTATTACAATATTATTGACTATATTCCCTATACTGTACTTTACATCCCCATGACTGTTTTGTAACTACCAATTTGTACTTCTTAATCCCTTCCTTTTTTTTCACCCAGCTTCCCAATCCCCTCCCATCTGACAACCATCAGTTTATTCTCTGTGTCTATGTCTGTTTTGTTTGTTCATTTATTTCATTCTTTAGATTCCACATATAAGCAAGATCATACAGTATTTGTTTTTCTCTGTCTGACTTATTCACTTAGTGTAATACGCTCCAGGTTCATCCATGTTGTCACAAATGGTAAGATTTCATTCTTTTCTATGGCTGAGTAATATTTCATTGTATATATATATATTTATGGCTGAGTAATATTTCATTTTTTATTGTTGAGTATACACATATATGTATATATGTGTGTGTGTGTGTATGCGCACACACACACACACACACACACATATATATACACACACACACACACACCCCACATTTTTTTTTATCTAATCATCTCTCGTTGGGCACTTGGGGTACTTCCATATCTTGGCTATTGTAGATAATGCTGCAGTGAAGAAAGGGGTACATATATCTTTTCAAGTTAGTGTTTATGATTCTTTCAGATAAATACTCAGTAAACTCTCTGTCATTGTTCTCAGGCACAGTTTTAAGGTCTCTGAAACATACAGCCAAATTATTCTTTTCTATTGCTTTTTATTGGCATGAAAACAAGTTACGTTGTTTCCTTTTTCTTAATGTTAATGAGCCTCATGATGTATATATATTTTTATATATTTTTTAAAAATACATATTTATATATATTTTATATACATATTTAAATATATTTATATATCATATACACGTTTTATATATTTTTTAAAGCTTCTAATTCGTGAATTTTTTAATTGGGTGTTAGTTTATTATGTAAGCGTTCTTTATATTAAATATGTTCCCTCAACTTTATTCTTTCTTTTAAATTTGTCATTAAAAAGGGCAACATGCAAAGACCAGAGAGTAGTGTGTAGGATTTGAGACCATCTCCCCCAGTCCACATCAAACAAGCAACTGGGGATCTCAATCCTCTATCCTCGAGGAATTGAATGTAGCCAGTAATGAGCTTAGAGCAGATCTTTCCCAGAGTCTCTAGATAAGAATCTAGTCATATTGACACCTTAATTTTAGCCTTGTGAGACACTAATAAGAGAAGTTATCCAACCCCACTCTGGCTTCTGACCTACAGAACTATGGAATATAATCAATAATATTGTAATAACTATGTATAGTGCCAATTGGGTACTAGACTAATTGGGTGGATCACTTCATAATTATATAAATGTCTAACCCCTATGCTGTACACCTGAAACTAATATAAAATCATAGCAAATGTCAACTGTAATTGAAAAAATTTGGGTATTTTTTTAGGCTACCAAATTTGTAGTAATTTGTTACTCAACAATAGGAAATGAATACAGCCATGTAACAGCAGCAATGGTGGGTGACACTGACTTTCCTTTTTTCTAATATGGCTCCTATAAAATATTATGATTAAATCTGATTTTGGTAGTCATTTTGAGCTAGATAAGCTTACTATATTTAGTAAGTGTCCATTATTCTAAGTTTAACTAGAGATTTTAATAATTAAAAAAGACATTACATTTTATCAAATGCTTTTTCACCATCTTTTGTAAAGTTTATATGCCTTTTAGTCTACTTTGATACATTTTATGATGAATTACATCAAATATTTCCAAATATAACATTCATGAAATAAACCCTTCTTGAGCTTCATATATTAATTCTTCATTTCAATTATGGTTTGTTATTTTATTCAAGATTTTTATATTGTTTTACAAGAAGTATGGACATGTAATAGTTTTCTTTATTTTCTGCTATTACTTTCTTATTTAGATTTCAAGATTATGCCAGGCTCTAAACAGGAATTGGAAAATTTTTCAACATTTTTACATGTGAATTATTCATTTTAAATATTTGGGAAAAATCTTACCAATAAAATCATTTCAGACTGAAAACACTTAAGCAGTAATTCTTTAAAAATATGTCCATCATTTGCCAGAGTTATTAGTCTGTTTATGGTGCAGTGTCAGGTTTGATGTATGTACAGGGCACATAAATCAATCAGAGGGTGAGAGGTAAGAGGATGGGAATGGTTTTGATGAGGTAATGCTGAAGTTTTGAAGATCAAGAAGGCATAGCTAGGCAAACAGGGTAGGAAAGGGAATTCTAGGACGAAGAACGGCATTCGTAAAACCACAAGAATGTGAGAAAGCACATTGTTTGCCTTCTATATGCTTGTTGCTTCATATCTGCTCTGTGCTTTGTTCCAAATATATTAGTTTTTTACTGCCCCGTATAACCCACATGAAAAATGAAGCTCAGAAAAGTTAATCCATTTGTATAAAGTTACTAGTAAATGAAAAAATAAAATTCAAACTCATCTAATCCCAAAGTATACATTTTTTTCTTCTTTTATATATTGACACTGGAAATAAAATGAAATTTCAAAAATCTAAAGGTAGCCAAGGGGGTTAAAAATATGGGAAAATAGAACTAATTTTGTTGATTCACATCCTACTTCTTATATTGCAATAATTTTTATAGCTATAGGATATTAACTTTATTAGATTTATATTGATACTTCTATTTGTTAAGAGATTTCATAATATTTTTTATTTAATTCTTCTAAGAAATGTGTGCTACATCCTCTATACAAATCTAGGCATGCATTTCTCAAGGATCTGGTAGATATCCCTTTGAAAGTAAACATCCACAAAGATGAATATTAACACAATTTAAGACAGGAATCTAGAGCCTCAGACATATATGTATATGTGCTTATTTCCAGTTAGAAATGCATAATATTTTCTGATATAAATGAAAAAAAAAACTCATATACATGAACATGTTTGAAATAAGCCATTAATATTCATTTTCCTTTATCTTTATGCTAAAGTTTTTTAGTGTCATCTACTCTTTTTCAGCATGGCCTACCCATTAAATGTGTTTGATAAAGGCTATTAAAGCACGGTGCACACCCTACTAGACTATGAGATTGTTAAAAATATGGGCCAATGTCTTGTTCATCATTGTTTTCCAGTCCCTGTCTGAGTAACTTGCACATAGCAAGTTCTCTATCCATGTCTGTGGAAATGAATACATAGTTGGGGATTAATATATTACTGTGTGATAAATAAATATACAGTTTCTCAACTCACAAATTACTGAGAATATGGTGAACAGAGAATTTGTCCTTTATTTTTGAAAAATATGGGTATCGAATAGCTATATTTCTTATACAACTAAAGACATACCCTTGTCTGTTATTTTTTCTATTTAGTCATGCTCTCATTTTCTTTTTAAACATAGTCTATGTTTTGCCATTTCTGACCATCGGTGGCTCTTGTGGCATCATATTCCCAGTTATTTCTTAAAGCCGAGATGCGTATCTCCTGTCTGCTCAAGAACAAGTTAAGGCAGCCACTCTCCTTTTTTTTCTCTACTTCCCTGCTTCCAGCTCCTCCTGTGAAGTTGACTGCTGTTACCTTGATTATGAGCAGGTAAATTTCTTTTGCAGCTGAATTTTATTTCCCATGGTTTCTTCTCAGGCATCTCTGCCATTTCTGCTCCTTATCACAGTGGCCATTTACCATAGCTAATTTGGTATAGAAGCTGGCTGCCACATAGCTTTCAGAGTCCTCGAAGTCCCTGAATAGCCCTGTGTCATACAGAGAGTCTTTTGCTGAAACTACAACTGCTTTTCGAGTAGATGTGAAAGATGCTTTCTTCCTTACCCTGAGCTGCATTCTGTTATTTAGCACTAACCCTGCTTTGTCCCCAGATTCTTACAATATTTTTAGGAAAGCTGTTATTTAGTATTGAACTTAAAAGCTCACATACTCAAAGGTAATCTAGAGGACTCAATTTAAACTCAGAGTTTTCAATCAGAATAAGTCATACCAACAGGGACAATACTACACTAAGAGTTAAGAGTTCTGGACTTTCTGCTGCCATCAACATGAATTCCCTAGTCGCAGGAGAAATGATCAAGGCCATGTTAATGTGCCACGTTACTGTCTAAATTTGGATAATTCTTGCAATAGCAAGTGACTTCTTAGCTATCACACTCTCTCCTGATTATCAACCTTTCAAAAACTGAAGCTTCCTTTTCTGGCTTTCTTTCTTCTACCTGATCTCAAAAGATTGGCTCACCTGACCTCAGAGTGTTCCTTTGGGGTCGTTATGGCTGAATTGTGCTCGCCGCCCAAATTCATATGATGAAGTCCTAACCTCGGTACCTTAGAATGTGCATGTGAGGATAGAGTCTTTAAAGATGTACTAAAGTTAAAATGAGGCCATTAGGGTGGGTTCTAATACTGTCTGACTTGTGTCTTTATAAAAAGAGTGTTGGGACACAGACATATACAGAGGGAAAACCATATGAAGACATAAGGGGATGTGTAAGCCAAGAAAAGAGGCCTCAGAAAAAAACAACCCTACCCACATTTTGATCTCTGACTTCTAGCTTCAAGATATTGAGAAAATTAATTACTTTTTTTCAAGCCACCCACTTTTTTGATGCTTTGTCATGGCAGCCCTAGCAAAACTAATAAGAGGGGCTGCTCTCATCTCTAATTACAGTCTCTCTTTAAGAAAATGTACCAAATCCCACAGCTTTAACATTATTATATTTCCAAGATAAAAGAAAAAAAAAACTTTTTGATGAATGAAGAGTTAAATGAAATACGAAAATCTAATAAATATGATAGCATTACTTTGTTTAGATGCTTTACATTTTTACCATTTTCATTCATGAAAGTTACAATGATTCTTCAGTAGAATCTGCAGCATCAGCATCACAGGTAAATTTGCTAGAAATACAAACCCTGAGGCCCTACCTCAGATGTACTGAATCAGAAACTCTAGGTTTTCATAAGCTTTCTCGGAGCTTCTGATTGAAATACTCAAGTTTGAGAATCATGGATTAAAATAGAAAACACCTGGAAAAGGACATAGAGATTACATATCCTTGCATTATGGACATAAAATGTCATCTGAGTAATGTCTGTAATTCTTCAAGTCATTAAACTCTATTTCATGGCTCTTCTTTCCTTGACTTGTACTTTTACACAGTGTGGAATTCGTTCGGGACCATACAGTATTTGCTACAATAATGATCTGTGTTATTTCTTTATTTTGTTTATTTGAACGTTGTCTCTTCAACACATATAAAATCCCATGCCTTTTCTTTTCCTATTATCTCTACATTATCAAATTCATGTTTTATAATGTCCATATTTTTTACCCCTAAAAAAATATTTGAAAATGGCTTTTTTCCCCTGCATTCTCATATGCTACTAAAATATAATACAACTTATATTTCCACTAATTAGATATAGGCTGAAATATATTACAGCTCTTCTTATATATGTCATTGAAGGAGAAAATATTGTTCTAGTGTTATTAAATAGATTTTCAATCTGTTAATAGATTGAAATGTTATTAAATAGATTGAAAATATTTAATATTAAAAATATAAAAACAGTTAAGATATAAAATGAAATATGAAGTATAATTAAATATGGTTTTATAAATATAAAAATAAAATAATATTAAAATACAAATATAAAAGCTGTTAAATCATTGGCTATACCATATTATTCCTGATAGTTTATTCCAAATCCTCTCAGATTTTACAAAATATTTAATACTATATATATATGCTCATATGCTCTTATTTGCATTCAAAAGTTTGACTAATCTTTAAGAAAGCCCCCAAATTAGCAAATATATACAAATTTATATTTGTGCCCAAATAGTTTGTGCATAGGTTAATACTCATTTTGCCTATTTATAAACCTAAAGTCGAGATGGCTACAATTAACCTAACAGCCATCTTTAGCTTTAGGTCATATTTACATTTTGATTTTGGAGAGAAAGCCTGCTTAATTTGTTTCTTTATGGCTCCCTAAGCAGGGCAGCGTCTTCTGCATTTGGTGGGGTTATACACTGCAGACCAGACTATTTGGAACGTGATGTCTTTAATTAACACAGAGAAGTTCATGTTAGTGCCCAGGAGCTGCCCATGGCAGATGCTTTGCCTAATCATTATTGGATCCAATCGCTATTAATCACTAAAGTTTCATTGGGGTTTGTAAGTGTTGAGAGGAAACAGCAGGTTTTTCTACACAGCCCATTGAAGTCATTCTTCTTGTCCATTAATTCTTATGAGGTCACGATGCTAATGCTTTCCCAGGAGGACCATGTATCTTTCTTTCCATGCACTATGTGCTTCCGGTTTGGATTGCAGAGCCTGGTTTGGATCACAGCCTACATTGGTATATCACACTCTTGGTAACATTACTCATGGTAACATTGCCATTTATTTTAACAGAAAATACAAGGCAGTCTCAAGAATGGGGAAATAAGTAATGAGTTTAGTTTGATCATGACCATCAAAAAGCATTTTTATTAAAAGCTGCATGCATGTGGCCCAGGACTAAGCTACCTACTTGTCTCTTCAGTGTAACTTCTTCAGAATATTGTAATAATTTTTTAAATTTGGATTAAGGCCTAAAGATTTTCTCCCTGGCTCTTGTGTATACTTGATAGAAGAGCCCTTTGAAATCATGGTAGGAGTTTTTATATGCTTGAGATGATGAATATATTAATTATTGCAGTAAAATATATAAGAAAGAATTTATGAGCACAGGTCGGAGAATTGAGGCCATTTTCTTCATTGGCCCAGATCAAAAAACCATGCATGATTGAAAAGAAGCAATGTTTAAGTCTCAAGTTTTCTTAACTGGATCTTGAAGTGGATTGATAAAGGATTCGGAATATAATTCTGATGTGTCAGGGTGCTGGGTGCAGGGACACCCCTCAAACAAGAAATTCTCAGACACCAGCTGGTCATTCTACGGTTCAACTCAATTCTGACCCTATCTACCTGGAGAGAGCATCAGATTCCACAGATTAAGAGCTAAGTCCCACAACACTGCCTTCTACTTCAGATGACAGTCACAAGCTCAGATTGTCACCTATGTTTCTGACTGATGGACTGGAGACTAGAGAGTCCAATAATCCCCTTCTTGGGTTTGATTAATTTCCTAGAGCAGCACCCATACTCAGAAAACCCATTTACTCGCTGGATTACCATTTTATTACAGAGGATATTAAAAGCTACTAATCAATAGCCAGATGAAGAGATACATGGGCCAAGTCTGGAACAAAGGAGCTTTTGTCCTCCTGGAGCTTGGGGCTGGTAAAGTGGCATTTGAGAGTATTTTGGTTCCTCAACGTGGAAGCTCTTTGAATCTTATCCTGTTATTTTTAATGTTTTCATTACCCAGGAATGACTGATTAAATCATTGGCCATTTGGCCATCAGCTCACTCTCCAGCCGCACATCACTTTCTGGAGGTGGAGGGGTGGGAGTGAAAATTCCAACCCTCCAATCATAGCATTGAATCCCCTAGGAACTGGCCCCCATCCTTAAGTGACCTAGGGGCACTCCAAAAGTTACATTATTAACATAACAAAAGACACCTTTATCTCTCTTATTATTCAGGAAATCCCAAGGGTTTTAGAAGTTCTGTATTAAAACCAGGAGAGAAAGACCAAAGACAGTTTGCCCTCTCTATCCTGGGATGGTGAACCTGCAGATACATAGTGACTAAGAGACTTGAGCACCTATGGATTTGGAGATCTGTGAGGGTCCTAGAACCAATCCTGAGCAGATACTGAGAGATGACTGTATATATTTATTATAAATCACAATATCATAGTGACTATCACCAAAATATTATACAATGGCTGACTTCATTTTTTCTCTGTAGGTACAATCTAACCAAACTCATATTCAATCATCAGTTGGCTACCAACTTCCAAATCAACATTTCCATTCTCTTTATTATTTCTACAATGCCTGTGTAGTTCCATTCAACTGAGCAAATATTTCATGACTACCAATAAGCTTTAAGCGCATGTTAAGACTATAGGTGATACATAAATAAACATAGAAGAAAATATAAATATTCTTTCAGGATATTGAAAAAATAGAGTTGACAAAACCTAAACGCTAACAAATTTAATATAGTCAAAATGAGGTAAATGTTGTAGGGTGAGTTATAAGCAAATTGGAATCTAAGTGTGAAGAGATCCCTGCTGAATATATAATAGAGTCTAAATACTTAAGCAAGCCATTCAACACCATTGTAATATGCTCCTCGGCACACTGCTTGGACTTTGTCTTGCAGTGAGTTTATACACCATTCCCAGCTTAACCAAATTTCTTACTGTTTCCACTCCAAATCTCCATTTTCTTTTCCTTTTTTCCTTTTTTTTTTTACTTCTTTTCATTTGGAAAGCTTTTACATTTAATACTGGTCTTCGTGAAATACAGTTTTAAAGATCAGTTAGAATGAGCAGGCACTGATGTAATTTTAAGAGGAGGATCAAAAATGATTTTAATGGTACCATTAAGCAAAAATAAAAAAAATAAAAAGATTAAAAAAGGGAAGAGTGATGTTAGCTCAGAAGTTTAGGGAATAGGAAAAGTAAGACACTAATTATTTGATATGCTAATGTTGAGGCATCATCCTGTCATCCACATGGAAATATCCACATGTAAATTGGAAATATGTATCTGGAGCTCTGAGGGAAATATTGGGCCTAAAGAATTACATACAGAAGCATTGCCTTAGAAATTCTATTGAAGCAAAATAGATAACAAAAGGGAGGCATGTAAGGAGCAGCACAGGAAGGTAATCTCAAGCCCGGGAGTTCTTACAAATAATGGGCAATTTGCAGGACTACGAAGCTGTAAAAACCACAAACACTAATCTGGGAACTCTGAGAAAGAAGGAGAAATATAGGGAGAGTTTAAAGAAGTGAGGGCTCTTGGTGGCCATCAACTCCTGAAAAACCAAAGATCCAGAAATGAGAAAAGGGCCTTGGCATGGAAAATGAAGTTGTTCTTTAACAAAGAGTTTAAGTGGAAAGTAGGCAAAATAATTTCAAAGATATTGATACTGAGTGTATAGTAAAATAAAGCAGGATTTTCTTTCAAGGCATTTAATATAAAGTCAGAGAAAACAGTCAATAACAATCCATTTACCTTCCATTTCTTATCTGTAACCATTTTTATCTGTAACCTATATTAACAATTTGTAAAGATTAGAGAGAATTTAGCACAATACTAAAAGCATGAGCACTTGCTAAATGCTCTTCCCTATTACTATTTTAATTACAGCAAACCTCGTTTTATTGCACTTCGCTTTATTGCTCTTCACCAATGTTGTGCGTTTTACAAATTGAAGGCAAGGCCCTCCATCAGTGAAAAAGATTAAAACTCACTTGACTGCTGTGGTCTGGAACCACACTCACAACATCTCTAAGGTCTGCCTTTATTATGAATTCAGTCTCTCTTTTCTGTCTTTTGTCTCCAGCCAGTTCTTCCTTTTTCTCTTGCTTAGCTCCATTCCAGGGAGATGCCCCATCAGCTAATTTCCACTGTCTTCTAGGGCTTGGTGCCTCAGCTGGCCTCCTTTGTCACTGTGAGTGAGTAGCGTGTTTGAGACTCTGGTTCCTCAGGCAGAGAAAAGTGACGAAACTGGTGATAACATCTGCGTCTTTCAAGAAATTTATTTTAGTCGAGTATCTCCACTCCTTTCTGCCACCTCGTTGGATCTGCCTACTTATTCTTCCAGACACTGATCTTGACATCCAGAGTTCTTTACATGTCAAAGCTGAGCAATGATTGTGGTGAGGTTTCAGAAAGAAGGCTCCCTTGCATTCTCGTGGACCACTTTCTTAAAGGAAAGTAAAAGCAGAACCACCTCGAAAACTAAAGGAAAGTAAAAGCGGAACTGCCACTGTCCTACCTCCCGGAGACTCCCGAACTGGTAACAAAACCTCTGGATGTAAACAGTGGCAGTTCCGATAACACTTTACTATGCTCAGAATCATATACCCTTTTTTCAGTAAAGGTAGATTTTCTTTTCTCACTTAGAGGTTCTTCCATCAGGTGAACTGGACAAGAAAGTCTTTCCCTGCCAGTTTGTCAGACTCAACCAAACAATCTGAATTTCAGTCAAGTTTAGACCCAAATTGTGCTCCTCTGCTACACAGACAAAGCCATATTGCTTACCGTTAGAGTACAATTCTTCATTGATCTTTTATAACATCTCACGTTTGCAAGCAAGGTAATGCTGCCCTGTGTTCCCAACTATATTGATAAAGATGTCTGTATAGTTACCATCTTGGAAGATAGAGGTAGTGTCCTCCTCTGGAGCAAAGAGAAGACATGCTTACTGCCCATTATAAAAAACTCAGGCTTCCTAAATTCAGGATTCCTTAGACGTAGTGCCATCCACTGAGAGGGTTGGCATCACCTGGCCTTCTTTGTGTCACCCTGTGGGAATTGGCACTTGGGGAATGGATCCAACAAAATGTTGATACTCTGACTAATGCTATTTCTGTGAGTAATAAGTCCTTTGTTTCTGACCTTAAGGCTTTTGCTAGCATCCATGTAACTGTGGCAGGCTAACTTGTTATCTTTAAGCAGAGTAAATTCTCAGACTCCTCACCGTTCTTCACACTTGCCTTACAGTAAACACTCTAAATATGATGGGCATTATTAGTATTCAGTGCCTTATCATTAAAGACACCCTGAGTTGGAGAAAACAGTGTCTAACTTGTCATTCTCCAACAGGTCTGATTGATACAGTGTCTAACTTGTCATTCTCCAACAGGTCTGATTGATACTTTAAAATGTATTATAGAAAAAGGAATTTTGTTCTTGGAACTCGATGTCCTTTGGAAAGTTGTATAACCTTTCTAATTCTAAGACTTTTTAGTGATCTACCTGCTTCACAAGACTGTGGTCCAAATCAAATAAAAAAGTGGGTAACATAGCTTTGTAAACTGTGATGTTTATACAATGTAAGGTTGTCTTATTTATACATGTGAAGTGGAACATTAGGGTCTAGAAATAATTCAAGTCTTCAAGAACTTTATATGAAAGTCACACACACACACACACACACACACACACACACACACACACACACACACAACAATGACAACACCATGACCATGAAAAAAATACTTGACTAGAAAGCTAGAAAGCCATGATATCAAATATATTTATTCAACTTATCTGGTTCTTAGCTTTCTTTTCTATAAAATGCCTTAGGGAAAAGAATGTTTGGGGGCAATATATTAATTTTCTATTGCTGCTTTAACAAATGTCCATGAACTTAGAGGCCTAAAAGAACACAAATTTATTATATTATCATTCTGTAAATTAGAAGTCTGACACAGATCTCACTGGGCTAAAATCAAGGATTACATTCCTTTCTGGAAGCCAAGGGAGAATCTCTTTCCTTCCTTTTACAGATTCTAGAGGCTGCTCACATTCCTTTGTGGCCAACCACCTTTCATTTATAGGCCAGCAATATTACATTTTTCTGACCATGTTTCCATTGCCCCATCTTCCTGTAATCATATCCAGGAAAGGTTCTCAGTTGTGTGATTAGGTTGGACCCACCTTGTTAATCTAGAATAACCATAGACAGAGTCATTCTTTTGTGTATGTGGAATGGTCTCTCACATCATAAGTGAGCATTCCTCACTTCCACATGTTAAATGTCAGTTGGATGCCCAAGTCATTGTCCCTCCAATTTTCACACACTCCTTAGCGGAGATTATATTACCCACTAGGCTGATTGATCTCCTCAGTCCCTTTTAGTTTAAAGATCTTGGTCTGCATCTGCTTTCAAACACGTGAGTCTCCACTGTAAAGACTAATAATGAATGTTTTAAAGAATATTTTATTACTTCCATCTAACATGGTAAATTTAGGTTTCCCAGAACACCTGGGGTGTAGGAAGTCACATGCTGAAAGAAAGCACTCCTTTTATCATGAAAGATAAATAAACAATGGCATCATATCTAATTATATTTTTGTGAAAAAAGTATTTATTATTTTTTAATACAATATCTTTGAAAATAGGTAGATGTCCACACTTTTCCAATGGCTTAAGCATTTAAAACTTGAATGTTGCTTGCTATTCTCTAAGCTACTCCCATTGAGAGGTATGGAATCTAATGCAGCAGATAGCTCTTGAAGATGAAGTCTTATCCATTGATATGACTATGATATACTATAATTGCAGATGAAATAACTATAATAAATATAGAAAGCTAAAAATTTAAGCATATAATTTATTTTATGTACCTTCTGAACGTCACTTTCCTATATCATGTAAAATACACTTTTATTGCTTTTTCCATCTTAAATGAGAATTGTTAGCAGAGTGGTGTTGAGACATCCTTAGACAATCCATTTCTGCTGTAGTCACCATATGGGGTTTGTCATCCAAATGTAAGTTAAAAAGAATGAGGATAGACAAATAAGTTACTCTTTTTATCTAACCTATAAAAACCTGATAAAATATTTCTCTCCTTTACTACTTTAATCTGCCTTGTATGTCTCTGATATATGGTGACTTAGATAATATTTGAATTTGTGTCAAGTTAGCTAATGATATGGAGATATGGGAAAAGTGAGATTGCCTTTTATTTCAGTTATCATTATGTTTGCTGGGGCCAGAGATTTATTACAGACAAAAAGAAGGGACAAAATTGTTTAGTGAACTGAACTAAAGCAAGTTCTTAAAATTACTTTAATCTTTTCTCCATATGAGGAAAATGTACATTTTAAATGTGTAATGAAAGAAATCATTTTTTTTATCTTCTTTCAATCACTTTCAAAGATAAAAAAAGGAAAAACTTTGCATTTTTTATTTGCATTATGGTTTAAAAATATATGTTAGTATTGTTGATATCCATGTCATTGTTTACATTTTTGAGAAAAATAAAGAGAAAAAGGCAGAAATAATTGAAAAATTATATAATAAAAATATAATTTTAATATATTTTCTTGGTTTAATGCAGGGTTTATGAACCTTAGCACTATTGACATTTGGACCAGATGAAAGTGTGTGTGTGTGTGTGTGTGTGTGTGTTGGAGGGGGTGCTGTCCTGTTTATTGTAGGATGTTTAGTAGTGTCTTTGCCCTCTACCCACCAAATATCAGTAACATCATCTTCCGTCAGGTGTAACCATCAAAAAAATATCCAGCCATTACAAAATGGGCTCTGAAGGATAAACTCAC
Source organism: Pteropus alecto (assembly GCF_000325575.1). Classification (NCBI taxonomy): domain Eukaryota; kingdom Metazoa; phylum Chordata; class Mammalia; order Chiroptera; family Pteropodidae; genus Pteropus; species Pteropus alecto. The sequence continues at coordinate 14,784,779 of NW_006433024.1, read as the reverse complement.
CTAAAATTGAGAACCACTGTTTTAGAACTTGTTTTCCTAAGTATTTTTCTGTACGTGATTGTATCCTACCTACACATGAACTCTAGAAATAAGTGATTTATTTTGGAAATAAGGAAAATTAATCTTAGGAGAAGTTAAGTAAATTACTCAAGGTAGCATAACAGTTGAATAGTACAATTAAGATCGCAATCCATATCTTTTATCTTCAGTATAGCAGGATTTTATTTTGTTTTTCTCCTTGACCAGTGGTTTTCAAACATTGTTGGCATCAGAACCAACTGGAGAATTACTTATAACTCAAAATGCTGGGCCCATCCTGGACTATCTGATTTGCAAGGTCCAGGTTAGAACTCAATAATTTACATTTCTGACTAGATCTTCAGTGATGCCTAGCTGTTGTTCTAGGGACCATACTTTGAGACTCGCTGGGCTAGAATTTACTGAAATGTCATTTGCTTAGCATTTTACTGTGTCCAATAGACCTCCCAAAGTGTAACCTTTTCCCTGACTATGAGTAATTTGCAGAATTTAAATCTCCTATATCTGTGTGTTGAGGATTGAGACAAGAGGTGATGAATCTGTGACAATAATTGATAAAAATGACCCTGAAAATTATTATTTGGAAGTCCAGAACTCAAGTTCATATTCCATTAGGACGTCTCTCTTGAGATATTTTTTTCACAAAAATAAAAAGTTGAATTGGATCATTACCAATTCTATAGACATTTTATGTAAGACTTTGGAAAAGTTACTTCAGCAATCCTTTTGAGTTTTAATTGCCTTATGTATGACATAAGGGTTTTTTAATGTAGATAATCAGCTCCAACCGTCTATGTTCTATCATCACTGTAACTTGTGTAATGTATTTAAATTAAGATTAAAAGACCAATGGCATGTCTCTTCAAAGATAACAGGATAGCCAAATATTTATATGCTCTGTCAGTAAACTTCAAGTGCTGCCAGTAAAATCTTAAGTCCTTTTGCTTTTTCTTATTGTCCAGATGAGAAATTTAATTTCTCATTTCTTTGTATGAGTATAATCTGCCTGATATTGTTAATTCTGTACTATTTTCTTCAGGATTATATGTCTTCAAATTCTGTTCTCAAGTTCTTACTGTGTTTCAGAATTTATTCTACTTTTTATATGAATGTGTCAATCAAAACAAAGTCTAAAACTTATTTACATAATAATTTGATAAAGATCAAGAGATTTTTTTTTTTCTTCCTTTCCTCAGTTGACGTAAATGAATACGTAGTTAACTGAAGAAAATAGCTTCATCCTTCGGCAACATTAAAACATGGTATCCTATTTGATCATTCATTTCATCTGAAGAATATTTTTGTCACCTGTGTATAACACTGGAATGTAAATCCTCATCAGCTTTTGTGAGTCACTTAGCTATAGCAAGAAGAGATCAAATCATTTAGATAAGAAATGAAGTAATGGCAACAAAAAGGGAGAGATTCTCATGATTTTCTGTTTGCTTTCTCTGTGACTTATAGTTTGTGATTTTTTTTCTCCATAAAGACTATATCTGAGCAAGGGGTCTGTGAGCAATGAGGTGGTAGAAACTACATGAAGATCATTGCTATAATTTTCTCGAAGATAAATGCAAATCATTAGCTACTTATCTAAATCAACATTTATATCTCTAACGCAAAGACTGCTGTGGTTAGCCACAATGTCTCTCAATTTCAGAAAAGCATTACCTAGGAAAATGGCAGATTGCACAAGTGAGGAAATAGAAAATGAGGATAAAATCCTGTATGGCATTCTTTACAGTCATTGGATCTGCATTCAGGCAAAAGTTTATTATATCAACATTGAGAGAAACACAGTATAAGAGCACTGGGGGACCCTGGAGATGTAGTGCAAGAAAAATGACTACCCCAGATTAGAACCATTGCTTTTCCATCTATAGCTTTCATAGCTTGGAACAAATTACTTGACTTCTCAGTCTTACAATTTTCTCATCTATAAAATGTGGATGAGAGTGACACCCATCTCATATCTATTTTGTTATATGAGAGGACGTTTTATGGTACCTTGTAAGACACATAATATATTCTCAACAAATATACATTGTTATTGCTCAGGAGGCAAATATATTCTCAACAAATATACATTTTTATTGCTCCAACCGCAATCTTTGTCAAATTTGTCTTATTCTTTTTCCTCACATAGGATTCATAATTCATCAATGGTAAAAATAAATTATTTTGCAGTTAGACATATATTATTCTTTCAGGTAGTTATTTATTATACTAGTATTTAATTTATTTCAACAAGTCTTTCTCAAATGCATAGTGCGTGCCTACCACAAAGCTATAAGAATTCAAAAAAAAAAAGAAGCTTGCTTAGATTTTGATTACAAAATTGTTAAATATGTTTAGATTCAAAGAAATATTTTATCTATAGAATGGTAATCTTAAATGCTTTATCTATCTTACAGTCATACTGTGGCCAGTAATACAAGTTTATTGCTCTATTAAGTCACTTAAGATCAAATTTCCAGTGACAAAATAATGGATACTAATATATGAAACCATATAATTTATAGAAAAAAAAACACAAGACTTATTCCATGTAAAAGAATGAGATTGAAAAGGTGTAGAAATCATTTCAGACACCCACTCAAGAGATAATTTAAAATTATATCACAGATAATATTTAGATACTACTTCATACTTATCAAAAGTTGAGCATCACTTTTAAATAAGGTGGCCTCAAGAGACTAGCAGCTTTTAACATGTATGCCATTAAGTATTTTGATGACTGGAATTCTTGATAATTAACAAGAGGTATTTGGAAAGAAAGAATTCAACAGTAAGAATGTGCCAGTGGTTCTGAAATATCACTCAAGAACATAGGATCTGACTTTAGTTACCAGTATAAATTTTCTATCAGTCTTAACTCAAGTGCTTTCATTACTTGCTATGGTAGAGTTAAGAGATGAAGTATAAAAGGCATATACGAATAGAATTAAGGGAAGGATACATTTCTTCTCTAGAAGTATTAAAAGTTAAAATAAGTCAATGCCATGTGAGGAAAATAAAGTGTTTTCAGTGGTCAGATTGGATCCTTGAGCTAAATATTATGCACACTAGAAGATGGTGGTGTAGATATCACCAGGAATCTGTGTCCCAGACAAAAGTTGCCTGGGCAAAATCTCTCTGATATAACTATTTTGTAACTCTTCAGTCTAGTAAGAGCTTACAACTTTCAGTTAAAGCACAGTTAATTTTGGTCAATGTCAGCTCTTAGCATAGTAGCAGTTACCCATCTCCTCACCTCATCCTATTGGTGGGCAGCTGGGCACGTGTTTCTGGGGCAGCTTGCACACAGCTTTCAGGAGCCAGGGTGGGCTAGCTTGATTCTGGAGTCATTGTTTCAAGTAGTTTAATTCTTCACATCTGTCTTATACTAAAACTTCTTATCTTTCAGAGGGGTAAATTGTAGAAAAGAAAGAGATGTAGTGGTTAAACTTTTCTAAAATTATATGTTCATTCCAGTCAAATGAAACCTGTAGTTTCTTTGACTGGGGGTGAGACTTGGGATGTGGGGAATGAAACTGCCCCTGTCCCTTCTTGGTGCTGGTGGACTGGTGCTGCTGCCTTACTCTAACATAATTTATTCTCCATCATTTATTGGTTTATTCCCAACAATGATTTGAGGTACAAATTTCTTTGAATTGCAAATGCAACTAAGTGAACATTTTGAAATGTTTATAAGTTTCTTGAGGTCAGGGAACTTGTCTGTTTTATTTTTATGTTACCTTTCTTACACCAACAATGTCCAGTACTAGTAATTGCATAGGTAGGTTGTCTATGAAATATTTAGAGGCAAGAATACAGATAATGCAAAATGGAAGAATCAAACAAGATGATGTTTACTTGTGATTAAAACTAATATTGCAATTATTTTGTGTGTGTGGGGGGGAGATGTAGGAGAGCTAGACTTTATTCAAATATCTCACACACACACACACACACACACACACACACACACACACACACACGAGAAAGATGAAGTTATGCATGGGTCCCTCTTTTCTACCACTGTGATCTCTGACCTAAGGACATAGTAGGTTCTTAATATTTAAGTGTTAAATAAACAAATTTATACCAAATTTATTTATTTATTTTTTTTGGATTATAGTATGGGCATATGCAACATTGTAAGGGACTGACCACATCTATGGCAAAAAACTTTTGTTTAACTTCACCACATTGCTCACTGATTTGTAGTTACTTGAGTGTCTATTAATTAATTTGGACACTGAATTTGTCTACATATTTATGACTTAAGACACCAGACCACTTCAGAGTCAGGGTAGAGAGGGCACTTAACAATTTGGGACTCATAAAGAAATGTTTTTATGAGGACAATATTACCTTGGATTGGTTTTGCACACATTTATTGCATTCTCCTCATAGAAGAGCTTAATGTAAGCGTTGTAAAAGACCCCCAAATATAGGGCCATCACTCATTTGAGAAAAGGCGACTAAATGGATAAATGGTCAATGATATGTTTTATGCCTAAAGTAGCTTAACCACAACTCTTTATAATATTTCAGCACAAAGATATTTGTGAAAAGACGTTAATATCTCAGCACATAACATCTATGATAATGCTAAAATGCCCGTAATATATTTTTAAGCAATTGTTATTTGAAAGTAAAACAATTATTAGGTAAAATTTGTAGCCATTTATACTAAATTTTGAAATAAAAATGAGTTTATGACCCTAGTACCAATTCAATTGAGGAAACTCTGTATTTTAAAATGACTATAACTGATGTGAATACATTCATAAATTGACCCTAAGAAACAAGGTAAAAATCATCGCTCTTTCAGATGATTAAATCATTCATTTTTTTTTTTTAATGAAACTCAATCATCATAATACTTACGGGTGATGATTATTTATATTCAAATTAACCAATTTAAGTTAATTTCTCAAGCAATTTAAGTTTTAGAAACATTCAATTTTGTGAAATTCTTCTTCATATAGTGTCTTGTATGAAGAAGACATGGTGTAATGAATGATTAAAACCTACCTGCTATTTTTTCTATATTTCACTAAACAACAGTTTATCAGTTTTCTTTGTTTCATATATCCTTTTAGCATGATATAGAAGTAAGCCTAACAGCACAGGGAGACCATGATTTACATAATATGATCTAGTATGATCTATAATGTCACTTACGGTTTTTCTATAGTGCTATAAATATCCCCCATTTTTTTTAAAGCAGCTATATGAGGACAAACTGATTTAATTCTATGTTTTTTTCTTAACATTCTATGTCAAATATCCCTTCCTAGTCAAAAGATGATGTGAAGAAGATCTAGTGTACTTTATGACTATTTTATTGAAACTTATGTAAACTTAATTGACTCTATTTACCAGCGGGGAGAGTAGGAATGGAAAATCAAATACTGTTATTGAAAAGTCAATGCATTTAGCTATCCCTTTGTCTCTGATTTGGTCATCTCTTTATTTTCCCTACCCTATATAGTTATACAACAAAAGAAACCTTTAGAATTGAATTATTTAATAACCCTATGATATACTATAATTATTCTAGAAAAATAGAATTAATATGAACAGTACTTAATAGGTTTATGACATATGCCAATATATCTGAATTTTTTTTTAATGCCTTATTTGGTGAGGAAGAATTTCTTTAATTATCATCAAAAGAATTACTTTTCTGCCATGGTTTTATGAGTCCTCTAGCATGCTCCTCAATTAAACATAATAAAGTAAGAGAAATGAAATCTAGTTTGATATTTTTTCCACCAGTAAGCAACTTATAAATCTGTGGCCTGAATCTCTGCTTCCTGACACCCTTTGATGCCTTTCTAAACTATGGTTGACAAAGCAACAGAGCAATGGCTTGTACTTAGCAATATATGCATTTCCAAACTTTCGAGCAATATATAGTTATACGACTACCATATTGACTGATTAGATCTTGCTCCAGAATCCATCACAAATTCAAAAGATCTGAAAGCAGTCATGAGTTCAAAGCTGTACTCTAATATTAAACTGCATTATCATTACTGTTTAATTATCTGTCTCTTTTACAGTCTAAGGTGCATAAGGGTAGGGACTTTGCCTGGTTTATAATGATTATATGTTAAATTGTTCTATACAATAAGCACATGGTAGATCCTTAGTAACTATTTGTTGATCAAATGAATTAATAAATAAACTATTTGAGAAGAATACATGTATATTTTCATTTTAAAATGTGTTGTAAAAGATAAGAAAATCAAAGAAAAAGGTTAACACTTCCCAAATGGTCCTAAATTCACTTTTCTCTCCAGCATCATTGAGATATAGTAGACAAATAAAAATTATATGTATTTAGCTTGTACAATGTGATATATATGTACATAATTATCCCACATTTTTGTGGTGAAAACATTCGAGAGCTACTCTACTATCAAATTTTAAGTATAAAATACATTAACATTAACTTCAGTCATCATGCTGTATATTAGGTTGATAGAACTTAATCATCTCATAATTGAAAGCTTATACTCTTTAATCAACATGTCCTCTTTTTCCCAATTCTATGACTGCTGGTGACCATCATTCTACTCTCTCTTACTGTGAGTTTGACATTTTTAGATTCCACATAAAGTCAGATCACACAATATTCACTTTCTGTGTCTGACTATTTCACTTACCTGACATCCTCTAGGCTCATGCATTAATGTTGCTGCAAATGGGAGGCTTTCCTACCTGTTAAGGCTAAATAATATGTTATTACATATAATATATATTTATTTACATTATAATACATATACAAAACAGTTATATATGGACATGGGTTAGACACTTAGATTTTTAAAATACACACCCAGAAGTGGGATTGTGGGTCATATGGCATTTCTATTTTTAATTTTTGAAAAACTTTCTTACTGTTTTGCATATGGCTCTACCAATTTACATTCCCGCTAACAGTGTACAAGGGTTACCTTTTGTCTACATCCTCAACAACACTATCTTTCAACTTTTTAGTAATAGCCATCCTAACAGGTGTAAAGTGATATCTCATTATGGTTTTGATTTGCATTTCTCTTGTGGCTAGTGATATTGATAATATTTTCATATACCTGTTGACTATTTGTATGTCTTCTTTGGAAAAATGTCAATTCAAGTCCTTAGCCCAATTTTGAATCAGGTTATCATCATCATCATCATCATCATCATCATCATCATCATCATCATTATTATCATAATTTGCTATTGAAACTGTGATGAGAAAGGCTACTTTCCTCAATAAATGGTGTTGGGAACGTTGGATACCCACATGGACAAGAATAAAATTGGCTTTTATTTATATCATAAAAAAAAATCAACTAAAAATGGATTAAACATATAACCTAAAACTTTACAAGTTCTAGAAAAAAACATTGGGGGAAAATCTTCTTGATTTTTTGTATTGACACCAAAAACAAAGGCAGCAGAGACAAAATTAAACAAGTAAGACTAAGAAGTTTCTGCACAGTAAATGTAAATGCAACCTATGAAATGGGAGAAAATATTTGCAAACCATATGTCCTCTAAGGGGTTAATATCCAGGTTGACTTCTTTAATTAGTTATTTTCATGATGTTGGCAATGTCCTAAAGATTCCAGTAAAATGAAATAACTCAAAGATCAAATCCAGTGAACTGTTTGACAACATGAAATTGGCAAATATATGGGCAGATGCATTTTGGCATAGAACATTGCAATAACAAATTTGCTCTGATCGTTTGAGCATTGAGTTATTAATAAAGTTTTCCAAACAAATATACTGTTCTGCCTGTGCATTTGTTCCAAAGTACAAGTTAAAATTTCATGTCTGAAATTAGCATCCTACAGCTTGATTTGCAAGATCTGTTTCCTATTTCCACTAATCCAAATGACAACTGATAAATATGACTCATTAACAGATGCATACTATTATTGTGTCTCACATAATATGTACAATTTAAAACTCTTGGCTATTAAATTTATCATATACATTAATAAGTAATCAGAATTTAGAAGCCAACTCTGAATGGAATTCGAACAGCCTTCCTGTAGCTCATCACTAGTGCCTGTCTTATTTAATCTCCAAATTTTTACATTAAATATTCAAATTTCAAAACTTACATGACTCAAGGTATCAAAAAATCTGGTGAAATATTCTTCCAGCCTGTATTTTCTAGGCTCATCTAATGTCAGATAGACTCAGATATTTAACTTTAGATAATATCCTAACATAATTATAGCTTAAAAATTGACTAGTGGAAGAGGAACCTGAAACCTTTCGTATTTTAAAGTCATTTAGAAATTGGTTCCAGTTGTTAAGCCTTTAAAAATGTTAATTCCATAAAGTAATATTGGAGATATTTCATAAACATTTCTTTGTGAGAAGTTTTGCAAATATATCTTGAAAGCTGAGGTGTGTTGAAGATGCAGTTTGAAGCTTAAGATAATTGAAGAATTTGAATGGCTGTCTAGGTAACTCCAAGATGGGATTCTGAAATACTTTTTTCAAATATGTTGAAAACTCTCTTGGCTGCTTCATCAGAGAACGTACTGGAAATTTTAGTCATGATAAGTCTTAAAAATCAAAGGAGGTTAAGTCCAGTGCCTCTTTAATAGAGAAATAGGTATATTCTGAGCATCATTTTGAAGATAGGTAAGTCAATTTTTAAGCATTTTTCTCTTTTATGTGTGTGTGTTGTATATTGTCAGCCTGAGATCATTTTATTAGTTTTATAAAGCTATTTGCTAAACAAATTCAATATGTACAAAGGCTCAAACACAGAATATGTATTATTTCTTGTGGTAACCTAAAAATAAAAGGCTAAAGTGAGAGATAATAAGCATTTATTTCAAATCACAAAACAGCAATCGGGAGACACAGATTCAGACAAAAACATTTCGTCCCAATTTCAGGTGAAGGCAGGGGGTTTTATGAGAAAAAGGAAGAGAAATATCGACATGAATAGAAGAAAGGAATTTCTCTAGATGTTAACTGGATACTCTTTAGCTGTACATAGCTGGTCACGGATTCTAAAGAATGTCCGTAATCATCAGTCCTTGTGATAAGTATGTCTGCTTTTCTGTTAGCTTTACAAATAATTGTTTATAAGACAATGTTTTGGCCCAGTCCAAAGTTTATTTTTCCCAATTCAAATGTCCAAAGTTTCAAGGAGTAAGACAGGCAAGGCAGTCTGTCTTGGATGGCTGCTCCATCTCCCACAGAAAATGGCTCCACTTATGTCAACCTTTCACACTTGCTTGTGTAATGTCCAAGATTTATGATCCTTGCAGTGTAGTCTCCTTCCAGGGGTGATTCAGAAATCCTCGTATCTGTCATCTGGTACTTTGCTTGTTTCAGCTTGTGGCTTCCATGGTTGTAGTGCTCATTTGTCTCAAGATAGAAAGGGGAAAGAGCTCGGTGGTTCACACCTGAATGTTTTGTATTGAACTCGTGATGAAAGTGGTTACTATGACTTTTCCCTATATTCCACTGGCCAGGATTCAGACACCTGGTGTTAAGGGTTAAATTGTGTTTCCCAATAATTTATATGTCAGAGTCTTAAACCCCAGTACCTTACAATGTGACCTTTATAGAGGTAATTAAGTTTAAGTGAAGTTATTAGGGTGGGTTCAAATTCAATATAACTGGTGTTCTTATAAAACAGAATACATTTGGGCACAGGGACACACATAAAGGGAAGGCAATGTAAAGAGAGACAGAGAGATGATGCTCATCTACAAGTTAAAGAGAGAGTTCCAGAATAGAGTCTTACCTCATAGCCCTCAGAAAGAAGTAACTCTGCCAACATCTTGATTTTGGACTTCTAGCCTCCAGAACTGTGAGTTAATAAATTTATACCATTTAATCATCTAGGTGTGGTACTTTGTTGCAGCTACCCTCACAAACTAATATAACTGGCTACATCTAATTGAGAAAATTGGAAATGTGGTCCAACAGTGCGTCTAGCAAAGAAAGAGAAAACTGGTTTGGTGAAGTTAGCTGGTCTCTGCCACATCCTTCTGTTGGTTAGATATATTGATGACAACAGCAACAAAAAGACCATCAGGAGGTTAGATAGATAATAAAGATTTTAACACAATTTTCGAGGATTCTGATAGTATTATTATTATTATTATTATTATTAAATTAAATTAAATGACTGACATTTCTCTTTAGTTATCAGCCTGGTTTTCCATCTGGCAAATGGATATATTCTACATATTTGCAGCATGCACGTTCAATTGTGCATGTCTTGTAAACAAGTCATCATATTTCCTGTTTTTTTTGTTTTTTTTTTCCATAAGAACTGCTTAAACCGATCCTCCTCTACTCTGGATCTTGGTTAATGTCAGTACCATTTACCTCCTTTTCCAAAGCTAGAAATCTTAGTTATTTTGAATGTTTCTTTGCTCTTTATCATTAACTTTTAGTTTGTTACTAAATATTACCATTTTTTTTTCTTAAATGTCACCGAAATTCATCCATCTCTCCATTTCTACTGCCTTAGTGTGAGTGTTTAATACCTTTTTGAAGGATTACTGCAATCTTCTTCATCACTTTTCCTTCTCGTTTCACTCATTCCTACCTCAGTCTCCATGTGTTTGTGTCAGGGACAATGCTGTGTGTTCTACTATTTCCTCATTCTGGGCACATAGATAGGTAGACTGGGGCCAAACCGATTCTGGCCAATGGCATGTGACCAGAAGCAATATTAGACTAATCTTTAAAACACATCCTACCTTATCCTATAGTCTTCTCTTTCTTTTCTACGGTGATTTTTGAAAGCTTCATGTTTTTGATGGTAAAGCTCTATGAATGGCAATGCACAGAAGCAACATATTGAAGCTATCCCGCTTAACGTATTTCCCATAGTATGAATTTGCTCATGGTTTTGTAATCTGATGGTTTCCTATTATCAGTAAGATAAGAGCAAAATTTCTCATTTTAAAATGTAAGTTTCTTTAAAAATCTGGCCTCGATTTTTTTTTCCAGTCTGTTGTTTCCTGCTTTGAATCCTGTAATCCATGAATTCTTTACTTCTTTTCCAAAAATATTGTTCTTTGCCTTTTCGCAAGTTCTTCTGTCTAAAATCCCCTTGCCTCTTCTGTCTTATTCATCATTCAAGACTTAGCTCAAATGCAAGGAGGTAGTCTGAGCAAAGTCATAAACTTTTTCTTGGGATTTACACATTTGTCTTCTCTTACCTCTCTCCAACACTAGGCACATTTATCTCAGTTTTATCTGCTAACATGTTCCTTTTTCTGTTAGACTATTAATTGTCTGAGGTCAGAGACTCGATACTCTCTTCTCTGGTTCCCAATGCCTAACACATTGACCCACATGCAGTTGGGATTTAATAAATATTTGTTAAATGAATGTTAAATGAGTAAGAGATTATGTCAGCATGAAAAATCATGGAGTGTGTGTTAGAAACTGATAAATAGACAGCTGATGAAATTCGTTTATGTTTTTCCTGTGTTATTCATATTTCTTTATTTCTCGCCATAGTAACTGGCCAGATTATGTATTTTAATTAACCGTTACATTGTCTGGGATTTTCAGAAGTTAGCAGTTACTTTGGTACATACCATCAATATGAAGCATCTTGTTCTCTGAGGTGTAAGTCCCACGTTCAAGTCCTGTGCCATTGTTCAGTCTAGACATAGGCAGACCCCTATCCTTTGGCAATGGCAACGGAGATTTGATCTCAAGAATGTCTCCTGCTACTTTGTACATGCATGCTTCTCCAGCCAGTGGGCTTTCATTAGACTTTCAATAACACTCCTCAAAACCTATTAAAGGGTCAGGGACTGCTTGTCAACTCATATATGACTCCCCCTCCCCCTAAAAACTAATAAAATGCAATAGAATGCACACACAAAAAACTGACAGTAACTTTTGTACAGAGTGGGGAGAGACTTCTTGTATATGCTTATATATTTAATCTATGGGCTGGTAAAAGAAACAGATTATATTAAAATTTAAAAACAAAAAATCAAAACAAAACTATTTTCTAACTTGTAAGTTCTATTTAAAAGGGGAGTGGGGTTCTTGGGAACGTTGTGGAGTAGAAGGCGCAAGTCAACTTGCTTTGCTGCCGGAAGGGATTTCTGGTATAAGGCTGAAACTGCTAAGATAAACTACAACGACAACAAACATCCCTAAGGAGGTAGGGTGTGGGCTGCTGAGGGGTGGGGGGGTACACTGAATCTGTCATTTTTTAGAAGATGCTTCTTAGGATAGAGGAGTATCCATTTCTATAGACACTTTTCTTAAGCTGAGAGCTGTCTTTGCAGATTTATCTTATTAAAAAAAATACAAAAAAGCAAAAAAAAAAAGAATTTTACATGTGACTGTTTTCTGAGTTGTTCCATTAGCATCAGTGTATTTGGGTGTCTGTAGATATCTGAGACAGTTCATCAGAAGGAGAGCAGGAATATAAAGACGCCTGAGTTATTCAGTATTTACTGTCTCAGAAAAGCCCAGAAGTCATCAGAGGTTAGGACTAAAGCCGATAGTGATAAAAGATTATTCTGCCTAGAGAGGTAAAGTCGCCAAGGTCGTAAAGAAAATGAGGGGTAGAAATATTTTATCTGAAATAAAATAAGAGAGCAGCACATATGATAGAGAGGAAGGAAGGGGTTCTTTTTATTATTATTTTTCAAGACTGCAGTAGGGTTTGTATGAGATATTAATGTCCCTCAACTTTACAAGATTCTTGAATAGCTCTGGGAATTGGGAAGTCTGCAATTTATAGCCTCTCTCCAATGTTCTTATAAGCAATTTAACCAAGCTCCTGTTAGCACAACTCTTAAGCAACAGAAATCCTAGAGGAGATTTTAAAGCCATAGTAAAGATAATACAATCCTCCTGCATAAAAACAAAGGATTATTAATGCTGTGCTGCTGGTGAAGTCTCATTTCAAACCGATGTAACTTTCTGTATTAAATCAGCCTACCAACACTGAAATGAGCCAAGCTAGGGTGTCATTTATCACTAACCATTTGGGGTGCACCAACCATGGAGCCAGCCCTCTGACTGACCCTTACAAAAGCTCACTCCCTGTGTGCACAGAGATTTTTATCTGTAGGTATGCTGATCTTTTTCAGGATTCAAATTTATTTTCCTGACATGGTTCATGGCTCCTATCTCCAGGTGCTTGTCCTCTGAAGTGAGAGCCTGCCTCTGTAATGCAGTTCATATTGCAGATCCTATACCTTTGGCAATTTGTAGCTCTGAGTCCTTTTCAAATCTTAAATCTTACTTTACGACCCATTTACCTGAATAATTCATAATCAATAGAGTTGCTAATTTTGCCTTTTGCTGAATCATGCAAAGCTATGTGTCATGAGAAGATGCTGTTGCATTGCAGGGTGATCCACTGATTGATAGATTTCTGTTTTGTTTTGTTTTGTTTTTATAGGTTACTTTTGCAGAGAGAAAAACAGAATTCTTTTTCTTTTACAAAAAAGCTTGTATTGAAAAGGTAACATTATTTTATATTTCCTTTCTTCTTTTTTTGCCTCTTTTTTCTATTTAAAAATAAATCATCTTGTGGAAGGCAGAGGAATAATGACAGTAGAGAAGTCCTTCACTCACACCTAAAATAAATGATTTGTTAGAGATTTTACCCATCATTCCCTTCTCATGGTTTTAGATCAGTAGTAGATTACAGTCTCATGCATTACATAGGAGGTCACGCCAGTGTGGCTGTAAATGCCAGCATTATTCAATTCATTCATTCTTCAACAAATGTTTATTGAGTGCCTACTGTGTCCCTGTAGGTACCTACTTGTAGGTGCTGAAAATACAGAGTAAAGAAGAAAATGTTTTTGCCCTTCTAAGTTTGCATTTTATATTCCTTGGACTTCATCATAGTAGTATAGTGTCACTGAAAAATTGCAGCCTTTGAAATCAATGAACCTGAACTTAACTTCCCCAAATATTAACAATGTGATCTTACAACATATGACAAAGAGGACCGTGTTGTGGTTTTTACATGGCCTTTGGAATTAGATCCAGTTTCTCTCTGGCTTTGTGATCTTAGTAAAATTATTTAACTTCTCTGAGTCTCAAGTTCTCTCACTTGTACAAAGATGATATTATTCCATCTCATCCTAGACAATTGCAAGGCCAACATCAAGAATATATGCAAAGTCTATCATGCCAGATGCCTAAATGTTTAAAAAGAATAAGACAATTTTACATGTGACTAAATAAGATGTGTTATTTACTCCTACTTTGACATTTTCACAGTGACCTGAGTGTCCCATTTAAAATTTAAAATTTTTGAATTCCTCAAAGATCTGAACATGGAAAACTATGTCTAGTAAGCCTGGTCTGCAGTTTCCAGCTCATAGTTTATGCTTTCCTCTCCCCACTCCCAGTTTACTTGCTCACCTCCAGAAACCTCAGACATACATGTGTAAAACCTGAGCCTGTATAATTTCCATCTACACACTGACCAAACAACTGTCCCTTGACCACCCACTGGCCTAAGGGTGCATGACCAAGATTATAATCCACCTGTACGAAATGGACCTCAGAAAGATATACTTACATGCTCCAAAAGTGGGCTTGGAAGGAGAGCAAAGTATTTCATCATCTCAGGTAGTCATAGCATTATCCGGGATTAAAGTATTGATATGTTAGGGTTTGGGCCGGCATGTTCTTTTTGGACCCTTGGATTCTTTTCTCTGTAAGAGTGACATGATAAGACTTGTGACATGATAGAACTCTGTTAATTGAAGAACTCTTAATTACTAAGGTCATTAAGGTCATTGTGAGTCTTAAATGATATAACAGAAAGTCCTTAGTTCTGTGCTAGAATAGTGGTAAATACTCTATCAGTGGGGGCTATAATTTATATCAGTAGTGGAATAATAATTTCTTCCTCAAATGATTAATAACATACATAACCATCTCAGAGCCTTAAATGATGTTTTGGCCATTTATTCTTCATGGGACATCAAAAGGCTGGCCAATGCTAGTGTCAGGGGCACTGGTGAACTTGAACTCTTCAGAGTTTACAAGGGGATCTCCTTCAGCTCTGGAACTATGCCAAGCTCTGAATATATTTGAAGGCAATTTCTCCTTTTGGTAATATATTTTGAGAAGGGACAGATAGTTTTCTACTGAGAATAAGAGAGAGGACATCGCTGTATTTACATCAAACACCAAGCTACCATGAAATTGCTCATCTTTTAATTTTAATTTCATGCCCCTACAGAGGTGCACTCATAGGAAAACTGGTTGATTCCACTTATCAGAATGAGATGAATAGGGAAGATTTAACAGCAGCTGCTTGTTAAATGAACACATTTTTGTGACATTAGCATAGTTTAAACTCTGTTTCTCCCCATGACCTCCCACATCTCCTGATGGCTTGAGGCATGTTTAATCTTTAGAACAATCACACAAAAATAAAATAAACACATCTGAAAAGTACATGCAAACTATTTAAAAGCATATACAAAAAGAAGAGAAACAATGAATCATGAGACATTATGAAAAATAAATAGCAAAATGGTAAACATATAGTGAAAAACAGTGATTTTTCTCCAATATAAAGACTAGGCAGAGAGTTCTGCTCTTTGCTATTATTCAATATTGTGCTGCCAAAGTAATGAGTGTGAAAAATCATCTATATTGGGAAAAAGTAAGCCAAACTGTCTTATTTCTGACATGATTGTATATGTAGAATATCCTAAGGAATACACACATAAACACACACACATCCAAGTGTAATAAACAAGTTTATTAAGGCCATTGGATAAAAAAATCAATATGTTTCTATATATTAATAACAAACACATAAAAAATAAAATTAAAAAATTATTCTATTCACAATAATATCACAAGAATGAAATGATTTACAATAAAAATAAAAATGCGAGAGGTACTAAAAAAGTCTACAAAGTATTGCTGAAAGAAATTAAAGATCTAAATAAATGGGGAGGCAGTCCATGTTCATGAATTTGAATGTTAAATATTAAGATAACAATTATCTCCAAATTGATATATAGATTCAGTGCATTTCCTATAAACATCAGAAGATCTGTTTTTGCAGAAATGAACAAACTAATTTTTAAATTGATGTAGAAATTCAAAGAATCAAGAATATTCAAAACAATTTTAATGAAGAATAAAGTTGGATGACATACTTTCCAATGTCAGAACTTAGTATAAAGGTAGTCAAGACAAACCGGTATCTCCTGAGGATAGTCATGTAGGACAAAAGAATGGAATTACAACGACAAAATAAACTCTTAAACTTAAAGTCAATTGTTTGACAACGGGGTCTAGTCAATTTAATGGAAAAAGTGTACACATTTCAACAAGTGGTGCTAGGAATTTTGCTATCCTTATACAGAAATGATAAATTTAGACCATTACTCCATACTATGGCACTATCTGTATAATTTTATAATATGAATAATTGGATTTCATCAACATCAAAAAATTTGGTGCTTCAAAGGTAATCACTAAGAAAATGAAAAAAAATAAGCCACAGTATAGGAAAAAAAAATTCACGTGTAATATATTTGATAAATGACTTGTATTTTGAATATGTAAAAAATTCTTATAACTCAATAATGAAAAAACTAAAATGACCCAGTTAAAAATAGGCATAGTTTTGTATTGACATTTAACCAAAGAAAACATATAAGTGGCAAATATGCACATGAAAGATTGCTCAACATCATTAATCATTAAGGAATGGAAATTAAAATCACAGTGAAATAATACTTCACACTCACTAGGATAGCCATAATAAAGAGATAGACAATAGCATATGTTGAAGATGTGGACAAACTGGAACATTTTTACATTGCAATCACTTTGGAAAACAGCTTGGCGATTTTTAAAAAATATACTTACTATATGGACAATAATTCTATTCTTAGGAATCTCTCCAAGAGAAATTAGTCAACACAAATTTCTGTATATGAATGTTCATAGCAAGGTTATTCATATTAGCCCCAAAGTATTTTTAAAAAGGTCCATTAACTGGTGAATGTATAAATAAAATGTGGTGTATCCATGCAATGAAATTCTATTCAACAATAAAAAGTTGTAATATATGCTATAAGATGGATGAACCTCAAAAACATCATATTAAGTGAAAGAAGCCAGATATGAAAGATTACATACATATTCTGTAACTTCATATGTATAAAGTGTTGAGGAAACAAAAATTAATGAAGACAGAAGGCAGATCAGTGGTTGCTTGGGGCTGGTGTGGGAGCAGAGTTTGAGTGCAATTGGACACAATGGATGTTTTTAGAACGATAGAAACGTTTTAAACATGAATCGTGCTGATGCTTGCATAAGTCTATATGTCTATTAATAATCATCGAATATATGCTTAAGAAAGAAACAAGATAATAACATTTGAAGTTATTCATCATGCTTCCAAATCATGTTATAGATTGATATAAAATAACATTGTTTGAAGTGTTCTATTTGATGGTACATTATAAATTCAAATTATTGAATTCTCAAAATGTGTATCACTATTTTTTTAGATTATGAATTTGGACCTGTGAGAGGTTAAATATCATGCTCAATGTAATACAGTCAGTAAATGGTGAAGATAATATAAGAACCTGCATCTCTATGGCTCCAAAATCTATGTGTATGTGTGTGTATGTGTGTATGTGCATTTTCAACTATGTTTCCAGTATATGCATCAGTAAAAGTGTCATACATTTGAAATTTAGTATTGCAGTTTATCTTCCTTTCGACCTGGTTATATTTTCTAAAACTTTGACCAGCTAAAGGGAACATTTTCTCTCTTTAAATCAAACTATTAATATGGTGTTTTTTAAAACTTAGTTCACACAGTCCCAACGGACAGAGGCTAGAAGCATGTAATATGGAATAATGGACTGCTGATTCAGATTTGAAATCAGATATGACAAGATTATAACCTCACATCCCCCAATTTTTAGCACTGTAGATTTAGAGGTTTATTAATTAAGTTCTCTGAATTTCAGTTCCTTCTTGGTAAAAAAAAAAAGAAATAATCCATCTCACTTTGGAGATTATGATTATATAAATTGAACAGTTGTGTGAAGGGGATAAACACAGTGCCTATAAGTACTCATTAATATTGAGTCTATTTTGTTTCTTATTGGTTTAAAAGAAGTTTATGAAAAACTATAGTCCTGACATACCTTCAAATAAGAATTTGCTTTGTGAACTTCCTTGTTTTTTCTTTAAATATAAGCAAGCCTCTCCTTTTCATCTGCTCTGATATCTTAAAGTTCAATTATTATCATGGATTTAATAAATCTATTGTCTTGATCACTCCCTTTCATTCCAGATTTTCCTTTCACTTTATAAATTAGATGATCAATAGTCACTTTAAAAGAACACGTTAATTGCCCTCACCTCTCTCTTAACAACTGAAGCGTCTAATGCATTTTCAAGAGACTATAATAAGAATAGAAGTTGACATGAAATCCTAAATTTTAACCAATGTTATCACTTCTATTCATCTGTACATAAACATACCCTCATAAATCTTAGTCTATAGTTACCATGGATTGCAAAGGTTATCAGATTGTTTAAAACTCACCACCTTCACTCCACATTTCAAAGTGGGCTCTTTTGGTAAGCTACTCATTTTTCCCAGAATTACTGTCATTTCATCACATTCTGATGTTAAAGTCAATTCTTGTTAATACCTTCTATTCCCCCCGTCACAGAGAATGACCAAATATTTTCAAAGAATCGGTTTATTTGCTCTTCACTGTGTTTCAGATTAGTTTGTTCTTTATTCCCATAGCTCTACACTCTGAATTTTCTTTTTCCTAGTAAATTGGGTATTGTTTTCCAGACCCATCAGAATGTCTTGTTCTAATAGCTGGTTTGTCTTCCCTCATCTGCTCTCTTCCTCTTCTCTCTTCTTCCTACTTGCCTTGTAAAGCCTCCTGGTCTACACGCTCTTGTGCCCTCAAACCATACCACACTTGGTATAAAATAGATCATTTTCATCCTGAGAGTCTTGGTACATTACTTCTCCAAAAGAAAGTCTAAACTTTAGCCTGACATTTAGTTGGCTTTTATCTTGCTCAACCCCTGCTATCCCTTCACTCTAGACAAACAAATATTTACTCTAGACTATTCTTATCTCCATGCCATTCCCATATATTCTTGTATTACCTTCCTATTGATATAGTAGCAAATTATCACAAACTCAGCAACATTTATTATCTCAATTTTCCATGAGTCAGGAATCTGGGCACAGTTAGCTGGATTCTCTGTTTTGATCTCGCAGGCTGCATCGAGATAATGGCAGGGCCTCAATCCTCATCTGAGAGTCTGGACCCTTTTCTGATTTCCTGGATATTGAAGGATTTAAATTCCTTGCAGATGTTTGACCATTTTCTTGCTAGCTATTGGTGGAGACCTGCTCTGAGCTTCTAGAAGCTGCCCCTCAGACATTTACAACAAAGCTATTTGCTTTCTCCCTCAAGGCCAGTGGGAGTACATCTTTCTCTGAGAACTTCTGCCCTAAGCAAAAGAAATTTCTACCTGTAAAAGTGTCACTGGATTGGGTCAGGCCCAATCAGATAATCTCCAGTAATTAAAGGTCATTTGAAGGACTTCCATTACATCTGTAAAATCCCTTCAAATCAGTTCCTTGATTAGTATTAGACTGCTCAAATAGGGGATGGTCATCTTGAAAGGCCATTTTTAGAATTCTGTCTTCCACACTCCTCATGTCCATTTATTTAACTTCTACACAACCCTCAAGACTCATCTCAAGCCCCATCCACCCTTTGTTACTTTGACCAAATTCCTTATTTCTATTATGAACTTCTAGACTACTTAACAGTTTTCAGGTTTTATCAGTATACATAAATGTGCTTTTATTTGTTTGGAAGCGTATGACCCAGCCAATGACCCAACCATAAATGCAAACACATACACGTATGCACACATACTCTCCCAGTTTTAATTTTAATGTACTTGAAGGTATAGAATATTTAATATATATTAACATATATATTATATATTGCATAAAACAAATTCCTTTACTATTTTATACCAGATGCTCTGACAAGGACTCAATAGCACCTAGAACAGTGGTAGACTTACAGGTTCTATGCTAATCTTTTCTTGCATTGACAGAAGATCTCTGAACTAGTACTAAAGCTGAAAGCTCTGTAATTTTCCCTAATTTTCAAATAGTAGAACTTGGAGCACCATTGCGGGACACTAATGAAGCTCAAATGTGAATTAAACTGCACTGGACACAATCAGGCAGCACTTTCGAATAGTCATTCTCCAAATAAAGTCATAAGCTTTTAGTCTAATTCATGAAGCTTTTTACTTGGTAAGTACATTTGCAGAAGATGTTCATTTAAGAAATTATCTTTTGTGGAGGTTAAGAGATCCAGGCTCCTTTTTACCTGTTCTTGAACTAAGACTTGAAGGCCAATACACTTAGAATTTATTTCTTCACTTTAGAAGGGAAAGGGGAGATTAAGATGAAGAATTTTTTTCAATAGAGAACTTTTTTCTGTATTTTAAAGTGTCAGAATCCATAAGCTCTATATTATGTCCATATTGATAGAATATTAAAACAAAACAGATTTCATTTTAGAGCAAAGGCAAACATATTTTCTAACACTCTCATCAGATTACATCATAGCAAAAACTAAGATGTAGTATTAGATGGGTAATAAATATTTAATATAAATGCATTGTTAAATACATTCACACATAAAAGTTTTCCCCAAATTTTAAATGTTCAGATTTCTCTTTTTTGAAATTGAATTATTTCAGTGCAGCTCTGGTTATGATGGAATAATTCCTGGCACTAATGTAATTAAACTCGGTACATTAAAGTAAGCGGTGATGAATTAAATGCACAGTAAAATTCTTGGTGGGTGTGAACTGATGAGTAATTTTAATTAGTGGTAGAATGTGCCCATTATTTTTGTGATATAAATAAACTCATATGAATTACGGAGATAAAGACAATGTGTGCCTGGTGCAGTGACAATCAAAGACAGCGTAAGTGAACTAGGTATAGTTATTTCTCTTGGAAAAGAAAGAAAAGAAAAATTTAATCTGTCATCATCTGTTTACCTCAATTTACCAAAATATAAATGATTCATATATTTATTAGTTGGTGATGTCTTATCATATAGTTTATGACCTGGATTTATATTGTAGTTTTGCTATAGGTAAACTTTAATTATAAAATTCACATTTAGTTTGATTTTCAATTTAAGCTGATATATTAGAAAACTGCCCATTCTAGCCAGTCCTAGAACAAAGATAAATCTGGAAAATGAACACTGATTAGTCCTCCTCTGGTGAATGTTGCATAATAGCCAATTATTGGAAAATAAATTCACTATTTATTAAGATGAAGCACCTATTTGTTCAAGTAAGTAAAGGCAGGGGTAGGAAGATCAGTAATAATAACTTGTTATACCATAAGTGATAACTTCATCGTTCATCTGTTTTACTTTGTCATGAAATACCAGTCCAACAATAGACTCAAAAGACAATCTGAGGACAACAATCATAGAAAAATGAACTTACTGTGTCCTGTCCTTTGAACTGAGCACCTTGCAGGAAGAGTCTACTCGCTAGGTCTTAGCATATATTACACAGAACAATTTAAAAATGTAAAAAGTTTTGCTTCAAAAGTATTGCATGTATTAACTCATTTAATATTTCCAATGGCTCCAACAAAGTTGGACAAAGAGGAAACTAAAGCTCAATTAAGGACCTAAGTCTTCAAATATTAAATATGACATAGGTGGTAAAAGCTTTTGGTTCCAAAGAGTTTGTGCTTTTCAACATATTATAAAGAAGTCTTCTTAAATAACCTGATGATAAAGCAGAGAGATGCTTGGTTTTCCTCTTTGACGCTCTTGGTAATCTATAATAGAATAGAGAATAGTATTTTTTTTTTTTAAGCCAAGAACTGTTTTCTTTTGATATCTTAATGAACTTTAGGACACTGAAACACTCTTTGAGGTCCTTCCCCCAAGGCATTTGTAGTCACACTCACTAGGGGAAACAATTCTTGTCAAGAACTCACATTGTACACCCTTTAACTGATCTTTCTGTGCCATGGAAGGTCAGATTTCTAATAATTGACATTAATTGGGCCCATCTACTAGTAAAAATTGTCTTTCCTTAGACGATGGAGGTATTTCTGAAAATTTTTGTTAAAAATACCCTTGAGAGTAAAAAATGAAAAGTCTGGCTATGCAATGTAATTCTGAAAGAAAATTATTTCCAATGTGATCTTTAGAGCTGATGGGACCCCTGAAATAATAGTGGGCCTGTCATGTTTTTTTGGACCAAATTTGGTAGCTCGATGTCAACGCTATATACTCCAGGGTTTTCTAGAATGAAAGGTTTTGCATAACATATAACATGTGTCAGTTCTCAGAAAGAGCCCATGAAAAGCTCAGGTGGCACAGTCTGATAAACACTTCAGAGATGGAAATTATTTTCATGTTGATTTTATTATTATTTTGACAATTTCTCTTAAAACATTCTGGAATCATGGTCCTCAGAAAGTAAATATTTCTAATTTCTATTGAATTTAGCATCCAAAGATGTCATTTCCTCAGTAGTTTTGTTTAAAAAGAGACCTAAGTGAAAACAGATAACTAATCATTTAAAGATTAAGGACTTTACTTATATACTAACATTCTCTAGTTAATTCTTTTCCTTCAATTTTTAAAACTCAGGTTAAACATATAAACAGAATGAAAAAACAATTATAAGTAAAATATAAATAATAATCATAACAGCATTCAATTTAAGACAATAAAATAGAGCAGAACATGAAATTTGAAATTAGATAAATGTGTTTAAATGTCCTTGTGAGCCCATTAAAATTTATTAATTATTTGTGACTTCAATTTCTTTGTTGATAAAAATAGAATTAATGTCAACTTGTTGTAAAGGATAAGTGAAAAAAAATAAATGAATGTATCTTTATATTTGTTTAGTACAGTATATATAATACTTAGCAGATATTCAAGAAATGGCACCTTAACTTTGTTAGTATATATAGCAGTTTATAGTTTACAAACATTCTTTTCATAAGTATTAATATTTTTGCACCCTGCTTTTTTTTTTTTTTTAACAAATAAAGAACCTGAGACTCAGAGAAATTCAATGACTTTGTCAAGTTTTTGTGTGCAACAGCTTTCTAAGAATTTTCACATATTATCTAATTTAATCTTTATAACAACTAAAGAAACCAAGGAACAGAGAGGTTAAATCATATGCCTAGGATCACACAGCTCAATGTAATGAGGCAGGACTCCTAATCTCAACCAGATCTCATGCTCTTTATATCACAACACACCAAGTCCCTTACAGTAAAAGATACCATGCTACATTTCCAATCTAATCTTCATCCTGTCTTTGACTGCATTTTTATTCTCTAGTTATATAATCCACTTATTCTCCTCTGAAATACCACATACTTTCCATCTCATTGTACTCATTTCCTAAAATTTTCTTTCCACTTTTGTTCATTACTTGCATTCCCCAGTTTTCTCCCAGTCTTGCGTACATTTACCTCTCTTTTGAATTCTTTCAATAAACTACCAGGTGAAATTAATAATCTCTTTTGTATTTTCATAGCCCTTTGTTTATGTGTTGATTATAATATAAGCCAAAGCTAAACACATCTAACCACTTTTTTAGAACCAGGTATCTTAAAGATTTTACCTATTTATTCATTTAAGGCTCACAAAAACATTAGTTGTCTAAGTCCACCCAGCTCAGCCTTATGCTTTCTGTTCTCACGTTTTACCTTTTCCCACCTTTTCCCACACATTTACTTTCACTCTCTGTGTACTTTATATTTAAACTTTGTCACTTGTAGACAGCAAATAGTTGGGTTTTGCTTATTGATCCATTCTGCATGCCTTTGTATTTTCATCGAAATTCTCATAAACAGATGTTACTGCTATGATGGTTGTTGTTTATGGAACAAACTGCCACATGAGCACAGACTCTAGAGAGGCAGGGGAGGTGTCACATGAGAGAGAATCTTGATTTTACCTTGAAGAGCAAATGAATAAGATTGTATGTGCATAATGGCAGTAGTGTCACTGACAAGGGAAATATCATGTACAGAGACACAAAAGCCAAGCAGTCACAAAGGCGTAGTGTGAAAGAGATATTTAGCCCATGTACCTTTTTTATATACTTTTCTGTGGGAGTACTTTATCCTTTCTACTAGAGGATTGAGTTTATTTGTCATATTTATGCCAGATTAAGCCCAGGTACTATACATCTCCCGGCAGAGCCATGATTAATTGGGCCAGCTTTGAACATATTAGTTAAGTTAGATTCACCAAATCTCTCTTTTGAGACTAGAACTAGGAAAAAATGGATGTTAGTATTGAAAAATTGTGACAAACTCAAAAAACATATTTAATAAGGAAAAAAAAGAACTATGAGTTTATGTAGTTGTTTTGTCTTTACAGAGACAGTATATTCCTTTCAATATCATTTTCATTTAGTAGCATAAGACTGACTATTTATTTCAGCCATATAGATCTATTAGGTTTACTGCAGAGTTGTTTTCATGATTCTTATGGTAACTTTTTGGCTACCCTCGGAGGAGAGTGAAAATGATAGCCTATATAACCATGGCAAAGATAGTGTGAGTGAATAAAATAAAAGAAATCAACTCAGCTCTTTCCAATTTCTCTGCACTATCCTAGTATCATGTCATGAATATTTAATCATACCTCACCCATGTAAGGAAGTACCAGGGTGATATGAACTGGGATAGAAATGGATACTAACGTACGGGAGACGATTATGTTTTTATGTGTTCTATAAAGTCCCATACACAGTTTATGAAATTCCATAAACAATGTCAATACTGGCTTAATGTATTTGGTAACTGTTGTTCCATTTGAAGTTGGAATTGACCATTTTTCATATCAAAGAGAAACAATACAAATCTAGAACAGTTTAACAGGAATGGGAAACACTATAAATCAAAGCTGTGAAGAAATGATAGACCATTTTCCTTATATTAAAAAAAGTGAAAAGCATTGAATTATGGCAAAGACTTGAATGGACCATAACAAATCCCAGTGGCTGAAAACTGATTCAAAATAAATGGGGATAATTAACAGATTGGAGATCTGCAAGCAACAGGTAATTGGATTATCAATGGATAATTTGTTTCCATGGACATTTTTACTATCTGCACATCTGCAATATTTCATTTTTGTCTTTTTGTTCTCTCAAAGAATGTCCTCAAAACTCAGTTAATTCCCCTTATGATCTGTGTAATTAAGTTATTTTGAAGAGATGGGTACTGCATGTTTATCCTTAAACAACATCTAAAGCCCTCATTTTAATTACAAACGACACTTTATTTCCGCTGCTTTTGTACTAGTCTTATGAAGAGAATAAGGTTTTTCATTCTCCAAGGAGCACAAACCCAAGTTTAATAACTGTCACCTTTTAAAATACTGAGTATTTATCTGGGTCTTTTTTGCTAGTCATGGGAATTCAACATTTTAAATTTCAAATATCTTTACATCACATTTCTAACTTTGCCATTTGAAAGTTACAGTGGTGTAATGAAAGCTTTCATGTTACTTATTTTGCTCTTTATAGTTATGTCAAGATGATGACAGAGACAAGTTTCTCCCACTTTAAGGAATACGAAGACCACTTCCCTGTGTTGGTGGGAAAAGAAGTTGGCAGCTCTCAAGATTGTTGTAGATTTTGAACAATCCATCTAAAACATGTAGCAAAATTTCCAACACAGACAAAGCACATAATAAAACCTAAGTACTAACTTATCAGGCTCAAAGTCACAGAAATGGGAAACGAGAATTTTGTGAGGTCAATATACGTGACACAGAGAAACACCATTTACAATTCTGAGCCTTGGTTCCAGACACAGGTATTCTGTGAAGAGCACACGCTAAAGTCAGACACCTTGGCTTCCTATCCTGTTTGGCCTGTTATGAACTGTATAATGTTTAATTACTAAACACCTTGATTCAGTGTCTTCACCAATAAGTGAGAGATAATATTAATCCCATAGAACTAGATTTTCAGAAATAATTAAAAGAATAATAAGGTTTTAGTGTCTCCTGGTCCACATAATCACTACATTAGCATTTATTATTGTTATTACAATCAATAGTGAGCATGGAATGTGTGAACTCATAGTCAGATTAAGTTGTGAGAGCCATCAAGAGTTCAACTAGATGTTATTGTGATACTGAGAGTTGTGTTTCTAAAAGACTGGTAAAATATACAAAGAATGGGAACTTTTAGCAAATTCTAGGGTCTTAGGTGACTAGGCTGAAGACATTTAAATATCATAAGATCAAAAAAGGTAAAATTTTGTTACACGAAATAGCAGACTGGGTGGGGTTGCAGATCTGATTAAATTGATTCTATTTAACTTGAACCTAGATATAAATAGTATTGTGTCCTAGCAATAGTTTTCAAATGCATCCAGTTAACATCTTGACAAAGATGGCAAGTCATTATACAACTTCATCTGGCAAAAATGATTCCAAAATGTGTTGAGGATGTCATTTTTTTTCCCCTTAGTGGGTGTGTATCCTTTAAATCTAGGAAAATGCACAAAAACAGACATGTTGATGAACTCAAAATCATAATGTTAATATGTTTGTTTTAAGAAATTTGCATATTTTACATATTTGTAGTATTTGAGAGAATTTAGTCTTTTGCTATAAAGACTTGAGTTCCAATTTAAAATATGTAATAAATTAATTGATTCAGAATTGTGATTTTTATGTAAAAATCACAATTTTTAAGGACAGTATTAGAACGTTTTAAGATATCTTGACATCATATATATTAACGTGCTTTCTTTAGATTCATGAAAATTACTAGAAAATTTTTAGAAGGTTTGATAGCCAAAAAATTGAAATATTTAAATAGGAAATTGAATCTGTTAAATTTATAAGAAACCATTTGGGTCACTTGAAATATTTAAGGACTTTTAATTAATTAAGCTATAAAAATACCCCTAAAAATCACTGTCAAATTTTTTTGTTTTTAGTAAAACATAAGGTAGTAAACTGAATTAAGTACCAGATTTTAAAACTGGGATAAAATGAATTTTAATAGATAAAGCTGAATAAACTTTTCAATAATCTCTTCTTGGGGGAAAAAAATCTTTAAGGAAGTGTGTGTGTGTGTGTGTGTGTGTGTATCGTATTTAACAATCATAATCTTCAGACAACTTGGATAATTTATTGTCATTAATATCTTTCTATTCTTTTAGATTGTGAAATTTTTCTGTAAATTTAAATTATATTTGAAGATCTATTGGGGTTCAAGATATATCTGGGAGTCATGAATTGGATGATAAAAAGGCTTAATTTGTTGGCAGTTTTTGGGAAAGGATAATATACATATTTGGGGTATCCTTTGAAGTCTCAGAAGACAAGTATTATAGTTGAAGGTTGAGAGTGCCATTTATGATTGGAGCCTCTGGCTTGGGTAGGGTCCCGGGAGTAAAAGGGTCATTGAAAACAAAGGTATAAAGTACTTTTGGGAAAAGACGATTGTTACCTAAGAATGAGGAAATTTGGACACTCCTAAACTTTCTTCCACTTTTCTTTGTGTTTCTTAAGATAATGACATTTCTTCAGAAATTTGGGTGTTTGCACATTTCATATGATTCTCTCATTGTTTTCTCTTTGTTCTCCAGATTTTAGTAAAGAGCTTTTGTATTTGGGATTTTAATAGCTCTGGCTTTAGTAATTGCCTTAATGGAACCAAATATGGGATTTCTGCACACATTTAGAAAATTATTTTGGAGTGTTCAAAAATTCCCAGAGGAGGAGACTAGGAGCAAGGGGAAGAGGCAGGAGCTAGTATTTACTGATAATATAGCCTGTGCTTTACTTTCATCCTTTTGTGATCCCTCAATAACTCAGTTATCCTGGCATAATTATTCCTGTCGTAAGATTAAAAATAAAACAACCAAGAATCTGAGTGACTAAGGTCACTCAGTTAGTAATTAGTAAGTTGAGTGTCAAACCTATATTTGATGCCAAAATTTTATTCTTTCTAAAAACGGTAAAGAGAAATGAAACATAGTGATAAAATCAGAATGGTTTCCCAGCAAAAGATTTTTATTTTAGACTTCTCTGATACTGTATTTTTAATTTTTAAGAGAATGTTTTTATTCAACATTTATAATTGAATTGATCATAAGAAATCTATTTACTTATTTCTGGAAAGTAAATTATTATGTTCTCTGTCTATTAGGTTGAATATCTCACTCATTTACAGAAGTAATTTTTATTCTTAATTCATTTTTTGTATAGTTATTTTCCATTTTGTTTTTGCCATGTGATATTAACTAGTACAAAAACCTTAAAGATTTTCAGAAATATATGGAATCAATGCCAGAGGCCAAATTTATTTGCTTTCACTGGACCAGTAATGTCAATGTCAAGTGTGTTTTTCCCCCTTAGGATCTGTTTTAATGACCCTATCTTTAGGTAATTCATGACTTTGAATGCAAACCAAAGTGAATTGCATTGCCTCACACCACTGTAACAATTCATGCAGCCAGGCCAATGGGAGAACCCAATTAATGATGTTTGCATTGATTGGATGTGAGTCTAAATTACTGTAATGGACATGTTTACACTGCCTCATATATTTTTCCTATTGGCATTTAAGAAGTGTTATAACTGTTTTCTCAATGTATTACCAACTGGTTTGGGGAGGAGAGAAGATTACAACTACTTGTTCCCATTGCTAACTTGGTACCAGACATTTTGCTAAATATATTACAAGCATTTTCTCAATAGGATATAGGTTTTAATTACTTTGGGAGTTTTTGTTTGTTTGTTTGTTTGTTTTTTAATTTGCACTTTCTTTTGAGCAAAAGTTTTATCCTAACGCTGGTTTCAGAATGCAAAACAAAGGTTTTGATGATGGTTCTCTTAAAAAAGCTATTTTATTCCCACTATTACTTCAGTAGGATTCCTGAGAATGAGAGGAGATAAAATTAGAGAGAGCATGCGGTCTTCCACTGATAGGAAGAGCCTTGGTTCAGTAGCACTTGAGCCACAGGTAGTTTTGGGATTGGAAAATTGTCAATAGACTGCTGCTTCATTGAGATGACTTTCTGGAAAGACAATCTCCTGTGAGGATAGCAAGAGTTCAGAGGGTGTGTTCAGACTCAATATCTAGAGTGGAGTTATTAAAAACTCTTGATAGAGAATAACTATCAATTAATCACAAAGTTGATTAGGGACCTCTTTATGGCAATCTGATAATTGAGATCAATTTTCTCTCCTTTTTAGCCCTGGTTATGGTTATGATGAAGCATGCTGACAGCTGCATGATCTAGTAGATTCACCACATTCTTCATGGAGACACTATGTTTTTTTATTTCTGCATTATAAGTCTCCCTCTGACATTTATTCTTTCATTGAATAACAATCTTATAACTAGTCTTCGTCAAGAACATTGGCATCCTCGTAAAGTTACCATCTGATAATCATTTTTCCATGTGTAACCTTAGACATAAAAATTAACTTTAAAACATTTTTATTTCTAAGGCCGTGCCATAGAGACAGTGTTTTGTAGGGGCAATTTTAATAAGTCATTTCTATTTTAAAAAGATGAAAATTAGAAAAGGCTTAAATGGCTCCAGAATTTTTGATGGAGTTGGGCTTAGCTTATAGAAATTTACTATTACTATCCCTCTTTTACAGATGAAGAAATTAGCTTGCATAATGGCCTTTCCTATAGCTGATCTGGCAGCTAAATTTTAGAGATGGAAATAGACCTGAGTTGTAACAAATATTTTGGCTTTTAGTAACTAATTACAATATTTAAGCTCTCATTGAAAGATGAGGTAAATGATTTGCTTCTAAAATATTAGTTTCTCTGCGTTTTAAATATTACAAAGACTGACAGCTTAAGGCTTTAAAGATTTCTTCAGTTATAAATGTCTTAAACACAATTTCTAATGGTGGTTGTTAAACCAGTTGAAATCAAATGTTGTTATGGAATTAAAATATGGAATTTCTTTTTCTAGGGACACACAATTTGCAATTCTTGATTCACTTTCCTCTGAGCTAATTCAGTTCTTGCTTTTCACATGGGTAATATTTATTCTTTGGTCAATGTTTGATAAAGTAATTGAATAATTATCTAAATACTGTAGGGTGCATGTTTGAGTGCCTTGTATTTAGCCATAGTTTGTAAACTAGTAGAGTTTAAATTAAAAATATGTTATGAATGTGTTTATATCTATGTTTATATACCTAGTTTACCAATTCATCAGAAAATAAGTCATTTCAATTTATAAGCTGGTTACTTGGTCCAATGAAAAAACTATTTAGACTGTGACAGTCGAATTGTTTGTACATGTAGAAAAAGATAAGCCAGTTATAATCCTCATCTTGATTTGTTAAAGTAATGAAGACATGATGGTACTGTCAGGCCTAGGGCAGAATGCCTGAAACTATCTCACACTAGCATATTGATTACTTTGAATTAAAGTTATTTGACAGGCAGCTGGTACCAGAAGGGCATCTTGACTCTCCCTTGTCTCCCTAAATACCGGAAATAAATCTCTCCTTTGAAAGGTGCCCTCTCGTCTGAAAGAGACAGCCTTCTTGCTAAAGCTAAGACATCTGAAGGTGAAGAGGCTGATAAACAAACCTTGCTGCCTCTTTATTAATTTATTACCCAAACCCAAACTTTGTTTAGATTCCTCCCTAATGAAGACCCAAACCTTGCTTAGATTCATTTCTAATTTTTCTTGTCCTGTCAATTCTTCAAAAATTTTATTTATGTATTTATATTTTATTTGTTTGTTTAAAATTTTTTGGTCTAATAGTATAAAACACTGTCTGGTTCATCATTTCTCTGAGCATCATTATGATTCTCCCATGGGCATGTATTAAATGTTTTTTCTTGTTATTCTTGTTTTGTGTCAATTTTATTATTTTATTATTTGTCTGCCACAAGAATTTAAGAAGGGGAGATGCTTTTCCTCTCCCCAACAATATGGAGTGGGTGCCATCACTGTTTTCTTCTTCATGGCAACATTCATTTTCTACAAAACTTCAGGGGACACTATTTACATAAACTATGTTTAGTTTTTTCTCCCTGTTTTACTGTGTGTTTCTTTTTCTGCTCAGTTGCCTTGAGTTGTCTTCCAGAAGCATCTGTCAAAATATTAAGTGATTTTTGATGACACCAATAGCTTACTTGAGTTTTTGTGTAGGAGTGAGACATGAACTTTAAGTTTGAAGAAAGTCTTTGAACTCTTAAGTAATAACTCAGGATCTGATAGACACACAGATCCTGTAGGAGAAAAATAAACTGGTTTACTATAATTTTCTCTACTACCAAAAGATATTGTTTGTGCAGAAAGAAAGGAATAGAAATACCACTAGTAGTATTGGAAACCGTTATTAAATACATAAGTACTTAGAAGTTTTTCTTTTGTCTGTTAGTAGAGAGGAAAATTTTTCCTCTGCCATTCTACGTTATTTGGCTTGCCTAATAACCAAATTAACATTACACAGATTAACAGGAGAAAAACAAATTTAATTAATGTATGTACAGGGGTTCCTTTCGAATGTGAGACCTACAGTCAGCCAGGCAATTGAAGCTTATATGCCATCTTGAGCTGAGGAGAATGGAATTAGTGTCTCAGACTTCAAAAAGGAGGAAGACAATTTACAAAAAGGGAAGAGCAAGTGGTTGGGAAACAAATGTTTGCTATGCCATGCAAAGACAATGGGACACAGAGAAGAAATAGATTTTAGGTCTTGCTGAGCTCCCCTATAAGTATACCACACCTAGCCTATATTCTTTGCAGTTATCCCTGGTGTTAGTTCTCTTCTTAGGCTAGGCCTTCTAGCTAAATTATTTCAGGTTTTGAAGCAAGAGTTAAAAAAGCTCTCCTTGAGTTTTTGGGGCCTCGATTCTTTTTAGCTGGAGTGTCCACATGCCAAAGTAACATATTCTGGGGAGACTTGTTCTGAACTCCTTCACTGTCAAAGCACTCTAGTGTTGCAAAGTCATTTTATATCTGTTCGAGGGAGACAGGGCTGCTCTCTTCAAAGGCTCATAAGAAAAGAGTAAACAGTGTGACATCTGAAGAACAGGAAGAAAGTAGAGATGAGAAAGTATTTGTGGTATTCCTCAAATCAAAAAGAAATTTGAAAGTATTAATAAAATGTCTCCCTGGGAAGCTGAACCATGTTAATATCAACAGATGATGGAATGATTTAGTGTATTTATTCAATTCTTTTTAAAAATATTGAAAGGATAATATCTTAATTGTTAAGGTGTTCTAATTTATCTTTTTATAATCCTTTTTTATGTGTGTGCATGTGTGTGTATGTTTTCATTCAGATCTAACTTATTAAAGAGATGTATCAGTTCCCTTCTCTTTGATATACAGGTACAGAAATCATTAAAATATGTGAAGCCTGAGGAATCAAATGGGTAGATTACTGATGCATTTGTTTACAGAGAAGAGTGCCTTTCATCTCAATAATATATTTTTAGGCATTCAGCCTACAGGAGGATATAGCTTATCACTTTTCTTCCATACACCCAGAGAAAATCATTTGTTCCTTTGCATTCCCTTGAAACCAATCTAGAATGTTTATATCACATGTGTTAATAATTTTCAGGAAAAGGCAAATCATGAACTCATACAAGGATAAAATGAATACGTGATAAATATTGAACTTAATTCATTATTAACTCATAATTATTACACAGTTAATTCAAAAAAGGAATGCTAAGAACAGACCTATTTTGAAATCAGGAATATTAAAATGAACGTGCAAATGGGGGCAAACTGGCATCAAACAGTGCAGGAGGGAAGTCAATTGAACTTTTACCAGAAAAAATTTATTTTCATGTCTTTAAGTAAGAATCATTTTTTCTTGCCATGAATTATTTATAACTTAATGAGTTACCTGTAACTTGTAAATAGCTTAGAGGCAGTAAAAGACTAAAATCAGATAACCAGGAAAGTATGTGGTAAAAAATACATAGTTGTTCACTGGAGATATCTGATAATCTTTTATGCTTATTTCAAAATGTCTTATACACTCTTCTAGTTGACATGTGGGCTATGTTTATGATGATTTTCTGCATATTTATACAATTTTTTTCTTCTAGCTAGGTACTCTGTGCAAGAATTGCTTTGAAATATTTTTGCCTTTTCTTTATTTAAAATATAGAAATAAATGAAAAACAGCTACTTCTTAAATAGATGGTGAAATAAAATTATAACTTTTGGGTGTTACTGGTCAACCACAATAAAAATTTCATCTTCATGGCATGATGTTTCATAACACACAATAAAAAATTATTCTTGGAAACCTAGGGAAGAATGATGCTTGTTTTGATGGCTAAAACTGGTTGATAACAACATTCTCAGTGTTGCTTCATGTACTTAATTTATGCTTTCGCAGATTTTATTGGTGAGAATTCTTTTGACTTCAGCTTAACCTAAGCATCAAACAAATAGAGAAAATGACAATAAAAAACATGGGTAGGACTTTAAGCATATATAGATATAGCCAAATCTATATTCAAATCAAACTCTATTATTTTACCCCTTAGGGACTGTAACCATAGAGAGTGGTAATTAACTTTTTCTGAGACTTAGTTTCCTCATTATTTAAATTGAAATAATAAAACCATAACCCAGGGTTGTAATGAAGATTATATAACATTTAAAAAGCTTAGCCTAGTGCAGAATGCATAAATACTGTTTTCCTTCTTTCCCTTTTTTCTATTTTAAATTAAACAAATGAGAAAAAATTCAAACTGAGGTCTCAAACTCTGCTGAACACAATATAAAACCTGAAATTAGCTTGAATATTCATAATGTAAATTAAAAAAAAACGTATTTTTGTTTAAAAGCTTAGTTTGTAAGACTTAGTTTGTAAGACTATTAACTTGAAGACAATGCATTTTAAAGGTAAGACAACTTTTAAAAATCAAATATCTTCTTCCTAATAATTAGAAAAAACCTAGTTTATTACAGAGCTTTCTCACATTTCACTTGTTAGAAGTAAAAATGTCATAATATGTCTGAAATGCAATTGTTTAATCTCTGATCTCACCATGTATATGTGTGTACGTGTGTGTCTTTAACTCTTTTTAATTAAGGAAATTTTAGTCATCCAATTCAGAAAACAGGTTAGTCTTTGTATTTATATTGCAGAATAGAGAATATCATGATTGAAACAAAACATTCAATATACATTCAGATTTGGTCTAACATGCTCATATTACTTTCATATATGAAAATAAAAACTAAAAACCAGCATCTTGAAAGGTGTAACTACATGTAAATAGAAGTATATGTTATTTTCTTTGCCTATAGATATATGTGATTTTTTATGCAATATCCTCACAGTTTTGAGTGGGCCTTTTAGTTACCACAGCAAAAAGATAATATGGGAGCTGCACACTTTAATATAATTTTAAATCATACTTATTCTCTCAGAAACATAGAGAAAGAGAAACAAATGTTGCCCTTTTTGTTCACTGAAAATTTTATGGCAGCTACACAATTACTTTTTTTTTTTTTTCCTAAAAGAGCTGTATCTAACGAGTGTAAACATTTGGAGCAATTTAAATTAATGCACCATTTATTTGTCAATTAATTGTCAGAACAGTTTTGTCATTTTGTCTCCTCAACATTACCTACTATTTAAAAACAAACATAAGATTAAAAAAAAAATCACAAAAGACAGATGTAACATGTCCTCTTAAAAAGCATCTGAATAATACGAAATTAAATGCTGAAATTCCCATCGATGTATTTAGAGATTTGGGGGCATTGATGGATATTTTAAGGCACATGTGAGGTGCATGATTCTTCAATAGAAGGTTGTTCAGAGACCTAAAATTTTCCTCTAAGATCCGTTCACAGGAAAAAAAATAAAACCTCCAAATTTTATTGCAACTAATTCAAATCCTTCAGGGGTTAGAGCCCAGAACCCAGTAGACTGTATCATAAGAATTCCAGCCTTTACAAATCTCTCTTGGGGAAGCTGATGTGACAAGGTGGGGGTCACATGCTGGAGAGAGCCGACGATGCTCATGTGACCAGAATTCCAGGTAAGTTTGATTTATGGGCTGCTCAGATGTAAACCAAATTCTACTTCCTTCTCATTAGTGATAATTAACAATTAATGGAGCAGGAGAGAAGTCAATCTTACAAGATTCATTTCTTTTCTAAGAGTTCTGATTATAGGTCATGTTTTTCCTTTAGAAAATTTACCCACACTAAAATTGTGTTTAATATAGAAAAAACAGTGCCTATATCTCTGAATTAGTTATATCACGTATCAGTAAAACCTCAAGAATATTAAGACCAATTTCAGGAAAAGGGTAATTTGGAATGAAGAAAACTTTGCATTATCTCTCTTTTTAAAAAGGGTTAAATGACTAGTCTATTGTCCATGTCCATGAGTCTCTGCTTGTTTGTTCTGTTCGTTTGTTGCTTTTAGGTTTATATCCTACATATAAATGATATCATGTGGTTTTCAACTTTTTCTTTTTGGCTTATTTTGCTTAGCATGATTATCTCAAGGTCTGGTTACAAGAGGATAGAGGGGGAAGGGGAGGTAGGTGGGGTAAAAGGAGTTAAATATGTGGTGACAGAAAGAAATCTAACCATGGGTGGTAATACAATGCAATAGATATATATAACTTACTGTTGAATTGTACATTTGAAGTTTACTGGATTTCATTAACCAATGTCACCATAATAAAAAAAAATAAAAATTAAAAATGGGTCAAATGCAGTCGGATATATAATGATTAAGAATAAAAAGTATTGGCAAAGATGAACTTGGATTTGAACTGTTAGCACAACTGTTTGTTCAAAATGGAATTGCTCGTCCTGCCCATTACACTGCTCCTACTACAATATTTTTTATAGTAAGTAAAGATTATTGTCTCCAGTTAGACCAGACATTTTGAAGCTTTTCTTAATAGTTTCCTTACTATTTGTAGCCTAAAACTATTTAGGCTATTGCTTCTGCTTCCTAAATATAGTTAGAATTTGTTCACTTCCCTTTTTCTCCCTACTCCTCAGTCTGGTCTAAACTACAGACAGTCATCTCTCGTGTATCCTGCAGAAACAGTTGTAACTGGCCACTCTGCCTTAGGGTTTCAGTGTTCATTTAATCAATTCTCGATCATGTCTTCAAAATCTGATTATGTCAATACAACTCACTCTACCTCCCTCCACCCTTTCACTGCCCACACCCCACCCCCCCAATCACATACTCAACACATACACCAACCCTCTTAAGGAGAAATTCTCAAATGTGGAGCATGGTTAATTGCTTCCTGGCCTCTGTCTGTCTCTGCAGACTCTAGAATCACCATATCTCAAGCCACATATCTGCCCTTTAACCAGCTGGCTTTGAAGAATACAGTTTTTGTGCCAACATTCCCATCAGAAGTCCAGAGACTCACTCTGATGGGATGTATAGTTTAGTTTAGTATGGATTGGGTAGCCAGGTATGGAGTTACTTTGCTGGAACTATGCATTTTTCTAAACCAGAATTATGAATGCTTTGTGTAAGGATAGAATGGATGTTAAGGAGACAATCCACCAGTACCCAACTAGAATCGTGTTTCTAGAATTTTAATGTGCATAAGAATAACCAAGATGTGTTAAAATCAGATTGTAGTATAGGGTGGGGCATGAGATTCCACATTTCTAACAAGTTCCCAGGTAGTGTTGATGCTGCTAGTCCACAGATCTCTGAGTAGTAAGGTGTAAGAGTGTTTAACTCCCATGTGTATCAGATAAAATAGAATCATTAAAGCTTAGGTTTTGAGGCCAGAGAGGCTATGATTAAAATCCTGAACCTAATTTTTACCTTTTGGCTGACTTTGAGAAGTTACTTAAGATCTGTAAGCCTAAGTTTTCACATCTGTTAAATAATGGTACCTATCTCAAAAGTATGTTATGAGTATTAAATGAGATTATATATTCATAGAGCTTTGTATAGGTTTGGGAGCCATTAATAACTATAGTAAGTTTGTGATATTGTTATATTGCTATCGATTTATGAGATAATACAACAGTAAAAATTCCTCAAAGATTACTCTCAAAGTTACTGTATTCAGAGAAAAAACAACATGGCTATGTAAAAATCTGTAAGATCTCATTAAACTAAAAAATTTCATTATCAAAACATAAAAACATAATTATTAACAAAATCAATAAAAATATAGGATATTTATAATTCATTTAATGGGGACAGAAGTAATAAAGTTTTCCCTGAGTCATATGTATATAAAATTGATAAGGAAAAGACAATTTGGAATAAATTTTTTCCTAAAGGTCCAAAAAGATTTAGTTTCAATTTATCTACTCACAAAATTAATGTCGTTATTTAATGAGAGTAAGGTTTAGATATTGTCCAGCTAAAAGAAATATGTTCATTCATTTTTTTCAGGTATATGTAGAATTCACTGAAATAAGATACATGTACATAAGTCTAAATTGCACTTAGATGCCAAATTATAACTTACTTTTGGAAAGTTAGTTCTTTCTTGAACTTTATAAGAAAAGCAGGATATGTTAGTTTTGCCTTATTGTCCACTTGGAGTAAATGACTAAGAAAAAGATTAGAATGCAAGTGTTATATTTTTCCCTGTGATTACTATTTCTGGTTGAAAGGAAGGAACTCTAGTCTTTACTATATGAACTCATTTGCATTTGGCTACAAATTGAGAACAAAATCAGGGGCAGGGAATAGGTGGGGAATTGTTTTAGCCAAATTTAAAGTGAGTTGTAAAGGAAGATTGACTGTAACCTTATAGGTGAAGATGCCACGGACCCTTCCCACTGTCCTCTTTGGGTTGAATTAGGAGGAATATACTTCAATATTATGGTCCTTAAAAATTATAATATTTTAAATTCAGATATTTGTGCAATTAGCAATGAAATCCCATCTTCATGTTAAGGTCCAATGCTAAATTTGTAAAACGAAACATACAAATGGAGTGGGAAATATAGATATAAATTGAGATGAATATTTAAAATGCAATGTAGGAAATAATCTCTTAAGTTTTCATAAGAGGAGTTAATATTTTACACAAAGTGGATGTAATAGACCTGACTTGAAACTGAACTCCAAACTTAGTTAAAGAATAAGGAGAGAGAGAAGAAAAAGATCATTTCATGAAAGTCTGATAATACTTGCTTCTTGAATTTATTTAAGTTTGATTTTCATGCGACTTAGTTTGGGGAGAAAATAGTAGAAAGTTTTAAGAGAGTGAGATGTTCTGGACCAATTCTGTCACTCCCAGCTGTGCCCTGTCTCTATCAATTGAACTATAGAAACAGATCGGAAAACAAAAATAGAAGTATTATGCAAGAATTGTAGGATGGGGGATGAGAGTGGGTGTAGTGTGTGTGTTTTGGGGATGAGGGTGGAGGATCCCTGAAATCATTTGTGTTATAGGAGAAAGAAAGGAGAAATTAGATCAATGTGTCTACAAGAAGCAGGCATCTCTAATCAGGTTTTCTCCCTTGTTTCAAAGGTTGTTTTTTATGTTGCTTATCTACACAGCACTTGAGAAATACTTGTATAAAGAAAAAGATGATAAAGAGAGATAGGGCTTTAATGTCACATTATTTTTCTTTACTTTTGGACAGTGATTTTTGCCCCCAGGTGACACTTGGCATTTTTGCTTGTCACACTGCAATGAAGGCGCTTTTGGCATCTAGTGAATAGAGGCCAAAGATGTTATATATCTTACAACATATAGAACCATTCCTACAAAAAAATAATTATTCCACCCAGAATGTTAATAGTGCTGAGGTTAAGAAATCCTAGTTTAGGATTAGAAAGCACTCACTGCTTATTTGTTTCATTTATTTATTTTAACAGGAATAGAAGGGAACTTCACCAGCTGCAGGTATTCCATTCATGTTTTGTTTTCTTTTTAATTACCTACCTAGTCAGAACAGCCAACTAATTTTATTTTCTTTCTCTAGCTAATTGTCTTAAAAAAGGTCGACTTTCTTTTTATAAATTTCTCAAACTGAGATAGTAGATTGAATTTTTTCAGGAACAATCTGAGGCAGGTATTTAGATTTGACATTTTGTAGGGAAGATTGTTGAATCATTAGCTCTAGAGTAAGAATGACCATTAATCCCAGCTTTAAATTTCTCAACTGTGAAATGGACCTATACTTGGAATTAATTTATAGGATTATAATATATATTAATTAAAATGATTCATATAAAGCATTTGAAAAGTACCTAGCATAAGATAGGTGCCAAATAACCACCCACTGCAACCTTCATCATAGGCTCTATTTATCCTCGAGCTCCTCAACACCTTTGTTATTATATGAACTACATGTTGGTAAGTTGAATTCTTTTAGCCTCTCATCGGGGAGACTACTTGGGGAATCATAAAATAATAGTGGATTTTATGAGTAGAAATGGAACCAATAAATTTGCTAGATTACCTAGAATTTGATGTAGCTGAGGATTATTGAAAATTCTTTTCCAAATTATGATAATAAAATTAGAATAAATTCTGTGTAATTTTTCTTATTAGACTAGCTTTTGTTCATGCTATTATAGAATATACTTAATCCTTCTGCCCCTTGGCTGCCTTTTTAGATATTTAACTGGGTGCAATTATGTCCTTCATACCTGGATTTCATATTACTCAGTACATTAATACAAAAACTAATGCTATCTGTGTACAAAAATCATAATTTACTCAACAAACGGCATTGTGCTAGATTCCATTAATGCAGAGCAATGTAAGACAAGCCCTAACCTTGAAGCATACATATGTTTGAGAGGAAGACACATAGAGAGAAGTTGCAGTAAACTGTGGTAAATGGTATGCTAGACACATGAAATAAGCACAGCTGTTCAAATCCAACATTTGTGAACTACAGTTAAGTAAATGTATA
>NW_006433024.1:14738940-14744696 GCF_000325575.1 Pteropus alecto | reverse complement strand
TTTTTTGTAAATTCAAGCAATGGTGGTCAGGAGTCATAGAGATGGAAATTGATTTACATCGGTGTATCCATTGGATATTGTACTCTCCATATGGTATCAAATATTAAAGTGAGGTGTTTATTATAGAAATTTGTTGTGACATCACCCACCACCAGAAAAAAGATATTTTGTTTGCATGTAAGAAAGTATAAATAACTTTAATAGAAGAGTGAAGCTCTGGTTTTACCTTTTTCCCTATACACGGCCTACAGATATTAGATTCAGTTCTGGGTGAATCATCTTAAGGGTTATAAACACATTGAGGGTAGAAAGAGTAGTCAAGAAAATATGGTAAACCCAAATAATATGATATGTAAATAGTTTAAAAAACTGGGTATAAACAGCCCAGCTATAATAAGTCTTGTCAGGCTTATTATTTTTTTCCAATATTATAATAGGTATTAGACCATGAAATATATTGTATAATAAACTTAGTATTTTTTTCCAATATTATAATAGGTATTAGACCATGAAATATATTGTATAATAAAAATGATATAAGTAGAACTATTGGGTTTATTGTTTCATCCTATATAGAAACATTAAAATAAAGGCTTAAAAAATATGAAATGAGTCATCTTAGGATGCAGAGAGTTCTTCTTCATTCAAGGTGTTTGTTCACAGGACTGAAAAAAGATGACAGAATTACTGTGGAGGTATTCCAACATCAGATGGATAGTAATAAATTATTACTCTTTCCAACACTAAGAAATTCTGATTTTTAAAATGGAAAACGAGATTAATTTGTACTTGACTAACATTACTAATGAAAGTTAGGAATGAATTAAATGTTGAATACTATTATGGGCTGCATTAAAGTATAAAGAAATAAAATTATACCTCTGGTGACCCTTGGGTCTGTCACAGAAATGAGATGTCTATCTCATGAGGCTATTACAGTCAGCAAAAAATTTAAATAATGACAATGAAAGGGTGGCTGGCTTCCCTAACTAATGAAAGTTCAATATCTTTTAATTATATTGGTGAACAGTACGGTTGCAAAATATGACTTAGGAGCTCTAATTCAGTACTGTAATGAGTCTTTTCATTTCAGCTCGAAGCTGTATGCTTTTAACTATCCTAAGAATCTGATATATGCCATTGCCAAAGGACAAAGAACTCAATGTTTTTGACATGGTAAAGGGAAATGGCTGCTTAGAGAACAAAACATTTTAAAAATTCAATTTGTTTCAGCAGTCCTTCATTACTGTTTACCCTGTACCAGTCTCTGTACTAGATGAAAGAAGTAATACAAAGGTCAATAAGGCATGAAAGTTGGTCTCAAGGTACTCACTGTCTAGTGTGAGAGAAAAACATGTTAAAAGTATCTGTTACAGAAAAGATAAAGTTTGTTAATGAAACTATGCCCCCCAAACCAGTGCACAAATAAAGTGCACAAATAAAGGTTATTAGATCTGCTGGTGGATGGTGATGACAGGGGAAGGAGAAGGTCAGAAATCTAAGAAATTTAAGAAGAGCAAATTACATTTCAACTGTGTTCTAGAACACTATATAATTCATCAGATTAAGCCTTATAACCCCTTAAGAGTAGGCACAATAAACACAGCTAAGTATAGAATAAAACCATGTGAGAGTATGACACAGTTGGTGTGGTTAGCTGTTGGGTGTCTATGTTGGCAAAGTGAAATTATGGAGTTTGATAGAATCATTAGCACACAAGATTGGATCCATTAAAAATCTTAAACTTGCCTTCCGGTGTGAGGGTATCTCATTGTGGTTTTGATTTGTATTTTCCTAATAACTGGTGAAGCTGAGCATCTTTTCATATATTAAAAACTAGTCAAACAAGACTGCTCCTTTGAGATGCATGCCATTCTGCAATATTAAAATTTCTACCTACCCACCTAGTTACGCTCACCTTCTGTTTTCTAAATTTCAATCTCTACAATTTATCAAGAACCTTAGCATCTGCTGAAGCTATTTGACTAAAACACATATAATTTTTACTAATGTCAAGTCTATGTGGATGATAATCCTGCAAACATTTTGGCCTCTCAGTTTTCTTGATGTCCCAACTCCCAAGGGCCTTTTCACTTTCTTCACTTCAGCCAGCCACCTTCAAATTCCTACCTTTTAATTTGTTATTGTGAATTTCATTCCTCCAAAGACAGTACCTCAAACATTCTAAACTCTGACCACATCTTTTTTCTCAGATGACAAGCTTAATTATGTCCAATATAACCATCCTTCACCTTTATTTTCATCTCCAGGTCCTTCTACATTCTCCTTTTTAATCCTTTAGCTCTCAAATTCTCTATTTGCCAACCTACCCAAAACACATTGTTTGGTTCATCATTTTAAAAACACACTTGTCTATTCTCTAAACATTCTACATCATTGTTCCTACAGAGGCATTGACAGAGATGGTAATTGAATTAATCAAAGCAAAAGAATATTTGAATTTTTTAGCCTTTTCTCAGTGGCAAAGAGTTTGACCAAGTATAGCATCTACCACTACTTTGAGAAGAGAGAGAGATGCTCACATTTGGACATGGAAACTTATAGAAATATCTTCATTTTTTTTGTACACAGATGAAATTTTGTAAATAGTACATACGATAGAACTGAATGAGTAATTTGTTTCTGTACATATCTTATTAAATTTCTAGCTATTATTTTTCCTACATACACCTTTGCATTATAGACTTTATCTTCTGATCATGTTTCAAATCCATACATTTCTTACTGTCTCCTCTGCAATTATTTTAGACTAAATTGTCATCACGAGGAGACTTTAATATGCTCCTAACATGGAATCCCTACTTCCACATTTCTTCCTTTCCCTATTCTGATTCATGTAGACACTATAACTGGTTATATTTTTCAATTGTAAATCTTTCCCTTTTACTCTTTAAACATTTCAGTGCCTACTTGTCATTTTGGGGTAAAGGTCTTACAATGCTTGGCACATAGAAGTATAGATGTCTATTTATTTAATGAAAGAAGGCCAAAAGAACTATGTCAGCATATAGAAGTAATATTTATTGTTATATAGTATATTCTGTTGTTCTTAAGTGACCACCCACATACATATTTAATGCTGTTAAAAATCAAGACATATTTTACAGTTGAAATTCCTGTGTTCCAGGTGGTTTTCACATTACAGTTGTCAAGGCAAGCACTCTGTAAAATTGCTTTTGCGAGTGGCGGCTATAACTTCTTGAGTTTTTAGTCAACAAATCATTGGTGGACCATTTGAAGATGGAATATGAATCCTAATTATTGTCTCTAAACTTTCTGTTGAAACTGTCTGCACTAAAAGTTGCAGAACGGGTGTCAGTGACTTGAGGAGCAGCAATCAAAGAGACAATACTGGAACACTTTCAAGTAAAGGTTTATGTGGCAAACTTTATTCACTCAATGATTAATAAAATATTAACATACTTTATAACCAATGGGATCTTATATTTAATGCAATTTATTAACATCCACTATTTTATAAAGTTCCGGACCATTTTATAGATTTGTTTTTCTTTGGCAAAATTATAGAATTATAGATATATTGGGCATTAGAAATCATGTAGTCCAGTTTTCGTGTATTGAGGTTACAAATCTTAAATGATGAAAAAGAGTTACTTCACTATTTTCAAGGAGCTAGTTACCAATGTGACAGATTCAATGTTTGTGCCTTGTCTGTTGGATCTATGTTGAGTTATTCATCTCCTGATATTATCTGGAAAAACTGTATCTCAGCAATCTGCTTTTGTACTGGGAAGAGCTGGCTTCTTAAACAGAAGATTCTAAAAGCACACTAAGATGGTAAGAAATTTCTGAAGCCTATTTTATCCTTTTTCTCATAACTTGCCTACCTGCCATGTGCTATGGGGCCTGATTCAAATGAATTCTTCACAAAATATGGATACCAAAAATATGCCTTGCTTCAGAAAAAACTTCCTCATTTACCTCTACCACCAAGAGGAGGGAAAAAGCCATGATTAGCAGCTTTTCCTTGAGAAATTTTTTACACTTCATATTAATTTACTCTAAGCTTCTCATAAATAATAGAAACCACCAATGAATCTAAAAGGTTTTTGATTTTCCCGTATTCAAGTTAGAGTCAACTTTTTTTAGCTTCATTATAGTCATTTAACAGGAATTCAAATTAGGTTGGCAAGCTGAGATATACTCAAGAAAATGTATTATTTTTTTTCTTTATTGTTTCCATCTCTAGCATAAAACATCTGTAAAATTGACAAGCCTGGTGACTGGACAATACTGAGTTTTGAATAAGTATCTGCTAAAATCAAAATAAAATAGAAAAAAAAGATGATTTTTCTTCAGT
Source organism: Pteropus alecto (assembly GCF_000325575.1). NCBI lineage: Eukaryota > Metazoa > Chordata > Mammalia > Chiroptera > Pteropodidae > Pteropus > Pteropus alecto. Next base: position 14,740,354 of record NW_006433024.1, on the reverse strand, counting down.
CTTGGATTAAAAGTGAGTTTATAGTCTATGCAGAGCCAAATATTAGCACCCAAGGAAGTCTTTCAAAAGGTCTTTGTTTGGCACTTCGTTTCTGGTGACAGATTTCTTTAATGGCACTGCTCTTTCTCATCTACCACTGACTCGGGGGTTTAACAGGAGAGAAAAACACACCATGTCAAGGAGCTAAGAAAGGCTGACTCCACTAGTTTCAAATAAGCTAGATATGAGCAGTAATATACAGCCATTTTATGGGATTTTCTTCCCTTTTTGTCCTCTCTTTTTTTTTTCATATTAAAAATGTTTCAAAAATCATTCAGTTTATATTTGCATTTCTCTTCTGAATGACCCTGAGCTCCTGTTGGGAATTTCGGAATAAAAATTAAACTAAATTATTTATTATTGTGATTCTGAGAGTGAACCTAGCATAGCTGACTACTGTGCAAAAGAGATGGGTTCTTGAAATCTATCGAGTATCTAAACAGGATGCTATGGAGATTCATAGTGTGAAGTCACTAGGTTAAGAGATGAACTTGCATTGGGTTTGTGCTCGGTGGTAGGAATTATTCAAGACCAGTCTGTTCCTTTACCTTAAATTACAGGAACTCCTCACCCTGAATTTGGTTGGAGTAATACAAGCACCAACCCAAAAGAAAGGAGATCATTGAGTTTTATTTTTACTCTTTCAGGCTAAAGTGTCACGATTTCTGGAAAGTTGAGTGCTGAATACACACATCATTTTTGGATGAATCGGCCAGTCTAAGGAGGTTTTATTAAAATGTGGCAATATCCAGTTGATTCATTATGATAATCCAGTGGATTATATTATAGAAGTGTAATAAATATAATCAAAGTCTCCCATACAGACAATATTTGTGTAACAGAATGATATGTGATATTTTCTGCTATATGCCTGCTTGGTTGTTAAGTAGACATTGTGTTTTTCTTCTCATTGTGCATTTCTTATTTTCTGGTTATTTCTCTGCCGTTCTTCAGACGTCCATATCTCTTCTGAGCAGTCCTCCTGTTTTGAGAAAAGTGACTTCAACATTGGTTTACCATGAAGCATGTGGCTGAGGCCCAAGCGAATCCGTGAATTATTATCTTTTGTATTATTGATTCAAAGATAAATGGGTACCCAAATGGAGGCCAATGAGATGCAAGATGTTAGTGGAGAATTTCCTTGAAGGAATCTTCCTTGCTCTTCAAACTCTCTTTCTTTCTATGGACTTGGTGGTGGAGCAGGCAAGTAGGGATTTATCAACAGTCATTTTGTTCCAAAGGGGATACTTTTCCTAGCTGATAACAATAGATGGCAGAGGAGAGGGGCTGAAAATTGGAAATTGAATGCTGGGTCAATGAATCAAGCAAATTGTGACACCTGACCTACTTCTGGCATCTGCGGTTATGTGGAATA
>NW_006433024.1:14731252-14738720 GCF_000325575.1 Pteropus alecto | reverse complement strand
TTAAGGGGGTTCAAGTTGAGCTTTTTGTTATATGCATCATAAAGTCCTAACTACTAGAATACATGCTTAAAAAATTTGACATAACTGAATAGAAATGAGTCTTATTCGTAGAAGATTCTTCAAAAGATACTACTGACCTTTTATTGTGGAATTAAGAATCATAAGCTGAGCTTCATTTTTCAGTTTGTCTTGTCGACTTGCATATTTATTTAAAATAAACACAAAACTCTTTGAATTCAGCAAAAATATTAATTAGGAGTGATGATCTACAATAAAGAATAAAAATTTTACACATTTGATTATATCATTAGGCATAATATATAAATATGAGTGTTAAATTTCCAGGACACCTCTAGAAACTATGGATAAGGAGAAGTGACCCCTTGGTCTTCAAACAGCAGCTACTTTCAATTGTAGAAAAAAGTTTTATACTCTATGTTTTTTTCCATGACATATTTGCTTTGCATCTCTTTGGGTTCTCTGCTGTAATGTTGAGACATAGAGGTTTCTCAAATTTCTTTTGGTGAGAAGAGTAATTAAGATCTGAGTCATTTTCATAAGAACATGGCACAGACCTAGAATTTACTATGGTATAGATTCCAGTGGAAAGACACTAACAGGCACTAATGCAAAAGTAGCATGTCGTGTGTGCTCTTAGAGATACACTAGTCAATACTCCTGGTCAGCCTGCTCAAGGGCACTCTCCAGATTGCCATGTTCAATAGATGCCAGCTAACCCTTTACCTCCAAATAAAAATCGAACAAGATTCATCATTCCCAAATTGTCTGAAGTTTTTTCTCCCTCCTTTTCCTATCATCTCTTATTATTCTTCTTTTTCTTTTGTTCCATGAAAATAGTTCAAAGGCATTCTCACACATGTGTGTAGAAACTTTTACAACAGCCAAGTAATATCTCTGATTAATATGCCCAAAATTTCCTTTAATAACTAAATAGTTCTGAGTTATTCTTTTACAGATCAGAACTGAAACCATATTTTCATTTCTTCCCTGACAATGCTCAGAAACACGAGTTACTATGAGCCCTCTATAGCACTGGGCCAAATATTTAGACTCCTACTTAAAATTATTATCCACCTTATCCTATGTTACCGGCATGTCTTATATCACTGTATCTCAGACACTTAGTGAAGTTCCATCTTCTGAGTCCATCTAATATCATGTAAAATCGCACCTTTATACTGTTCTGCACAGGCCATATTCAAGTTTGATTCATGCCTCATACTTCTGACTCCTCTGTCACAATAATTGTTCCAAACTCCATTACTGTACTTACTGGGATTTTCCATTTACCTTTATTGTTGATTTCTAATTTGATTTTATTGTGATTTGAGAGTAGACATTATATAAATAATATTCTTTCAAATTTGGTAAGGTGCGTCTTATAGCCTAGAATGTGGTTTAGCTTGGTGAATGTTCCATGTGAGTTTGAGAAGAATGTGTATTCTGCTGCTGTTGGATAAAATAGTATATAGTATATTATATATAAAATAGTATATAAAATAGTATATAGTATATACCCATTATATCTAGTTGATTGATGTTGGCTTTGAGTTCAACTCTGTCCTTACTGATTTTCTGCATGCTGGATCTCTCCATTTCTAATAGAAGGGTGCTAAAATCTTCAATATAATAGTGGATTAATTTGTTTCTCTTTGTAAGGATATTTTTGGTTTCTTTTTAAAATTTTTTCAATTACAGTTAACATTTAATATTATATTAGTTTAAAGTGTACAGCACAGTAGTTAGATATTTACATAACTTATAGAGTGATCCTGCAATAAGTCTAATAACCACCTGGCACCATACATAGTTATTACAATATTATTGACTATATTTCCTATGTTGTACTTTACATCCCTGCGACTATTTTGTAACTGCCAATTTGTACTTCTTAATTCCTTCACCTCTTTCACCCAGCTTCCAAACCCCTTTCATCTGGCAACCTTTTATTGTTCTCTGTATCTATGAGTTTATTTCTACTTTGTTTGTTTGTCTATTTTGATTTTTATATTCCACATATAAGTGATTTTATATGGTATTTGTCTTTCTCTGCCTGACTTATTTCATTTAGCATAATACTCTCTAGATCCAACCAAGTTTTCACAAATGGTAAAATTTCATTTTTTCTGGCTGAGTAATATTCTATTGTATACATGTACTATCTCTTCTTTATCCAACCATCTATCGATGGATACCTTAGGTTGCTTCTATATGTTGATTATTGTGAATAGTGCTGCAGTGAACATAGGTATGCATATATCTTTGAGTTAGTGTTTTGGATTTCTTCAGATGAGTACCTAGAAGGAGGATTTCTGGATTATGTTGTAGTTCTATTTTTAATTTTTTGAGAAACCTTCATACTGTTTTCCATGGCGGTGGCAGTAGTTTAAAATGCCACCAATAGTGCATGAAGGTTCCCTTTTCTCCGCATCCTCGCCAGCACATGTTGTTTGTTGATTTGTTGATAGTCATTCTGACAGTTGTGAGGTGATATCTCATTGTGGTTTTAATTTGCATTTCTCTGATGATTAGGGATGTTAAACATCTTTTCATATGTCTTTTGGCCATATGCATGTCCTCTTTGGAGAAATGCTTACACAGATTCTCTGCCCATTTTTTCATTGGATTATCTTTTTAGCATTAAGTTGTATGAGTTCTTTATATATTTTGGATATTAACCTCTTATCAGATGTATCATTGACAAATATCTTCTTCTGTTTAGTAGGTTGTCATTTCACTTTGTTGATGGTTTCTTTCGCTATACAAAAACTTGTGAGTTTGATATAGTCCTGTTTGTTTCTTTATTTATTTTAAGGGGTTTCCCTTGCTCAAGGAGATATATCCAAATATATATATATATGACTAAGAGCAATGTCAGAGAGTTTATTGCCTATTTTTTTGGCATTTTTTTTGGTTTAGGTTCTTACATTTAAATCTTTAATTCATTTCAAGATTATTCTTATATGCGGAATAAGAGAGTGGTCTAATTTTATTTTTTGCATGTATCTGTACAGTTTTTCCAGCATCATTTATTGAAGAGACTGTCTTTACCTTATTGTATATTTTTGCCTCCTTTGACATAGGTTAATTGACCATATAGACATGGGCTTATTTCTGGGCTCTCTATTCTGTTCTATTGGCCTATGTCTCTATTTTTATGCCAGTACCATGCTGTTTTGATTACTAAAGACTTAAAGTATAGTTTGATATCATGTAGCATGATACCTCCAACTTTGTTTTTCTTTTTTAAGATTGTTTTGGTTATTTGGGGTCTCTTGTGGTTCCATGTAAATTTTAGGATTATTTGTTCTAGTTCTGTGAAAAATGACATTGGTATTTTGATAGGGATTACGTTGACTCTATATAGCTTTGGGTAGTATGGACACTTTAATAACATTAAGTCTTCTTATCCATGCTTTCATTTGTTTGTATCTTCTTCAGTTTCTTTTTTCAGTGTCTTATAATTTTTCAAGTACAGATCTTTTACCTCCTTGATTAAATTTATTCCTATTTATTTTTTGATGCAATTATAAATGGGATCATTTCTTAATTTTCTTTCTGATAGTTTGTTCTTGGTGTATAAAATAGAGCCAATTTCTGAATATTTATTTTGTATTCTGCTACTTCCCTGAATTCATTTTATAATTCTAATAGGTTTTTTTTTGTGTGTGTGTGTGTACGTGTGAAATCTTTATATATATATATGAAACCATGTTATCGGAAGATGACAACCATCTTCTCCTTTTTCAATTTAGATGTTCTTTCTTTCTTTCTTTCTTTCTCTCTCTCTCTCTCTCTCTCTCTCTCTCTCTCTCTCCCTCCCTCTCTCTCATCTGATTTTTGTGGCTAGAATTTTTAATACTATGTTGAATAAACGCGATGAAAGTGAACATCCTTGTCTTGTTTCCAATTTTAAGGAACATGCTTTTAGCTTTTCTCCACTAAGTATGATGTGAGCTGTGAGTTTGTCATATATGGCCTTTATTATGATGCAGTATGTTCTTTCTTTTCCAGTTTTGCAGAGAGTTTTTATAAATGAATACTGTATTTTGTCAGTTGCTTTTCCTGCATCTATTGATATGATCATAAAATTTTTATCCTTCATTTCGTTTATGTGATATATCTTGCTAATTGATTGTGGATGTTGAACCAACCAGTATCCTAGGCATAAATTCCACTTAATTATGGTATATGACCTTTTAAATGTATTACTAAACTTAGTTTGCTATTACTGTGTTGAAAATATTTTCATCTATGTTCATCAAGGATATTGGTCTATAATTGTTTTTTTATAATGTCTTTGTTTTGGGAATTAGGGTAATGCTGGCTTCGTCAAATGAGCTTGAGAGCCTTCCCTCATCTCTAGCATTTCTCTTTGATGGTTTTAGGATTATCTTTTCTCTGCTTACAGTGCTCATCTGTTGTTGCATGCTGTCCACTTTTTCCATTGGAGCCTTTCGCATATTAATTATTGTTTTGTTTTTTTTTTTAATTTTTGGTCTGATAATTCCAACATACTTGGTTTATCTGGTCTGACTTTGCTCTCTCTTCAAATTGTGTTTTTTGCATTTTGGTATGATCCCTAGTTAAATACATAAATTTGCATTTTGGTATGATCCCTAGTGAAATACATAAATTTTTCTTGATACCTAGATATTTACCAAGGAAAAGTAACTCTTGCAAATAGGAGTTTTCTAATACAATGGTAGGAGAGGGGAAACATTCTGTAGCCCTATGATTAATTCTCAGTCTTTTAGTGAGCCTATGCCTCTGGATGTGAACTTCACAAGTGTTTCCCAGTTATTTTCTTCTCCTTTATATTGGATAGGATGAATAGAGTGGGCTGGAGTTGAGTGTTTCCATTTTTGCATGTAGAAGTCTAGAGCTGAATGTAGTTAGGACTTCTTCCCACAGGTCACTTAGGCCCTGATAATACCCCCAGAAGATTAGGCTCTTGTTAACTACTTTCTCCTGAGCAAGGGCCTTGTTAAGAACACCAGAATGCTTGGGTGTATTTCAGAATGTTACTTTTTTCTCTTCCTCTGCCAGAAGCATGAGGGGATTTTCCTCATGGAAGTAACACTCAAAGCATTTGTGGGGGCCCTTTAGACTGAGTCTCTTTGGAATTTTTAACACTCAGAGCTGTCCATACCAAGATTCTAGCAATTTATCAATTACAATTCAGATTTTTCTATCCCAGAAAATTTTCTCATGATGAGTTCCTCTCCTGATTTTCTGCTCAGGTAAGCCACATCTCCCTGTATTTGCCTGCCTGTCTCTCCAGTCTTGGGGCCAGTAGTTTTTCTTGTGTGCTCACCTTTCTTACAGAACCGAGAAAAGTTGTTGATTTTTCAGTCTATTTAGTTTTTACTGTTATTAGGATATAGTGGTGATTTCCAAGCTCCTTACTTGCAGGACTTGAAACTGGAAGTCTCTGTTTAACTTGTTCTAGCTTTTATCATCTGTTAAATAGAGCTATTAATAATACCTACCATAGAGGTTGTTTTGACTCAAACATGTTTACTGATGACTTAATATATTTCCAACTATTCTAGAAACTTGGAAATAAGGAAATGTGAATATTGAACGTAAAATGCTTGCATATTAAGTGTTTTATAAATGTGAGATATTAGACCATTTTAATTTTTAAATTCAAAGAATAGATGTGATAGCCATTAAAGGACAGAAACTTATGTAATTTACATATTAATGTATTATTCCTCTCATTCTCATATATTTTTATAAAACTTACATTTAGTCCTTGACCATTTTATATTTAGTTTCAATATAGTTTCATTTTATTATTTATATAGTACTTGGTCATGTGAAAATTTAAGTAAATTGATGATCCCTAGTTAAATAAATAAAAATTTATAATGTATGATGTAAAAAAAATATTCTTCTGATTGACAAATATAAAAAAATACTAACACTATAGATAATTATTCTGTATTTATCTAACACCTTCAGGTCAATGAAAGTGTAGAGTCACTTTATTTAAGCAACAAATAAGAGTACTTTAAATATTATAAATTATGCTAGAGAAACCTATAGTTTTGTTTTGCCTCCAAATACACGTTTAGAACATAATAACAATGTTCAGGCATAAACAGTAGAGTTTCTGTTGTTTTTCATCATTAAACAAGTCTGACTATTAGAACAGTTTATCACAATACCATGTTAGTTTTTCATTTTTTGAGACCTTGACTTAGGCCATACTGAAAAAAAAAATGAATATCAGATCTTTTGCGATAGATAGAGCTCCATGTAGTGAAAAATCTAATCAATGTTTCCTGACTCACAGGGTGGACTTCATTATTCATTGCCTACTGCTAACAGATGGTTGTCCACAGTCCTGAATTGGAGGAGCCTCATTCATTCCCCAGAGGCCATATGTTCTCAAGCAAAACTACTCTCCTCTTTGAAGTCACTCCATCTTAGTACAGGCAAAATTGGGTTGGCAAAACCAGAAATCTGTGTGTCACAGTTTAGTTGCATTGTCAGTTGGTCCAGATAAAATGCATGTTTGGAGAGGTCCAGAGGTTGTAGTTATAATTTTTCCTACTTACAAAACTTAAAGTCAAAAAATAACTTACCTATAGTAAAGCAAATCACTGTACTTAGGACAATTTTTCAGGATACTGTTTCAGAGGTAATTTGGTCACTGACGGGTACTATAAGAGTGTATTTGGAAGAAGAGACTTCCAAAGATTAAAATTTGTGTGAGAGCATGTAATGTTATTAATTTCAATGGAAGGGGCCTTCTCTGAAACAATTCTAGAGATTATTTAACAACGGAATAGGTAATCTTTTCAAATTAGGCAATGCACATACACATAAGCTTATACATAAAAGATTGTAGAAAGTATGTGGATTGACTCAGTGTCAATAATTTTAGCAGAGGGATGAGAATGACAATGATGTACATTTATAATACAGTTTCAAGTGCCATTTAATATTAATTATTTCATTTAATCCTCAGGACACCCTCTGAATTACTTTCTTTAATCTTCAACTTTCAGTTGAGAGATGTTATACAAATTTCCCAAGATCACACAGTTCATAAATGTGGGAGTGGGAACTCAAACTCAGATCTTTGGTTCCAATCCCTGGTATTGTCTTATAAAATTTCAGAATCAAAATGCATTATTCTTTCACTGGAGTGATATTTTATCTTCCCTTGGGAGGAGAATGGCTGTCATATTTTACTATCATTTCCATGGCTCACTTTGAGGGACTTTAAATCAAAGAAGAAACAGTACAGAAATTCATGAAAACCCAGGGATATTTTCTTACAGTATAAGAAATGCTCACATATTTCTTCACATTAGAGAGAAATAAAAGGTTGTAGAAATAAAAAAGGAGTCACAAATAGCCCTTTCATAATTGCTTACCCATCTTAATTTCTACATTTCCACTGTCACTTCTTTTCACCTATCTTTTTTTT
>NW_006433024.1:14691824-14731103 GCF_000325575.1 Pteropus alecto | reverse complement strand
TGCTGTATGAGGAAGAAAATATCATCTGCTTTCTCCATTCAACACAGAGTTATCAGTGTTCTAATAAATGACACCCCTGTGATTCAGGACATTTGTAAAAGACAAACTAAAACTATGTGAAATGTATGTTAAAAAAGAGAGAACCAAATAAATGCAATAAAACTCACAAAGTTCAGGGAAGGGGAAAATCTCAATATAGAGAAAACAGAATATTCATAGTACTTTATCATTTGGGAGTTTGGCAACTGCATGATCAAAAAGCAAGCTTCTACTTTTTTGCATTATTTAAATTTGTTCTCTTCACATCTTAATGTACTTATGAGAGAAAACGAATAATCTCACTTAAAAAGACCAAGTAGAAATGAAACAACTCAGTTCTTCTTCCTATTCCCAAGACATTATATAGACAGGGTGCCCCCAAAAGAAAAAAAATATGTATTTCTATTTGTCCCTTCTGTATTGACAGTATCTAGAAGTCAAAGGCAAATGTGGGACAATTGGATTTTTAATTTACTTGAAAATTGTCAAAAGCCATCTAATTTTAATCATTTTCTCTTTCCTGAGTACAGAACAAATGATTATAACAAATCATATTTCTACATCAAACATAAGGCTGGTATTTCTTTTTAAATGAAGGAAATTTTCAACTTTTAGAGGGTTTTTCCTCCTAATATAAAGGAAGTTTTAAAAATATAAAATAATTATACAGATACGCTTCAATGAAAATAGTAACAAGAAATGTGCAGAATCAAATCAATATTACTGACTCTCCTGTGAACACAGTTTTAAATAGTACTAGCTATTCCTTCTAGGGTTAGCTTATTGATTACAAAAATTGCTTCCAAACCTCCATTCTGAATAATTATGATTTTACTTGCTTCTCTGTTTTCCCCTAGTGCCATGAAAATTACGGCACTCTGATCAATAGGATATAAAATGAGAGGAACAGAAATAGTGATTTTTGCCTTTCTTGGGCATTTCACATTTTTGTAAACAAAAATACTTGTCTGCAATTACTTTCCTCTGAGGGCTGTGTTTTCTGAAGCCTTTTCAAATGAAAAATTCTACATACGTTTTTGTTTTGTGTTGTTCATTTTTCTTATCACATCCCATTGAGTTGTCAGCTATACATACCAGTATTCATCCCTCAGATGTCTTCATGCCTAGTTTTATTTGTTTACCTCATGTTCCAAAATATAATGGTGATAAATGTGAAAGCAAGTCTTGCCTGTAGTTAGAAAATGCTACAAAACCCATTCTAGTTACTTTGATCATTAATTAACATCACCACTTAAATTTGGTAAACATTCATGCGATTGACTTAAATTGGTTGAGCTTAGTTTTATATTCTTTCTGCTAATGTTTCAGGCTGATCTTAATTGGTTTGGGTATTACAAAGCCAAGGATAAATTGAATCATATTTTCTTTTAACTAAATGTAAAATTCAGACTGTTTTAGCGATTCTGAAAAATATTGTAAGAGAAAGTCAGCCACTACTTTTTGACAATAAGTAGAGGTATACAGAACAGGTAAAGATTGAAATCCTGATTCTGACTGAGGTTCTCTAAATTGTCAAAAGAATCAAGATGCATTAACCTGACTCAGAACAGGTCCTTAAAAAAATAAGACCATCTACCAAACTTAATGAGTGTGGATTCTAGATCCAGGTGCACATGAGTTTGTATCTTATCCCCAGCGTTTGCTGGTTATATAATTGTGGCCAAAATGTTTGAGCCTCTCCAAGAATTAATCTCATTCTTTGCACAATAAGATGCCATTAATTCTTACTGATGAAGTTGCTAAGAGAATTAGATAATTCACTTCTCGTAAGAAGATTAGCAGAGTGTGTGACACCGAAAGCATTCAATAAATATTAACTATTAACTTTGTAAGCATTTTATTGACTAGTTTATGGTAGCTGTCAGCTACTTCAGTGAGGGACTACTCTATATCTGGGGAATTTACCACAATACTTGATAAATAGTAAACTTCTATAGAGTGAATGCACAATGATGATTAGTTGGAAAGAAATAATGACAAAATAGGGAGTTTATAGTACAGCCTTTCTTTGTCTCATGTATTTTTCTAAGCTACAAAAGTGTATTTGAATCAGCATAACAATATCTTTAGTTTTTAAATATTGATCACCAGCCTTTATTTTCCTGTAGTCTAGAGTGTTACTAATTATCTTGAAATGTATGACTACCATGCCCCCCAAGGAACTTCCACATACATATTTGGTTTTACAGACTGCATTCAATTAGGTGATGAGATGGAGTTAGACTTGCTTGATGACTCCCCAAGGTTTCCTGAGAAAGAAGAGTGAGTTTTGGGAAGGAAAAGGGCTGTAAATATCTAAAAACACATTTTGCCCTCAAACAAGAAGCCAAAGAATTCATCGTAAAATGAAATAAAATGAAACATGGAATCTCACAAATATTAAAATCAGAGGAACAAATTCCTTTTCTAAACAATGATTTAAGTATTCAAAAGTCAAGAATAAGTTCTATGAGAGCTATGAAATAGTGTGCTTTGTGGTGAAGGACCATGGAAGATTTGGATATTTATAGAGTCCTCAACAGGTCTTATGTGATAAAATACTTTTATTTCTAGTTTTGAAAGAATATTTTTGCCTATTTGGAAAATTCTGTACCAGATTAGTCATAAAACTGCAAATCTGAAACATATTATTTTTAATAACTAGACAACTTTGCACATTAAAAACAAAGTGCATTTAAATTGTGGTAGAATATTTAGAATGCTTTGATAATGAAGATGTCATTAAATCCATACTGTTTTAAATAGAATTTATTTTACATGGTTTATTCAACATAACTGTGTACTTCAAATGGTGATTATAGTTAAGTCTTCGATGTCTCTTCTGATAAAAATCTTTGTTGTGTAATGAACCATGTTGCATAATCACCAAAAGGCATATGAATAGACAATTCTATTCTTAGTTAGACCTGGTGCTTTGACAATAAAATTGAAAATATTATCATTTTACCTGATATGATGTCTGATTGTCTTCTATGGCCATTAGACTAAACAATTGGAGCCAGATAGACTTGTTGGATGCTGGGCCACTCAATGAATTGCTGGTAATTACATGTAACACACCTTAGATAACATTTCTTGTTACTCATTAAAACTTGGCACCTTTGCATTTTCTGTCACTTAGGTATATGATTGATTTCATTTTAATGGCTTAAACAAATGGATGTCTTGCATTGCATGTTAAGAATGTTAACTCTTAGAAGTAGTATCTTTAAAATAATTTATAATCATACAGGGATGTACTTGGATCCTGTCCAAATCAAACTTTAAAACAACTGTCTTTCAGCATATTTATCCTCCTCCCAAATATACCTGAACCATCTTTGAAAATTGCACTGACTCTAGACAGAGATGTGAATAAAGAGCTATTTACGTTGGATATTAAAGTACAAAATTATTTCCATGGAAACCACCGAATAATTATTTTAGACAGAAAAATAAAAACTGCGTTCCAAACCCATTTTAATTATATTTCTTATGTAAAAAAACATTTAATTTATGATTCAATTGGCATATGTGTGAAATAAAAAGTGTGGCTCTTTTCTTTGTTCTTAAAAAACTCATTAAATCCTGTGATTTCATGAAAAGAAGTATTTTTTGGTCAAAATAATTTTTTAATTTAAAATGAAATTGGCATTTTCAGTTTTACCTTTAAAAGGAATATTCACTCAATTAGAATGCCAAATAGGTAAGGAATTTTTTTATTAATTTTTACATTAGAAATAAAATATATGGTCTTTTTTATAAGAGGTTTTGGGAAAGGTATTATAGATTGAATATTTCCATTCTAGGGGTGAGGGAAATATGTATTTTCACTTGCTGCATTTGGTAGCAAAAGAAAGCATCAACTCAATATATGTTTTTAACATCATCTTTTATAATGTTATGTGATTTTATGTGCAGAAATTTTGATGTGGTCATCACATAGAGAAAAAAACACTTTGTAAAACGGGGCACAAAATTTTGAGAAACAGATAAAGATGGGTAGGTATGAAGGTTTGAAGTGTTTTGTTGTTTAAAATGTACAAACACTTTTAAATTTACTTTTTAAATTTTTTTCTTTTAATTTACTTATTTTCCTTTTATTGCTCCTCTATACTTTCATTCTATTAATCACTCTGTTCATCATTTCTTCACTCTTCTTTTTTTTCAAAGACACATTTACCATCCCTGGAATTAAGGAAACCTTGTTGATTGGACAAGTTCTATACTGCTCTTGACTACCTGTGAAAAGGAAGCAACCGGTTACTTTCTAGTGAGAAAAGATAAGAAATAAAGTAGATAAGTAAAATTTATAGCAGGTAAGATAGTGACAAATGCTAAGGAGAAATGTTAGGGCAGTAAAGAAGATAGAATATATGCACATGTATGTATTTTGAGATGGGATTAGTGTTGACATTTTTGACAGAATATCAGAGAAGACATCAAGGAGAAGACAAGTGAATATGTGACAGGAGAAAGGAGGGTGTCCGTGAAGATATTTGCAGAAATATCTATCTCGACAGCAGAACTACCACTGTCCAAAGGAACAACTATTCATAGGTTGGGGCATGCTGGGAATGATCGAAGAGCACCCAAGAAACTAGAAGGAGTGGAGGGAACAAGAAAAGGCGATGACATCAGGAAGTCCACGGCAGTTCTACCATCAGGCCGCTGTGAATATATTAAAGACGGGCATTTTTACTTCGTGAATGGGAGCCTTGGGGAAATTTTTGAACAGAGAAGTGACGTGTTTTAATATCTAGTTTCCTTGTTCAGAATAGCTGAACAAGACTGAGAAAGGAGAGCAGTAATAAGGAAATAAATCCTATGACAGAGGATTGTGGCTTGGATAAGTAGGATAATAGCAGAAATGGTGAGAGGAGATCAAATTAATTTTTTTTTTTTGACTGCAGAACAGATATGGTTTGCTGATATAATTTCTGAGGCAGGATATAACATAAAAAGTGTATTGAAGTATTCCCTTAGTGTTTTTGTCTAAGAAATGGAAAGTATTGAGATGGTGTTAACAGAGATACAGAAGGCAGTGGAAGGAGCTCAGCTGAGGGGTGTGTGAAGCATATTAGAAGCTCAATTTTGGACAAGTTGAGGTTAGTATTCCTATTAGACATTCTAGTGCAGAGGTTGAGTAGACTATTGAATTCATGAGTCTGCAGTGGGGTCCTCAGCAAATAGATAGTGTTTATGCATGACATTTTGCTTTTATCTGTTTTGCCTTTACTTTGGTAAAGCACTGAGGATCAAGATTGAGGTATGGGTATTACCTTAGATGTAGCATGATGTAAACTTAGGCGTAAAATATAGGCCCCCTTTTAATCTACAGGCACTGGTCACTCTTAGTCTCTGGCCGTGTTTAAGGATTTGTTTTTATTTCCTATGTTGGTGAAAGATTACAATATCGATAGTTTCAAAATAAACATAACAATTTTATGCCTTTCTGACATTTCTTCCACAATATCAATGGTTACCACTTATGGGTATGGGGCTGGGAGAGAATGATGACCAAGGAAGCTGCCTGATCTTGATTTTCTTTTAGATCTTTAGCCAGAGATGCAACAATAAACATTCACAATTGTCAGGTTAATCATGAAATTATCTTAAACTTTGTATATAGGCTCTGGTCAGTGGTTGTTTCCCTCTGTACATCTCTCTCTCTCTCTCTCTCTCTCTTTCTCTCTCTCTCTCTCTCTCTCTCTCTCTCGGGTGACTGTAGTAGGAAATGGATTTAGATGTTCTAATCTTGCCCACATTCTGACACCATTAACTGGGGGCACTGTGGTTAGTAGGGTAATTCTCAGAAGACCTCTTTCCTCTCTTCTTTCCTCACAGTGCTTTCCCCAAGGCACTCAAAGCAAGATGCCTAATGCAATTATCCAGATTCTTTATGACCTTGGGATGATTCTTGCTTCCACTTGGCATACATTGGTACCAGAAACATCATTTTCTCCTATGGTGACATTTTCTCGTTAATTGGCAAAAGTGTTCCCTATAAGGAAAGGATATTGCTGGGTTAGCATTATTTGGAATAACTACTCCAATCTACTAGCTGTCAGTTCTGTAAAAATAAAAAAGATAAATATGATACAAATAAATACCCTGGGGAAATATTTAGATGCCATATCCTTTAGTTTATAATTGAAAGAACTAGAAAGTGGACAAGGTATAACCTCTAGTAGAGAGCGAGGGGGCATTAAAATTTTTTTTTTCCCCTACCTCAGGTTATGTGATAGACTTTGCAATCAGAATGTCATTTGTTCTGAATGGGTTTCAAATATTTAATTTCAGCTCAAAGTCCAATGAAAAATTCTGCAAGAATGACCTTTTCAAGGTGATAGTTCGTTAATTGAGATACTGGCAGTGTTCAGTTCTTTAGTTCTGTATAGATATTCGATGTTCCAGTACAAAGATAGTTCTGATCACAATATTCCCATTTGTGAGTGCAGGGACAGTAGACTCAATATGAAAGAGTCTGACCAGTCCTCCTTGAGATACAAATAACAAGAGGATCTTTGGTTCACTTCCTTGCTACCTGATTCTGCCTGCTTTGAGACAGCAGAACAGCATATACAATTAAACTTCACACTTGACTTGTGTTGCCTTATTTAATCTTAACTATTCTAAGATGTAGAAAGTATGTTTTTATTACAAATAACTATATGTCATGGGTATTGGTGTCTCTGGATAAAATGCAAAACCTCAGCTGTTAATCACAGGAATATAAGTGATTAACTGAGCATGTATGTATACAGAAAGTAGCCGAAATTTCATGAAAGTATAGAAACAATTACCATTAATTTATATGCTGATATGCTGAGTGTAGTTCCCAGGGAAGGAGCTTGGTGGGGCTTCTCTGGCTCTTCTGGGTATGCACTGCCTCTGTAGTCACTGGCTGCGGAGCAAAAGCTGAATGCTTTTTTCACTTTTTTTCCTTAAAAGCAAAAATCCTCTTTGGATTTCTTTCAGTTAGTGACCACAGGTACTTATGTAGGTTTTTTCGTAAAACTGAAGTGGTGTAATATGAACTTTCAAAAAATATTTGGTGGCTATACATGGCAAAGACACCTGGCTTATGGGGTTTTACTCCACTGTATATTTTTCATTTTTCATAATTTATTTTTGATGCATCCTGTCATTGGCCTCCTTTCTGGAAGACCCAGTGTTGCTCTGGATCCTCCTATTTCTTATGGTTGCCAACCATTTGTTCAAAATGATATCTTTTATTAACAATTTCTATAAGGAGCTTTGAGTTCTGGAAACTTTCTTGTTTTAATTGTTGAATTTGTAAGTCCTTTTGTAGAATAAAGCGTGATGAAGTAAGTAGGTTTTTACATCGGCATTCTTAAAGCATGTATTTATTCTATAGCACTCCAGGAAGTGAGAGTTGGTCCTCAACTTCTTGCTCTAAGTTATACATGGTTGCCTTAGATACTTCTCACTGAGCTTTTAATTCTGTAACTTAAAATTCCCAATTTCTGAAGCCTGTCTAATTAAAGTGTATTGACATTCTTTTTCAGAAAGCATACAGAGTTATTGCTGAGTTTAATACCATTTAAGATAGACTATGCAAGACCTCCAGTTTCTCTATTGCCAGAGACCTTCTTGGCTTGTCAGTATTAACCAAAATTACTTAGTGGCAACTGAAGATCAGGTTAAAAAATACCTTGTGTTAGCCATGTTAAAAATAATAAAACACAAGTAAACTTAAATAGGATATCATAGTAATGTCAGCTTCTTTGACTTAGTAGTTTCATTCAATCTGTCATCTTGGATTTCTTATATTACTATTATACTAGAACATTTCTGCAAATTATTTTATGAAAAAGCTTTCTAGGAATTTTGCTACTGCACATGAGTGAACAAAGAATTTGACATTAATTAATTCAAAGTACTTTATTAATGTTTATGATTTTAAAATATTCAATATGGCAAAACAAAGGAAATTATCAATCTTTTTAAGTGTTTTGGGTTGCTATTTCTGCCTGATGTGGTGCTGGAGCAGCAAGGAAGCCTTCTTACAATGATTTCTTACAAATGTTGGGGGTGATCTTAAGCAAAGAATTACCGTGCTCTAGTGACATCATGGCTTCAGATATTAGGAATTACCTAATGACACAAAGACCACACCATACAACATATAAAATGCGCAACTTGATGAAAGTACAAAATTGCTAGTATGACATATGAACACTTGGAACATGGTAGTAATTTGAAGTAATAACAATTTGCTTGATTCATTGCCCAGATACATATGTTCTGAAGGGCATAAAACTGTTAAGGATTATGTTGTCAACAAATAAGTTCTGTATAGAAGTATGTTCTGATGGTACAGCTGCAACAATAGGACAACATTCTGAGTAATTATTCTGATTAAGAATCTTCCTCCAGAATGTATCAACTTCCTGTTTTCCTCACAAAGAAAGTTTTACAATGATAAAAAAATTTAACTTATATAACTGCTATACTTAGTAATATAGTAAAATTTGAAAATTATATAAAGGCTATTGTCTTAAATTAAAGTCTATTCTTTTTAGTATGTAATAATATGATTGTTGGTTATTAAGAATCACATTCTTAAGTATGATAATTATTAGGGGAAATTTTCTGCTAATCATGTTTGAATTGTGGAACAAACTCTTAGTATTTCTGTAAGACAAGAAAACAGTTTGGTCTCAACTTTTTTTATGAATCTACAGCAGACATGCTTATTTTTCTATTTTTATTTTTGTTTTAATGTTCTTAAAACTTCTCTATAACAAAGTCATGCCATATTGGTTTTTTGATTTGATTTTGTTTTTGTTTTTTCAATGGCTGATGATATCAAAGGTAAAACAAAAGTTAAAATTTAGAAGAACAGAGTATCTACAAATTATTATGGCATGCTCCATAATATGAAGGCAATAATCAATGAAGTAAATGATATTTATATCACACATCTAGAAAAATAATCACTGAGCATTTTCCAAATTTGATGGAATGTTTTGAATTTTATTTTTCACCCAAACAAGATTTAAATCCAGAAAATTCATGAATCGAGTAATCATTTCTTTCATGAAAAAGTAATTTAAATTTAACTATATCTCAATGGCATAAATTATTGGAATTGGCTACTTATGAGTGGCTGAATATAAGTTGTAAAATATAACATTACTCAGTTTATTTTAAATAAAATAAAATGAATACATCAGGGTTGTGTTAACATATTTTTTACTCCTATTAATTTATCTCTTTTAATCTGGTTTCTCTATTAAGAGTGTTATTAAAGCAAACATTAACAAATATAAGATATATGGTATTGTCTTTGAGTGGTGGTGTAAGAGTATGTGAACTGCCTTGGCGGAGAGTAGGCAGATTTCCATGAGGTTGTTTCTCACCTTTCAGTATTGATGATTCCTTCTTAAATTCTATCTACATTCTGCTTTCCCATGCTTTCTAGTGGGTTTGTTCAGAATATTTTCATATTATATGATATATACAATAATAAAGCCTTAATGCAGAAACTTTCCGTATAGTATCACCGTAAATTCCACGAGATTAAAGCATACAAAATTAAGTTCTGCCATCAAGTCTTTGCTTTATCTAAGAACTAGTGTACTTTTGCCCTAATTTAAACATAATTAAAAAGTCCTGTGTGTCATTTCTTGCTGGAAAGTGAACGTGTCCCGACACATTTAGCTATCGTAATATTGCATAATTGCCATTTTTCACTCACTCTCCATATCTGCTTCCTTTATTTTGTAGCTTCACAGTACCTTCTTCATGAGAGGGTGAAACGAATTTCCCTGACACACTGATATTATCTTGGTCCTATGACACTTTTTGAGTAGAAGCTTGACGTGTGCTTATGTGGTTTTTGACTAGCTCACATTTGCTCTTGAGATCTGTCTCAAGAAGAATACCGCCCAGTAGCTTATGGTCCAAAGACAATGTAGAAACATTTGAAGTAGAACTGAACACAACCCTGAACCTGGAGTGAAGTCCAGATGAGCTCAGCTGAGCTCAGCAGAGCTACAGCCAGTTCACAGACTAGTGTTGAAAACCACAGATATGTCTATGGCAACAGCTATTTTGGAGTACTTCACACAGCATTATTGAAGTAAAAGATAATTAATACAGTAGATTCTTAAAATTAAAAAAAATAATAATCTTTACCATCTGGTATTTCTTGGTTTCTTGTAACTATCATTTTAAGTCTTTTATTCTATAAGACTTCTCTTTCAGCCGAGTAAAACAAAGGACTCATTACAGCTCTTTCACATGAATTTATACATTATTGTAATCTGATGTATTGACTTCTTAGATGACAGCGCTGGTCCTCTATCATCCATTCTCTGGCATCATAGATGGGGAGCAAAAGTAGCAATGGTGTTTTTGTAGCTAAGTTTGTTTACACGTTTTTATAGTAGTAACCCAAACACCTTGATGGACATCACAGGTATTCTGTGAATACTCATATCCCTTACAAATGTCTTTGCTGCTTCAGGTAGCTGGAATGGATTCTCTTGTTTATAGCTAAGAACACTGACATTGGCAACTGGAAAGCAATCTCCTTCTCTCCTTTTTCCTTTTCCTCACCCTTTCTCTGTGCCTGTCTCTCCCCCTTTCCCTTTTCCCTTCCTTCTCCCCTTCTACTCTTATAGGTTTCATCTAGGACAATTATATCATCTTCTTAAGTCTCATAATGCCCCTGTCTTGGTGGCTATAATTTTGTTCCAGTTATCAATGGGCTTGCTTCTCTTAGCACAAATTGCTATCTGAAATAATATATGTTGCCCCTTCAATAGTTGCTGTACCGTCAGGGTTCAACACCAGTATCTTCGTGTGTATCTTACACTCCTTTCTTTTTGCTACACTACTTGTATCATGAGAATTCTTTTAGCCACGTTGACACAGATCTTTAGTTCTACAAGCCAGTGCTTCTCAAATATCTCTATTAAATTTTTTTCTAATCTGTTGTGACATTTTTCAATATAAAGATGAATTACTAGAAAAATAAAAGACAGACATTCATAACAGAAGCTCACATATATTTATTATTAGATTAAAAAGAAATATAATTACATCTCACTATATTCAATTAAAACAAATAGGGTCAAAACATAATTTAAAACTGTACACATTGTTTACTGAAAATGTATATACAGGTAAGTAATCTAGAGAATTTCTATTATGCTTCTAAATTTGCACTTCATACAATATTAAAAAATATGAGTAAAATAGAGATTTTTATATATTAAAATGCCTAGTCATACACTGAATGAACATCACATATATTGATATTTAATCTTTTTACTAATTAGATTACTTTTTGCTTAATTTATAAATCCCAAGTGGATCTAGATTATGAGTGAAATTTTTCTTCTGCTAATTTATGGCATATTATTTTATTAATCTGATAGCATAAGTGAATTGATCATTAGAAAAGATTAAAGTTAAGTTTTAGCAATTCTTTTCTATGGTCCATAGATATGCTGCAGTTCTACTGGGATCAATTAACTTGATGATAGACTGTGATTTGATTTCAGGCCTTCTTCACATATTTTCACGCTTTTTTGGTCTGGCAGCTACCATAGGTACACAACGGAGCAATATATATTATCCACAATTTAAGCCTCTACTCAGGTCAGAAACACTGATGTTACACTGTTCAAAGCAAGTTCTGTGGGCAGCTCTAATATCAATAAAGCCCAGAACTATATTCCACTTACTCTAGAGATAGAATTGCAAAGTCATACTTAAAAGGTGTTGATGCCAGAAGTGACTGAAAATAATTTTTCCATCTACTAAATCTACTTTCATTGGTATCCATCTACTTCAATGTTTGTGCTGAGACATCATGATTGCTTAGCCAGTACAAATCAGGTTAAAAGCGAAATGATTCTTGGCCAAAGTCATCATCAAAGTGGCAGAATTTTACATTACAACCTGCCTTCTCCAGTATTCATGATGATATTTAATGGAAACTTTCCTCATTATGATTATTTTCATACATTCTATATAATGTGAAGATAATATATGCAAAGCCACTAGAAGAAGCCACACAATAGCAGAGCGTAGATAAAAATCAAAGTAAAGTCACAGTGGCAGGTAAGAAATAACCTTGGAGAAATGTGACATTCTCTTCTAAGACAGGCCACGTAGCCATCGCTGGCTTCAGAAAGAATTATCCTGACCCTCTTTATGAATTTTACAGGGAAAGGGAACATATGGTACCATTATTTTAGTGCATTTAAAAAAATACATAGCCACTTCAATGCCACTACTGTCATGAGCTATAGTAGAACTATATTTTATGTATAATACCTGAGCCTTTAGTAGTAATATAGCAATGTAAATTTCCTGAATTTGATAGTTTTGATGGTATTATGATTATAGAGGAGAATGTCTTTGTGTGTAAAAGTACACAATTATGTATTTGGGTATAGGGGGCATCATATTGTCAACTCTCTCCATAGATTCAAGGAAAAAAATGTTTCTCAGCAGTTCTCACAACCTTTCCGTAAGATTGAGAACTGTGTCAAAAAATAATTTCTTAAAGCTACACCAGTATCAAAATGTAGTATACTTAAGAATAAATGTAAAAAAAGGCATTAAGACTTTTTATGTACAAACGAGAAACTTTAATTCAAAGACATTAAAAAAGTGAATAAAGAGATATACCATATTCACAGCTAGTGACTTATAATATTTAAATGTCAATTATCCTGAAATTAATCAATTTATTAAGTCAATTCCAATATAATCAGTAACATACTTTTTAATACAAATTGACAGGTTGTTTCAAAGTTTCATAAGGAAGAACAGAGGGCTGAGAATACCAAAAATTTTTTATAAAAATAAATCAGAGAACTTTTCTTAGGATAAAACAAGGTTTATTATAATACTTTAAATAAGTGCTCAGAAATAGATTTATGCACATGTGGATACTTGGTTTAAGTCAGATTTGGCACTCAAATTAGTGGAGAAAGATATTTTTCTAAATATTATTGTGATAACTGGTTATACATGAGATTAATTTTTCTCACTGGAAATGTTTATTATCTTTTCAATTCCCTCATCGATCTGAAAATCATGAGGTCATCTCTAAGTGTGGACTTACTGTAATTCATTTTGTGCAGAAAGTGTGGTAAGCACACTAAGTATGAAAACCAATACAATTTATTCAGTCTAGACAGTTTTCTTGAATCCATTCTTTGGTAATTTCCTATATTTATTTTTTTCCGATTTTCTTTCAGGCACTCCCATTATTCAGATATTGGTCCTTTTGTACTGATCATCTAATTTTGTTTTATTATCTTCTATTTTAAACTTATTTCACTTTTATTATACTTAATAGGTGCTTTCCACAATTTTATTTCCCCACTCTTGTTTTGAGTTTTAATTTCTTCTATAGTTTTGAATTTCGAGGGCTGGTTTTTATCCTTTTCATAGCATGCTGTTCTTTCATATGTACAATGTGTTCTTTCTTCTCTCTGCAGAAATTCATTATAGCTCTTTTTTACACTTTTATTCACTCTGCATTCTTTCCACTTAGTCCAAAATTCTCTTCGAAATTTATTTTGTTTTCTACATGTCCTGATAGAAAATTTCCTCTTATATCTATCGATAGTTAGCTACTACACATAATTAAAGGAAGCTCTCGAAAGCTGATTGGAAGTTCTATGAGTTGGTGAGTTCAGTTTCCTGGTAAATTTCACTCTAGATGATCTGAGTGAGGATTTTTTTTAGCTATCCAAACTGTCAAGAACTGTATGTGTATGTTTGTGAATGTATATGGTTATGTGTGTATATACATATATGTACATATGTATGTATGTGTGTGTGTATATATATATGTATGTGTGTGTATATACATATATATACACACACACATTTATTTTTCCCTCTCTGGGAAGTATTTTCCATCTTCTGCCTGCATATTTTAAGTTTCTCTATTATTATTCTGGGCCCCAAGTAGGGGGATAAAAAGAGTATTTAACAA
This sequence comes from Pteropus alecto, assembly GCF_000325575.1. Taxonomy (NCBI): domain Eukaryota; kingdom Metazoa; phylum Chordata; class Mammalia; order Chiroptera; family Pteropodidae; genus Pteropus; species Pteropus alecto. The sequence continues at coordinate 14,717,068 of NW_006433024.1, read as the reverse complement.
GTATATATAGTGCTTATTTTTTGCCAAGTACTGTAATATGCACTTTATATATGTTCGCCCATTTATCTTTACATTAATCCAATAACTATGATTATACCCACTTTTCAGATGGAAAATTGAGGCACAATTAGAAAACTAACTTGCCTAAAGTCTTAGGGCTTGTTAGCTGCAAAGCTAGGATTCCAACACAAAAGACTGTGTCCTAAGTGGGTTATACATGGCTTCTTATCTAGGCATGGATTCAATGCCCCAACCCTGCTTTCTTTTTGATGAAATTGCCTTCTTATGTGCTTGATGTTCAATTCAAAATATTCGTTGTTGACTTATTACACTTAATATACCCTCAGTCTTTTGCGTGTAGGAAAAAAATCATTGCCGATCTGAATCAGGTGGGTAAAAATCATAGTGTCCAACAAATCTGAATCAGGTGGTTAAAAATCATAGTGTCCAACGATTTCTTCAACAGATTTTCAAATTATCTTGTTTTTAGCTCCCTCTAACTGCATCTACAGAGGTCTGTGGTTCATCAAATTCTCGCACATTTCTAGGATAATGCAATGCAAAGCAGGTGGTTTTCTCTCTTTCTTTCTGGCTATCTTAAGTTTCAGCTTTCTCTGGTCTTCTAAATTCGTTACCACAATCCATCTGTTTTACATTTTAGTATTTTTTCTTTGCCACTTTAATCGTCCTTACATGATCTTTCTTTTAAAAAATCACTACATTTATTTCCATGACATTTGGAGAAAACTAGGGTGGATGTATGTGTTCTCTCATGTTTAATAAGAACCCACCTTTATCTATTTTTCTGTGATACAAATTACTTGTGACTTACCTTATATCTGTAGATGGTGGACTTCATGGCTGAGAATCATGAACTAGATAAAAAAGTTTTCATCATCTAAAATTTTCTGATTTTAGTTTGTTGAGGAACATAACAAATCAGAGGCCTGATCCTAGAGAATGGCTAAAAATATTGGATCTGGCTCATTAGTCAGGGGCTTTTATTGTGCAGGGTGTGCAAGTTGTGAATCTAACATGAAGAGAGAGGACATAAGGATGACACTTCAGGCGTGACTCAAAAGAGCAGGAACTAGAAGCTTTAGGAAAATAAGCATTAATGTATCATTTCTGTTTGCGGTTTTAAAGTTCTTCCATCTTTAAGGTCCTACAGCCTTAAGGATGCTTGTATCAAATCCATTTGAAAAACCAAACAATATAACTGCTGCAAAGAGAAAAACATGAAGAAACTTAAGTTGTAATGCAGTGGTTGTTACATTATGCTTCACATAAAGACCACATGTGGAGAGTTTTTTTTAAAAAAAATTTTATTATTTATTTATTTATTTGTTTATTTATGTTGACATTAGTTAACGAGATCCAGTAAGTTGCAGCTGTACATTTTAACACTAAGGCACATAGATTTACACTGTGTGTTTACCTCTCATAGTTAGATTTCTTTCAGTGATCACATATTTGACCCCTTTTACCTCATCTACCTCCCACCTCCCACATCCCCCCTCCTCTTTGGTAACTACTAGTCTATTGTCCATGTCCATGAGTCTCTGTCAGTTTGTCCTGTTCATTTATTGCTTTTAGGTTTATATCCCATATACAAGTGATATCATGTGATTTTCAACTTTTTCTGTCTGGCTTATTTCACTTAGCATGATTATCTTGAGGTCCATCCATGTTGTCGCAAATGGCAGTATTTCATTTCTTCTTATGGCTGAGTAATATTCCATTGTATATGTACCACAGCTTCTTTAGCCAGTCATCTATGGTAGGAAACTTCAGTTAATTCCATATCCTGAATAATCCTGCTATGAACATCAGTGTGCAAATACCTTTACGGATATGAGTTTTCAAGTCTTTGGGGTAAATACCCAGTAAAGGAATTGCCAGATCACATGATAGATCAATTCTTAGTTCTTTGAGGAACCTCTATACTGTTTTCCATAGTGGCTGTACCAATTTGCAGTCCTACTAGCAGAGTATGAGGGTTCCTTTTTCTCCACATCCTCTCCAACATTTGTTATTACTTGTCCTGTTTATAACAGCTATTCTAACAGATGTGAGATGAAAATGCAGATCAAAACTACAATGAGATACCATCTCACACATGTAGAGTTTTAAAAAGTCCTTTTTCAAAGGCTGACTACAAGCCTAATTAAATATAAATCTTTGAGGGTGAGATCCAAGTAACTATTTTTTAAGGCTCTTCAAGCAATTCTGATATGCAACCTTTTGCATAGGTCTTGTGTGTGATTTGAGCAAATCTGCATCTAACAGTGAACCTGTTAAAAAGATATAATTGTCAGTTTTTCTCTGGCAAACCCTGGATCTTTTGGTATGAGACTAATTCAATTATAGAGCAAAACTGAAGATGACTAATCTCTAATTTTGTGTCTGGCTATTCCCTTTTGTTGGTATTCTTTTCAGAGCTCACTCCCTTCAAGTATTTCTTCTTTTCCGAGAAGTTTTTTCTTAAGACCTATAAACTCCTGCTATAAACTTGTGAAAAAAAACCCCACAGATGATTATTTTTTCTTTCTAACAAAACTTTTTTAGTAATTGGAGACAACTCTTACAGCAAGGTGACTTGGGAGGATGAATGTAAATAACTCGATCCTGAGTTGCTGCATTAATTGGTAGAGGTAGAAAGGGAGAAAGTGAATTTCAGTCTTGTTAGATGTTGTTATGAAGCCACCTCTCTCCTCAACAGCCATCTTAATTTAATTACCACTGTATCCATTACTGGCAGAATTTGTGACAATGGCAGCTTTATGTGTCTCTCTTAATAGGAACTGAGCAGAGCTCCCACTTGAAGTGTCAGGGTCAGAGGAGCCGTGGTTGAAGTGCCTCCATACATCACTTGAGAGGAAGAGCTTTCCAGTTAATATACTTAGGGGAAGTGTGAACTGCTCCCCTCCACCCCTTAAAAGCAGCTTCCTGCTGGCTCATAACTGTGTTGGGAAATACTAAAGCTCATTTAACAAAGCAATTGGTAGGACATACAAGAAGAGAAGAAAGACACGTTTTTTAAAGATTTTGAAGAGGAGAACAAATGTTAAATTCCTTGCAATGCTCGAGACATCATTTCCATCAAAAATCGGAAATCGTCATTATGGGAGTAAAAGCACAATGGGAAGGATAATGCCTCCTCTGAAATAAATGGAAACAATGCAGTACAAAAGCATGAATGTGTTCTTTTTTGGTCTGAGGAAGTGGACGGAGTGAGGAATACGAATGCTAAGCACTCTTTCTCATTTTTATCTCTTGTTATTATCACAGATTTACATAAGGTTTATCTCAGGCTGGTGCAGGACAGAAATCAGTTTCAACTGTGGACTCAACAGATAAAAGATCATGTTTGATCTTAGTTATTTCTCATTTTAATCCTAACATATGACCTTAAATTTTTTTTTCCATAGGATAACTATAATTTTATAATGGTTGACTTTTATTAAAATGAGGATTCTTTCATCTGTGCTTGAAATAAAATTTTTGAGATGAATTGACCATAAATGTAAACACTGAATGAACAAATAACAGAACCCTAAGAGGTTCCTTTTGGCTAGCCCAGGGTATGAAGTAGGGCAAGCGCTAGGTAGATAATGAATAGTGAAGAGAAATGAAAGTTCAGGAAGCAAAAAGCAAAGATAATATCTTTTTCCTTGCAAAAACTGTGCCAATTGCATTCCCAAAGCACTTAATTAAATAATTGATGTCACTGTAAAATAATTTTGATTATAACAATCAAGGAAAAAAGTAAACAAATTAAAAATGTGTTAAAATACATATAAAACAGCACAATATTGTAGTTTGTTTTATTTTAGAATAGAGGATAATTCCTTTCGCAAACCTACATATAAGTGACTTTGGAAACTAATATAGAAAAAGGGATGCAGGAAAAATAGTATGATAGTTACCACATAACAGGTATTTTTATTTGTCAGAATTTTTTGCTGCGATTGATGGAAAGCTCAAAAAGTGTTAAGAAAAAAAGCAAGAAATATATTGTTTATATAGTTACAAATTCTACAAGCAATTTGGAATTGAACACTTTAACCAGGATGAATAGAATATGCTTAGTATAGTGGTAAAATCATGTGACCAGCATTGAAGAAAGGAGGTAGATGAATCACTGTGTCAAAAGTAAAAGGAGGAGTTATTTTCCCAAAGGAGAATCAACATGCTGTCACCAAAGTAAGAAGAGATAGATAACAGGTAAAGAAATGTAGCTGATGTTATCAATAGCAATGAAGTAACGCTAAATTAATGAATGTCAATGTTATGATAAGGTACAAAGAAAATAGTGAGGACAAGTGTATGAACAAATTCAGAGGACTGAGGCAAAATTAACATTTTAGAGTTAACATAAGAAGTGTACTGCTGTGTCCCCTTTATTGTTACCTTTTGACTTAAAAAGGTTTTCTTTTTTTTTTTTTTCATTTGGGTACATGCCATTTCACACTAGAGTTAGCAATATATAATGATTTGTGATGTTTTTAAATATGAAGATATCCTATACCCTATCCAAGTTTAGGACTGGGGCTATCAAAATCTAATAATTTTTTAATCAAACCAGAGTCCTGGTCCTGTTTGTATGGTTTTGGTTATGGTCTCTTTTTTTCTTCTCCTTTTTTAATTTATAAAACGAATGAGGACCTCCTTACCCAAACACACCATTTAAAAAACTGTAGAGTAGAGAAAAGAGAAAAGAAAATGATCTAAGTCTGTATCAAGAGCACAAGACACTGATTTAATGTTCTCTCCAGGACCTTGGATGATCAGGTGAAGAGCAAATCATCCAAGTCAAACTAGGATTGTCATTCTTCACTACATCTCAGGATTCCCAGTAGGGGACAGCCACATAGAATTTCAGTAACAGCTCTATTTCCTCTCTTTCCTAGGGACATACATACAAATTTTACTCATTCTGAGTAAAATAAAATGATATAAACAGGCTCCAATAAAATAAAATCCTTCCAGAAAAAGTACTTGTAACAGAACAATGAGTTTAGATCCAGAAAACTATATAGATTCATGATATGTGAGATTTAAAATATTTTAAATATCTTAAAAAAAACATGGGATGCCCTAGAGCAAGATGGAGGTTTTTTAGGAATGTGACCATGCATTCGAATTTCATGCAGTACTGACAAGAGAATGCAAAAAGAGTAGTACAGGAAAATTACTTAAAGGATAATACAGTGAAAAAAGATTCTGCGATAATTATTTTATTCATTTGCAACTTTGTATTATCTATATTATATCGACATATATCTATATCTAATCTATATCTTTATCTATCTGTACCATTAGAATGTAAGCTCCTTGGCTGCAGGAATATTGTCTGTCTTGTTTAAGTCTCTATACTTAGCATCTAAGATGGTGCCAATCATATAACCATAATTCTGAATAAGTATTTTGAAATGTATAAATAAATATTTGTGTAAAGATTTTTGAAATAGGTTAACTCGATTTTCTCATTTTTGTGACAACTGCTTCTTATAAGAGGTTTGAAGATTAAACTAGGTAAAGCACTTAGTACTCTATTTGGCACTTAGTGGTTACTGAAACAAGACAGTTTTCTTTCTTTTTTTAGATCACATAATTTCTCAATCTTATATTTCTAGAATATTATCTAAGCAATCTTTTTGTGGCATATCAGTACTTTGTCATAGAAAATATGAAGTAAGTAGTATTATCTATTTAATTTTTCAGGAAATGCATGATTTAGTTTAATTTTTTCATTGTAAACACTTTATTATTTTAAATAAAATCATATATTCAATATATGAAATGCCAGTTTCTGAATAAGCAACATTTTATATAAAAACTGCTTTGAAAAGAACTAAGTTATTCCTATTTCTTCATGATACTTTGATCTAGAAGTTGAGCTAGGAATTTGCTAAGGTGTGATCTGAACCTCATTCTGACAAAGCTCAGATTTCTTTAGCTACATAAAACATTTGCATACTTGAGAAAAAAAAATGTTACTTAAGACAACAATACAAAGAACAAAGGAGTAGAATATTTCAATGCTCCCAGTATTTTCCAAGTAAAAATAATTAAAAAATGATAACTACATCACAGATCTAAATTATACTCTTTTATGCTTTCAATAATCATGGCAGCCTCAAAAGTGATTGCTAATGAAAGACTTTGTCACCTTGCTGTTAAAATGTTTTTAATGACATGCATCCTAGCTTGGATCTAAATCATCATTACTACTTTTTGAAGACTTCAGTGTAAATTTTGTGGAGATGTGGAGGTGGGGTAGTAAAAAAATATATATTGATACATACAATTTTTTTTATATATTTATAATGTAAGAGTGGCAGTATCTTACCCTTACTCATTATTAATTTATCTCTAGAACATTAGCTCCTCTTTTTGTTGTTATTATTATACCACTAAATAGTAATTTTAGATTTCATCAATAATTTTAACTTTTAATATAGCTTTACTTATTACAGATTGAAAAAATAATAATCCTATAATCTTTATCCATTAAACACTGCTGAATTAAAAAAGAAAAAGCTGATATTAACAATGCAAGATATTTTTTGGCAAAGAAAAAAAAGGTGTTCTGCAATAGGCTTTTGCATGTTCAAGAGGACAGAATTCTGATGCATGAGGATATACTTTCTTATAATCAACATCTATGATCCAACTCCAAAGCAGCAATTGCTGTGAATGATAAATGGCCATTATCCTATGACTCACTCACACTTTGCCCTTCTAAGTAGAAACATTAGAAAAGATGCTAATTCATATCAAAATAGAACACTTATTAGATATGCCAAGTTTTTCTTGGTGACATAAATAAATGGGTTTTTCGTGGGTCCAGTCAATCAACACTTGCTCATTGTGCATCTTGTATGGGCAAGCTACTTTACTAAATAAACACAATATAATCTTATAAAATGCTTAAAAATATTAGTTTTTAGGGAGATGGCTGTTTAGCTTAAAAATAATTGACATACACACAAAAGATGATACTGGCTCTCTAGATTACATTCTTAATTATCAATAAATAATATTAATATCAGTAAAAAATAGAATAGGAAGAAATGAAACTGAGTGCAGATCCTGAGTCTGCCATGTGCTATTTTTGTCATTTTTGTGCCTAATTTCCTTCATCTGCAAATGGGTATCTTAAAAAAACCTAAGGTTGTTATAGTTATAAGTTATATTCCATGTAGTATAAAATTATTCATATCTTTTTTTTCCCTCTCTACCTACTTTAAAACACTGCCTGGAATATAATGATTTTTATATAAGTATTTTCATTTTTCTAAAACCACATTTTTAAAGAAATTTTTGTTATTGATTATTATATAAATATATCTACCACTGGCATTTAAATAGTTTGAGTATATTTCACTGGGTCATAGTTAAATTTACACCACTGCTACTTTATTAAGTAGAAATAGTAAAGGTATAAGTTGAATAAATATTGAATAGAACTGCTACAAATCGGACCTAGATTGAGACAAGCTACCTTCAGAAACACTTAGAAACTAAATGATAAAATAGAGAATGAGAAACAGGCACCTGTAGGTAATCTTCTACTTGATATTAATTTACATCAAAATAGCTTGATGTTCAGTGTCTTGATAACTCATGTTTCTGTATATTGCGTGGAGATTTTTTTGTTTTGTTTTAGACCAGAGGGCAAATTCTCTGTTACTTCATCTTGGGTGGGATGTCCTTGTTCCTTAAATGAAAGGCTTTTCATAACTTATTAAATGAGATTTATTCTCAAGTATGACACTCTATGTAGGAGGTTGATTACATAATCAATTTGTCTAATTATGAGTCATGGTATTCAATTTTATATCTTAATAAAAGGAAGATAGATTTTTATTGAACATATGTAAATACCCATATTGCCATGAATGTGTAAAGATATTCAGAAAAGTATTTTTCAATTCCGAGGAGTTATCGGAACAAATTTCATTAATACGGTTAATTTTAGTTTGGAAAAGTACAGCCTACTATATTAGGAATTTTAAGTCTTCCTCATTGTCTTAATTTATGTGGACTGCTACAACAAAGTACCATGGACGGGGTAGTTTATAACCAACAGAAATTTATTTCTCACAGTTCTGTAGCCTGGGAAGTCCAAGATAAAAGCATCAGTAGATTTGGTAGCTGGTGAGGACCTGGTCTCTGGTTCACAGACAATTGTCTTCTTGCAGTATCTTCTCACAGTAGAAAGGGCAAAGGAGCTCTCTGGAGTCTCTTTTATAAGGGGGTTAATTGCATTCATTAGAGTTTCACACTCACGACTAATCATCTTCCAAAACCCCACCTAATACCTTTGCATTGAGTGTTAGAATTACATATGAATTAAGGGATAGAGAGCACAAACATTTGATCTTTAACACTCATATATACATCAAATTAGAACAATAAGATGATAGTGATAATATTTCAAACAAATAGCCACAATCAAATCATTCCCAATATTTTATTTTGTCATATGAAATTTTTGTACCTATGAATCTTGGGTAAGCAAGAAGTAGGTCTTTCATGAAATAAGTTGGCTTCCAGATAGAACAGAGTTCTGAAAATATTGACTCAGCCTATCTATATTATATGAACATTTTCTAAGCATTATCAGTTTACAAGATTCTTCTAATCATCTATTCATTGAAGCACCAATAATTTAGAGTATCTGGTGCAGTCTTTTCAACAGGCATTGTGACTGTCATTTTTTATTGAGGACACACAGTCTACTAACCTATAGTTTATAGCAAGTCTTCTGGCAAGCATCACTGGGAAGCAGAAATGTGTTTGATTTGCTGTTAAATAATTAGAGTGAATAAGAATATTAGAAAGGGGAAAGTAAATTTTCTATTGGTGTATAGCCTTTCAGAATTTTGATCAGTGTTTCTCCGAAGAGTAAGAAAATATTATGGATGGTAAAATAATTGAAAAATCTATAGGACCATAAACTGTGTAATTTCTGGAATATTGATTATAGCAATATTTTACCTGTACAGTCTTTACTTAGAAAAGACTGAGTGTTTCTTATGCTGTTATGATTCTTCCCACAGATTTTGCAATAATCTTAAGCTAATTATAAAATGTGGAATGCAGCAAACAACCCTAATTATTGCATCACCTCTTTGTCTTATAAGGTGAAATAACAAATCTTTGTGTTTGTTTAGGAGATCTAAAGAGGCCCTCCTGAATATATTATTATTTTATTCTAAATTTGGGATCTGATATTTGAGGCAAATCAAAAAATTAAAGCAGAGATGGTAACTCAAGATAGAACCATGGATGCTGAGAAACATTATTTGGTTATCTGTTTAATCAATGTGAAATTTTTTTTTTAAATAAACACAAAAGATTATAACAGTTTTTAAGAAACATTAGCTTATTTATAACTGAGAATTTTTTCTTTATTTTTAATTAACCAAATGCATATAAAATCAAACCTAAGCAGGGAAGGTTATTTCGTTAAGGTATAGGATCTCTGCTATGTAGGAAGTTTACACAGAAGATAAAGAATAGCATTTTATTATCCCTTAAGAGTTTCTAATACCTATTTATTGATCTGACCCCAAAAAAAGCCAAATATTTATTTTATGTTGGTACACATTTGACAGCAAAGTTTTCATGAGTCTCCCCCATCTCTTTAAATTATCTGGAGAATAAGCCCATCAAAAACAATTTAACTTTGCCCAACTTTAAAACTCTTCATGGAGACTTTCAAGCTCAGCTATTATAAACCAAAGCAAACATAATTATCTTCCCTCTATACCTTCTACTACAGAAGAAAAAACAAATTAATGTGTGTGCTTGGAAGATCATAGATGATGCTCTCTAAAATAATGAGCCAGTCTATTACCATGCCACCCTGAATGTGCCCAATCTCGTCTGATCTCGGAAGCTAAGCAGGGTTGGGCCTGGTTAGTACTTGGATGGGAGACCACCTATGAAGACCAGATGCTGTAGGCAGAAAATAATAAGAAGAATAAAATAAAATGATGAACCAGTCAGCTTTTTATGCTTTTTAGACAAAGAAACATGTTTGTGAAGAGATGACAGGACAAAGATACTTAGCTCTGGGGTGCTCATTAGTGAGGAATCTAAACAAAGTTTGGGCTTGAGTAGTAAATTAGTAAAAGAGTTATACGGTTTGTTTATATGAGCTCTTCTGCCCTGGATTTCTCTTAGCACCCCCTGGAACAAAGAGGGCACATTTCACAGGGGAGATTTACTTAATGCATTCAGGAAGATGAGGGAAGGTGAACTTTACCTTTTTGCACCAGCTGCTTGTTGAGTACCTTCAGTTTGAAGTAATCAACATGCTACTGTAGGATATTTTGAGGCGGCCTGCCCCGGACCCAACACTAAATGTTACAGAAAACAAACTGGTTAATATCTCACAGAGCAATAAAAAACAAACAAACAAACAAACAAAAAACATTGTGCTTATCTGTTTTACTGAGCTAAAACAATTGGTGTCTCTTCTAGATAAAAAAATAAAAATAAATAAATAAATAAAAACGGTTACAATTACCTGCAACTTCACTAAGTCTGAGACTTTTAATCAATTGGAAAAGAGTCAAACTAAGGTCATTTCTCTTGATATTTCTGGAGTGGCCTTCAATCTCACCCATCTTTTTGACTTATGTACACATTTTGGTTACATTTCACAACAGTATAATAAGAGAATAGAGATTCTTGGTACAAAATAAAGCTGCCTTGCCCATTATTCTGACTCAATCCTGACCCTTCATAGCCAAAAGAGAGGTTGGGATTATTAAAGAGTAGAATAGATATTTTCTGTATTTCTCAAAATGTAATTAATAAACAGATAGTTCCTGATTTATGATGATTCAACTTATGGTTTTTCAACTTTATGATAGTGTGAAAATGCTATGCATTCAGTAGAAACCATACTTCAAATTTTGAATTTCAAACTTTTTCTGAGCTAGCAAGTGACATGCGGTGTAGGACATAACCCCATCATAAGTTAAAAAGCATCTCTACTTTTAAGTGGAAAGCCCTCATTATCCTTCTGAAGCTATTTCGACATACCCTTTGTGTGTTAATCTCATCTGATAAAAAGAAGGGAGGAATATGGAACTTGGCATAAAAAAATTTTTTTGAAGGTAGAAGGAGTTAGTTAAATTGTAGAGGTTAGATCCATTTTTAAAGAGAAAAAAAATCTTAATAAAAGAAATTAGTATAAAAACAGGTTTTTTCTATAAAGTGACCTTCTCCCCGCCCAACCGCCATCTTAAAGCTTAACCTCTTGAATACATACCCTTGTTCTCTAAGAAAATTATTATGTGACACACATCTGTACGTTTTCTCCTCCTACACTGTAATTACATTTTATTTTCTCAAGCCTTTAATTAAGTTTTATACACCTATACGTTTTATATAACAGTATCATGGTAAATAAAATATAGGACAATAAAGTGTATTTTGACCTATATAGTAACCTCTCCAATGGCACTAGTAAAAAGAGTCTGAGTCCTATTGAGGACACATTGACCAGGATTTTCAGACAGGGCTCTGATCATAAGGGAAAATTCCTCAAGATTTTGGCAACATTGGCTGATAAGTAGAATACTCCAAGGGACACTGATAAACAGACAACTAAAGAAGAAACTAAAATGAAACCTACTTTTCTTTCTCTCTGTAGACTGACCATTGAGAGTAGTGAGATAGAAACTTTTGGCCCTTAGCATGTGTGACCACAGGCATGGTGTCAATCAGTAGAGATGCCAGATAGAGCCTAAGATCTTTCAAATTCAAGTATACTATTTTTTTCGCTGGACTGTTTTTTCTCCTGGAAGGGACTTGATGGGGACACAGCCCTGACAGGTTCCTGTAAGGAATAGAAAAGACAGAAGACTGCTTTCCACAAAGGAAAATAAAAGAAGCCACCAGAACTTGTGTTCCAGGTTCCACTCCATCCTTAATAGTTATGGAAATTTAGGCAAGACACTTTACTATTTCAAGCTTTACTTATCTATAAAATGGTTATGTTAATATCTTCTAGGAGTATTGTTGTGAGGTAAGACTACAATTTGTAAACGTAAAGTATTGTTAATATAAATGCTCTATAAATCTAAAGTACTGATAATATGCATACAATGAAAAATATTCTTCCCAAATATTTATGCAAATCTGACTTTCTCTCCCTTCTTTAGTTGAATTTACCCAGGTTGGTATATTCACCTCTTCGCCAAACACTATCCTCATCAGTAGAATCTGATTTCCTTATCTTTAGAACCTCTCCCCTCCCCCACATTTAGAAGATCTGCCATAGTAGAAATGTAATATTTGTTAACTGAATAAATGATTAAAGTAATAGCTAAATTATTTAATGCCATATTTCCCCTGATTCTTTACTTGGTACATAGAATGAGACGAATAAGAAATGTCCCTTGTCCCTGTAGGCTTCATCATTTTCTGGTTTGATCATAGCAACTTTAAATCATTGCATTCTAGCTTCCCAGTTTACCACCATATGAGATTCTTTTAAGTAAGTAAATGCACCTATATAGATCAGTTCGCATTTTATGCATATTTAACAAGCCCAATGAATCATAATCTGTGTATGTCTTCCCATATCCTGGTACCATTTTAGATGATAAATACAAGCCTAGTGTGCTTATCAGGCTCGTTTTTTAAAATAATACATATTTTCAATCATGTGTTCTCTATGAACACATATTTGTTTTAACTGTGGCCACAAAAGAGGATCTGAGTAAAATTAAATCAGCATTTTCCTGTTTTGGTTCTCATAATAGATCGATACTATGTAAATTTAGCGATTCTCTTTCAATAAGAATTCTATATCTGCCCACAAAGGATATATGATGACTGGAAACTTTGCAGAATATGATCTTCCTCCTGCTAATGCATGTGTGAGGATGGTGAAAAGTAAAGGTAAAATAAATAATAGGAATAAAAGATCCTTCTTCCCTCAGATGATGTCCTAAACTTCAATGGGTTTCTAAAGGCCACTTCTCAGAGAGAAAAGGGGTTGCTGTCATGTGCAAGCCTGCATTTTAAAACAGTCTCTGAGGCTGGTTAAAGCATGATTAATTTTATCTTCTTGCATCATTTCTCATATCCTCTCATTTTTTTCCTCTACTTTATTACACATTTCCACTCACCCAGTGCTGGTTTCTTTCTTTTGTGTACCTACCATTTCAAATGAACACATATTAAAAAGGCAGCAGTTGATTACTCTGGGACTTTAATTTTGTGATAACTTTATTTTTGTTTCTGTACACAAAAATAAAATGCTAGTTCTTTTATATGTAATGACAAAACTAAATGCTATAATATGTTTTTTTTCATTTCTATAGTAACTTTAACATCTCCAAACTCAAGCAATTTTATCTAGTTTTATCTCTTATGTATCATTTTATTATTTTTCATTTATACTTATTTCTAATTTTCAATGTAGACAGATTTCTCTTCAATGAGATCATAAATACTTAGAAATCTGTCATCTTTTTTTTACCCCTGGTTTTTGTGTTTTGTTCATTCACTTATCTTTTTTCATCAGATTTTATTAAACATCTAGTACTTATAACACAGCACTATAACACAGTACTTATAGTACTTATAACACAGAAAATACAAATATAAATAGAATAATAGGATTCTTTCTTCTCTTAGGGCTGTAATAGTCTTATATAGAAGATTCTAACACATGGTCTCTATGGAGAACTTTCTTTTGCATTTTGGGAATTATCTGCAAGATGTAAATTTTGGGTGAGTGTGCATAAGTACATTTAATATAGAAAGTACACATTCTAAATATAATGACTTTAAGATCTTCATTTCTATATGGAATACAAAGCTAAAAGCAACAAACAAGCAAGACAAACAAAAACTCACAGACACAGACAACAGTTTAGTAGTTACCAGAGGGAAAGTGGGGAGGAGGGGAGGTAGATAAGGATAAAGAGGCTTAAATATATGGTGTTGGAAAGAGATCTGACTTTGGGTGGTGAACACACAATGTAATATACAGATGACGTATTATTGAATTGTACACTTGAAACCTATATAATTTTATTAGCCAATGTCAATCAAATAAATTTAATAAAAGATCTCCATCTCTTAAAACATAAAGCAATTTATAACCGTTCCTTGTTCTGTCTTAACTCCTCTTCAACACCCTAACTCACTCTCTTTACTAGGCCCACCATTATCTGTTTTACTTAAAATGAGATCCATTCCCCTGTGTAATAACCATCACTGAAAAAAAAATTGTAAAGCAAAACAACCATTTAAGGTTTGTAAAAATTGTCCTAAATTCTTACAGCAAATGAATAATTACTTATTCAAGACATTCTACTAAATCTCAGTAATAATAGTGAAAGTCTGTGGTACTTGTGCTGTGACCTGCTTGCTCTCTTTTCCATCCCAGTTAAGTGTGACAAAGGAACTCTTCCATTCTGGCAGGTGTGGCCAAGAAGACAGGACTCTTGTTTCCTCCAGCTCACAGTCAAGGTCTATGGTATTTTCGAGAAAGACAAGCCACCAGCATTTATCATTCCACCCTTCCCCACCCAGCATTTCTCATCTGCCCCACTTCTGCGTTCTAGAAGTCAAATTCAATATAACTATGGCAGAAAAGTCCTGGGCTCTAATTCTCTTCCTAGCTTCTACTCATAGGATGGAGGCTCTACGGGGGTGCAGCAGGAGGAAACACTGTGGCCTTGATTGCCTTACCCCAGCTCTCTCATAAAATAGTTTCACACCTGGATACGGAAGCTGAGAAGGAGGAGTAGGTCCTTGCTCATAAAGGAGGGATGTTATTCCCAGAGAACTGAGCCACTGTCCTAGCCCCCAAGGTCCTGAAAAAATACCTCAGAGATTTTGCCCACAAGTGAGAGTCATACTTTAAGAAGAGAATACTTTGAATCTCTTCCCAAAGGAATTTAACTTATTTGAAACTAGGTGTGGAAGAATTTCAAGACTAACGATAATCTTGAAAACAATCAAGATTTTGTTATAAGCAATTAAGAGGAGACCGATAGCTCCTTGAGACAAAAAAGCTAATCTATAGGCCCTCTAATTTAGGAAGGGCGACCAAGAAAAGAGGCAGCTAAGAAAAGGCTTCTAGATTCTCAGAAAAAAGAAAAACTCAAACTGATCTCAAAATTACCTCTGCAAAGGGGACTGCTAGAGCCTCTGGAGTAGTGTGGCTCTGCTGACACCTTGCTTTGGGATGTCTGCCCTCAAGAAACTGTGAGAAAATAATTTTTTTCTTGTTTTAAGCCACTGTGTTTGTGATAATTTGTTATGATAGTTCTAGGAAACTAATATAAATTATATGCTAACAAAATAAAGAACTTTGAAGGAATGGAAAAATTTCTAGAAAAACACACTCTACAAAAACTGGCTCATAAAGAAGTAGAAAATCTGAATTGGTCTATAACAAGTAAAAAGATTGAAATAGTAATCAAAATACTCCACATACACCAATACCAAAAAAATGTCATACTCAGTTGGCTTCGCTGGTGAAAGCTGTCAAACATTTACATAAGAATTGATACCATTTATTTCACAAACATTGGCAAGAAATAAAAGCAAAAGGAACCTTTGTTGAGTCATTCTATAAGGCAAATATTATTCTCATACCAGAACCAGACAAAGACATTACATGAAAAGAAAGGTACAGACCAATATCTTTATAATTATAGATGCCAAAACCCTCAATGAAATAATAGCAAACTGTACCTAGCAAAATATAGAAGAATTATATACCATGTGCAAGTGGGATTGATTTCAGGAATGAAAGATTGGTACAACATATGATATTTAATTAAAGTAATACACCATATCAAGAGAATGAAAGACAAATACATGATAATCTTAGTAAATGAAGAGAGAGCATTGACAAAAGTCAATACCCCTTTATGATAAAAACACACTCAATGATCTGGAAATAAAAAATTTCCTCTGCCTAATTAAGGGTGTCTACGAAAAACACAAAAATAATACTGTATATAACAGTGGAAACTGAAAGCATTCCCTCTACAATCAAGCTTAGGACAAGGATGTGCATCCACTTTCACCACTTGTATTTAGTATTGTCTGAAAGTGTCTGTCTAGGGCAATTAGGCAAGAAACAAACAAACAAATAAACAAACAAACAAACACAAATCTTGTAGGAAAGGAAAACTATATTTGTAGATGGCATATCTTGTACCTATCAAATCTTAAGGAGTCTACTAAAAAAATCTGTTCAATTAATAAGCATTAAAAATTTAGTATACCCAAAGGATTCCTAATTTCTGTTCCCTCCTTTCCCAAACACAATCTTTTCTCACTCTTCTCTAATCAAATATAAGTTTCCACCCTGTTGATTTAATAAGCCTCAACATTATCCTCATCTTTATTTCTCATCTTACATATCATCCATTAACACGTGTTGTAAACTCTACTTCCCAAATATCTCCTGTATCTGCCCTATTATGTCTGTTTTCACCACAACATCCCAATTCAAATCAATAAGATCCCCTGCCTTTATCAACACAATAACCTCCTAGTTGGTCTGTAATCTATTCTGTTAAAAGCTACCAGAATGATCTCTTAACATGTAAATAAAATCATGCCCCTCCCTTGCTTAAAATTTCCATTGACACCCCATCATATTTCAGCATCTAATCTTTTTTTTCAGTCTTGCAAAGTCATATGATCTCTTGTCTTTCTACCTCCTTGACTTTGTTATATCGTATCATGTCATGTCATGTCTGATCAAATCAATCTACGTCTCCTTTTTTATTTTCCCTCTTGTTGTCTATACTGATCTTCTTTTGATTACTTGAATAAACCTACTCATTTATTTTTTGTGTTTGTGCATTAGTTGTTTCTTCTGTCTGGAGTGCTCTTACTAGGGGTCTTTTTAGGCTAACTGTTTCTTAATATTCAAGTATTAGTTAAATGTCTTCTCTTTAAAGAGTCCTGTTCTGATAAACCATATATAACTACTCTTTATTATATCATTCTTTTGCATTTATCTGCAGAGACTTATAACTAGATAAAATTTTTTAAATTTACCTGTTTTGTTTTCTTCAACTAGATATAAATTCTGTGAGAGCAGACACCTTGTCTTTTTTGTTCACCATGATAACGTCAAAGATAGTGTAGAAACGCTAGCATATAGGAGAGATTCAATAAATGTGAATAAAAGAATTAATGAATGATTGAAGTTATATGATGTATTCAATTACTAAACTGGGAATTTGGATACAAATAAAATGATTGGGACCTTATTCTGAAGAAAGTTCTAGAAATCAGATCTGCTTGCCTCAGAGGAAAAGGTGTTTATATCAGTATAGGGGGGTGGCTTGTGAGGTACATTTTGGAAAATGAGATGGTCACTAAGCAGAAAGGAGAAAGAAAAGGTCATTCTGGTCAGAGAGGATATTGTGGCCATATACTCAGGGTCATGTAAACGAAATATGACATCTCAGAGATGTGAGTCCAGCTCAGTATCACTGCAAAGACAGAGAGGTCCTTCTGAGTTCACTTGCAAAAATAAATCTAGTTGTTTAGAAAGTTCTCTAATAAGCATACACATTTTGGCAATCATCTATGTGAGGAAACAGTTTCCAGGTGACCCTTGATTTGAAGATCTAAGCAGACTCTGGAGGTATTTTTGTCTGTTCCTTTTTATAGTGCTATTTACCGAAAGAAAATATTGGCAGAAATAATTCATCCTGGTGAACATCCAATTTCTTTCTGTTTTGATTGGCTAGGCTTTAGTAAATAATTTCACATAAAAAGAGGTATTGAAATTCTGATCTGGAATTCTGTATTCCTTTCTGATGCTGATATTGATGAGTCAGGATGCTGAATTTCATAGAGGCGGTGCACACATGCTATTGACTTATTAAAAAAATATGGTATTTATTTCAGATGAGTGGTTATATTACAGTAAAATAGACTTTATTTTTGACCTGGAAGAAGGAAAAGAAAGGTAATCAGATGCTACTTAAAACTAGTTTCTAGGTTAAAAATATGTTTAAAAGTTTCAATGCCTGCTATAATTTTGACAGATTATAGTCAGTTACTAAAACCTGTTTAAAATTAATTTGTTCACCTTTGATTAATTCTTCTAGTTAACTTTGAGAAGATGCAAATCCATGTGGTTAAATGTAATTTAGTTCTAACCGTTAAGTTTTAAGAAGATCTTGGAAACAGAAATCTGCAGAAAAACTAGTCCTTTGAGAAACTGATTCATCAGTTGCAGAAACACCTTGAAAGAATAAAGACTTGATGAAATTTTAGAAGTTTAAATATGTAATTATTTGTGTAATATAATGAGGAATAGCCCAATATGAATTAGAAACTGCACTGATTGAATAACAAAATAATTTCCCTTTATACATGATGTGTTAATATGTGCTTTAATTCCTGGCTACATTGTACAAAGATTTATAAAGACAACTACCATATGATAAGAAAACCAAAGGTGAAAAAGCTTAAGAATATGAGGCCATTTATTTCTGTTATGATAATTTCACATTTGATTTTGATTTTTAAAGGGACGAAAGCTCTCTGAGAAATATTGGACAATAAAAAAATATAAAAGGAGTTGAAATCATTGATAATTCCAACATCTGAGCTTAACATTTTGTTACACTGAAAACATTTTCACTAGATGAATAATAGATAGATAGATAAATAGAGAATAATGTAAATAATGTAAATATAAATCAAAATAGAGACAGCATATATATTTATAAAATTGGCATTAACCTGTCATCCAGCAAATACATTAATGTATCTTTTTATAAATTCAGTGCTTGCTTAAGCATTAGGATATATTAAATATTCTTCCAAAGTATAGTATATTTGATGAACATTATTGAGTAACATATGGACAACATAAATTACTATACCATCTCTTCTATTATTTTATAGATTTGTTTTTCTTTTCTCCATAAACAATTCCATGATGCATATCTCTTACTTAAATTGCTACATCTATAAAATTTTCCACAGAATGGAGTTTTGAGAAGTGGTGCAGAGGATAAAAAATAATTTTTTTCTTCTCTGTATAGATTCCACAAATTATTTCCAGACCTATAGTGCAGTTTTGTCTTTCATCAGCTGTGCTAATTTCTGGTCAAACCATACCCTCTCTTGCAATAAGTATTAGTCCTAAATTTTTTTTGGCAGAAAATGGAATTTAATTATTTTAAATTAAATTATTATATCACTACTGAAGCAAAATATCTCTGTAAAAACTGTCCCCATTCTTTTGCTTCTATTTCTATTTTTATTGCTGTGTATATTAATAATTTTAGGTTTCTACTATTTTTATATATTAAAGAATTGACTTTGATCATAGGGTACAATAGCAGGACATTTTATTATGGACAATTATATCTCTGGGTGTAGTTTCAGAATACCAGGTATAGTAATAAGTTTAGAATTGCTTGTCTAATAGTATAGAAGAGTTTCTTTATTTCAGTCACGTAATATCTTTATAGATTATTGCTTTAGGGAATTGATCATTCTTTATTAATATGGATTTAAACATAATCGAGTGTGAGAATAATTTTATTTCCTTAATGGATGCGCGTGTGTGCGCGCGCGCGCGTGTGTGTGTGTGTGTGTGTTTTGTCTGGCAATTTCTGGAGCAGCACTTGAAGTTTTAAGAAGTGTAAGGTGTAGTTTTACTTCAGAAAGCAAAAATGGGGCAGCACCTGGAGAGTGCAGCCCAATCGGAATCAACTCTTTTGCTGAAATTACTCTCCCCTCTCAACACACCATATTGGAAATGAAGTTATTCCTAGACTGAATATTACAATATGAGGGAATGTATTGGTGGAAGAGCTGTGCAAAATGTTGGAGATTTTTTTTCTCCTTTTTGACATTTTTGTTAAAGTATAACATATATATAAAAAAGTAGACAAATTCCTAAGAAGAGGGATCAATTTATAAACTGAATACACTTGTAATCAGGACCAGGATCAAGGAACAAACATTCTCAGCACCTCAGAAAACTCCAATGTGCTCTCATCTGTTCATTCCCCTCACCCACCCCCAGGAATTGTTATTTTGATACCATAGATTAGTTTCGCCTTTTTAAAAATGGTACATGAATAGAAACATATACTTCTTGTATTTAGATTTTTTTTTTTGCTCCAAATAGTATATCTGAGATTTATCCATGTTATTGCAGGTAGTTGGTTATAAATCATTCACTCTCATTTTTGTAGAGTATTCCATTGTTGACCATATCTTACATTATTTATTCATTCAGTTCTCAAGAGGGATTTGTGTTGCTTCTGTTTTTCTTTTTATTTCCTTTTTTTTTTTGATATCTTATAAATAGTGCTACTGTAAACATTCTAAAACATGTTTTTTGGCATGCTCATTTCTGTTAGCAACATACCTGGAAGTGAAATTGGTGGGGGATAGATTATGTTCAGTTTAGGTTTATATTACCAAGTAATTTTCCAAAGAGTTTGTGAATAATTGATATACCCAACAGCAGTGTATAATGAGAGTCCCTTTTCTCCAATTCCTGACACTTCTTGCTAAGATGCCTTTTAAATTTTAGGGTTGGCCTTGGGTGTTCGGTGGAATTTCATTGTAGTTTAAATTTGCATTTCTCTGATAACAAATGGAGTGAAATACTTTTCATAGATTTTTTTGGCCACTTACACATCTTTAATTCTAAAATGCCTATTCAAGTTTGCTTTTTTCCTACTGATTTTTAAATTGTAAAAGTTTCACTTGCTATCTTACAAGAAGTAGATTTTTGACAAATATATGTATGCAAATATTTTATCCCACTTGGTGTTTTGTCTTTTCACTCTTTTAACCTATCTTTTGATGAAAAGATGTTCTTAATCCTTATACTCTTCTATTTATTTTTATTTGCTTTTTATTAAGTAATTTAAACAATTCTGCATAGGATAACTTTGCTTAATCTGAGTTCAGGAGACATTCTCTATGTTTTCTTCAAAAGTCTGTATTAATTTACCTTTCACAATGACATCAGAAGCACATCTGGAATAGAGTTTTTGTTTTCATATAAAGAAAGATTGAGGTTATTATATTTCCTATATGGATATCAAATTACCTAACACCACTTATTTAAAACACTGTCCTTTTTCCATTATACTATGGTGTCACCTCCGTCCTAAATCAGGTGATTATATATGTATGCACTTCTATTTTCTTCCTTTGGTCAGTTGCATATTCTTGTTAAATTACCACACTTTTGATAATTAAAACTTTAGAATAGAACTCACTATCCTGTAGTGTCTAGATTTGTTCTTTGAGTGCATTAGCTATTCATGGCTATGATCATTTCCATAAAAATTTTGGAATTGAAATAAAGCTATAGATCTATTAAGGGAGAATTAATTTTTTTATAAATTTGAGTTTTTCAAGCTATAAATTTCATATTTGAGATTCTTTTACTAAGGGGTTAAGAAATTTACAAAGACATAAGCAAGAGGAGTGTAATATTGGATACTATTGATTAAGAGAGAAACAACACAAGAATGAAACTCATTAAATTATCAATGTTGATAAAAATAGAAATAGACCAATCAGTGAATTCAAGAAAAACAGAATAAAGAGGAAGACACGGCAAAGAATTTGCACTCTTGTGATCATTAAAAAACATGAGCCAAACATATTACAGTTTAACTGAAAAGAGTAGGACTAATTGAGAAAAAAATGACCTTTGTTGATTCCATCCTTATTTACCCAAATTATAAACCCTTCTCTCATTGTAATACTCTTATATTAATGGCATTGTAATGATAAAATTTACTTTAAAATTGTGTAAACACTAAATTATTAGGAGTAGAGCAAAGTATGATGAACCCGACTTCACTAGCTAAAAAGTCTGGGAAGAATCTTGGGAAGATTTTATTTAATAGACAAAGAATAAAATCTCAAAGGGACAAAATCTGGTTAAAAACAACAGACATATTGAACTATGAGCTCAGGAATTTCTCGAGTATGGCAAAGCACTTACACGTTGCATCGATGTGGTCATAGTCAGAATGAACAACAAAAAAACGTTATTGATAATAAACATTTTTCCCCGCAAACTTGGTAGACATTGGTTCATGAGAAGTCTCTGAAATGTTAGAATTCATTATTTTTCTTGTGTGGTAGATTTTGGTAAATAGACTTAGCTCATGCAATTGTGACAAAGTGACTCTACGCTTTCCCCAGGCCCATACATCTACAAGACTTGTCTATTACAACAAATCGGTTAGCTTTACTCTAACTAATGTTTTGTTCTAGTTTATCCTGCTGATATAGATGATGGAATGAAGGATAAGAAGAAGTGAATAGAAGTTACACAGCCAAACTACACCCTGAGGGAAAAAAAATGTTTTTATTTTTCTAAAGAGACTGTGAATTTTTCAATCAGGTCCTATATCACTAAAACATGCAAGAAGATATACGTTGAGTCAGGAATTCTCATTTAAATGTGAGCTGAGTAGGTGAGGAGCCCCTTCTAAAAGGTTTATTTATTTTAAAGTCATTTGTCCTATTTCTAGACAAAATTTTCTTTAGTTTTACCCCCAAGGAATACATAATGTTTGGTACATACAATTTATTTAAGTTGAGTTGAAGGCAGTTAAGGACAATAGTGAGAAAGGAAGGGTGGTTTTCCCCTGGGGCTCTGTCCCTAGAATAAAAATGTACAGCTGCAAAGAAACATAGAGATAATTTTCTGCTTTAGAACCAGAATAAGGTAAAATAAGAAATTCGATGCAAAGGGCCATTAAAGGGCCAGCCACTAAGTTTGCAGATTATACAAGATTTTATTTTGGGAACTACTGGTCAAATGTCCTATCGGTTACTATTAGTAGCAAGGCACTGCAAATTTGATTGTGGAATATTCTGTGTTAAAATAATAGATGGAACTGTCTGATGGAACTATTTTAGTTTCAAAAAACACAGAATCAACACTAATTGTATTATAGTATTGGAATGAAATCACTTCAACATACTAACTTTATTTTTTTCCTAAGTCAGTAACATTTTCATTGCCTGTACTTATACTAATCATGAAAGATAAATAGGACATTCATCATTTATAATAAAACATTTACCACTCAATCAAATAAGTACAATTATGTGTTTCTTTTTATAACTGTACTAAGCTTTAATTATTAATCTAATTGAATCTTGGGTTATAACTCCTTAAAGCCAGGGAGCTAATGATTTCTGAATTTATATAAGTGACTTCAAATAGATGACAGAAAATTATAGGTGCCTTTTTATCATTCCCAGTTTTAAACTCTCTTATTTGATACATCTAGAAGGTTCTTGTTCTATTTTTGCAGAAGGCTTTTATGTTTTATCTTTTCTCTTGTTATTGAATTTCAGGGTTAGTTTGTTTGGGGTCAATATTCCTACTAGTCCTGAGATGAGAGCTGTACTTGAATTAGTTCTACAAAGTCTGAAGGAACAAAGATTGAATATATTTTCATTTAAACTTTCACTAGCCTAAGACCGGACCCAAAAGGTTAGGAAAAACATTTTCCATTTTTCAGTAATGGTTTGAATAGATACATAAATGATATTTTAGACACTAAAGATTATAATACCCTATTTATTCTAAATATAAACAAATTATAATGCATGGTACATTATGTAAATTTTGGAAATAGGTAAAATGTGAATAGTACAACCTGTAAATATTTTACTAATTGTTTAAATCACCAAAGAATTACTTAATTTTTGAAGAGAATTTACCTTGAAAGTTTGCTATTAAGATTTTAGACTACAGAATTAACATGTTAACTTATAAATCTGTATTATGAAAATAATTACCTTGTAGTAGGAAATATAACCCTAAAGATTACAAGTTTATTACTCTTTATTCTATTAACCAGTTTTGTCTCTAAATTAGTATGTGTGTTCCATAATGCCTTCTCAAGTAGAATATAAATATACTGTCCCCAAAATGTCCTTTGAACATTTTTTTAATTTTATTTTTATTATTTTATTTATTTATTTACTTACTTACTTACTTATTTGTTTATTTATTTATTTTAGGCAAGGCAACCTTCGGTTGACCTCATAGATTGCAAGGACCTTGTCACCTTACAATTCTATATTTTATTTTATTATTTTTTTTTTATTTTTTACTCCTACAGCACCTGGTCTTCGTAGGTGGTCTCCCATCCAAGTACTAACCAGGCCCGACCCTGCTTAGCTTCCAAGATCAGACGGAATCGGGTTTGTTCAGGGTGGCATGGCCATAGACAGAACATTCTTATTAACAAGCTGCCTAGGTCTGACAAAATATTTAATCATATTTTGACAGTTTTGGAGAACCCAACAAAAGTTCAAAGGACTCACCTGCCAGAACAAGTTAAATTGCCTTGTATGAGAAATGCGCCTTATGTGATACTTAGGCCCAGGTGAAGTTTTTATAGCCCCTGAAATGATTCTCAGGCTACACTCGAACTTTATTTTTGCTCACTCTCTGTTTTTCTAGGTTAATTTTTTTCTTATAATTTAGGTGTTGGATTTTATTTTTTCTGATTAGGTATGTTATTATATTTGTTTCTTGCCTAACCAATGATCCATGTCCATGTTCTTTTCCATAATAGGGCCCAGGGACTTGTGAATCAGTATCTAGGTTGTCTCACTTGTATAACAAAGAGAGTACCCCATGCATATGTCAAGTTCATTTGTACATAGTTGGTCATTTATTCCATAATGATGGCAGCAAAGATTGTATTCTGGTTTCTGGTTTGTGTGACCATTTGGTGATCTCAGTGAAGTGGCTGATGTGATCTGTTTTTTGTAGCTAAGAGATGACAAAGAATCAAGTTTTTCAGCCCATTTTATTTTAGCATATTTGTGAGATTTACTGCCCACTGGAAAGGAGACTAGCTCTTAGAAATTTGGAACTGTGACTTTTGATGCTTTTGTGTTTACTTTAACCTGGGCTAAATTTCTAAACTTTTTGTAGGTCTGCTGCCTGTAAATAGAAAGACCTTAATTACTTTATATTTATTTTTAAATTGAAAATTATGTTTATTACTGTATTTTATTTAATAAATTATTAAACATTTATTTTTATTTTATTTCAATTATTTATTGGTTTCCTTTTTATATTGCGTAAATGTGAAATATATCTCTACATTTAAATAAATGAGGTTAAAATTCTCTTAATCTTATATATAAGTATACCTAAATTATATCCCTTAATTTTTATATATAAGAAT
>NW_006433024.1:14583414-14691564 GCF_000325575.1 Pteropus alecto | reverse complement strand
AATATTAAGACATATGCACTTTTAAATTAAAATTGGGATGACATTGGTTAATAAAATCAAGTAAGTTTCAAGAATACAATTCAATAATACATCATGTATATATTGCGTTGTGTTTTCACCACCCAAAGTTAAATTTTCTTCTACTCTCTTTCTCTTTCTTCTGGTAATCACTAAACCATTGGCCGTGTCCATGAATCTGTTGTTTGTCATGTTTGCTTGTTACTTTTAGTTTAATATCCCACATGTAAGTGAAAGCTTATGATTCTCAGCTTTTTCTGTCTGATTTATTTCGCTTAGCATGATAATCTCAAGATTCATCCATGTTCTTGCAAATGGAAGCTTGTGATCTTTTCCTACAGCTGAGTAATAGTTCATTGTATATATGTACCACAGCTTCTTTATTCAATCATCTATCGATGGACACTTTGGTTGTTTCCATGTCTTGGCCACTGTGAAAAATACTGCTATGAACATCAGGGTGCATATATTTTTGCAGATAAATGTTTTCAAGTTTTTCAGGTAAACACCCAAAAGAGGGATTTCTTAATCATATGGTAATTCTCTTCTTAGCTTTTTGAGGAATCTCCATACTGTTGTCCATAGTGGCTGTACCGATTTAACTGTCATTCTTTTATGGGAGCATAGTGGATCTGTCTAGGGGACAACCTGATATTTGATGACGATATTGTTCAGGCAGCCAAAAGAAAGTATTTTTATAATTTCCAGGAATTTTAATGGTAGTAGTTTTTGTGTATATATATATTTCAAAGTTAACTCAGTGTGTTTTCAGTAGTACTATTAATATCTTACTAACTATTCGTCTTGTTATCTATATAACTTCATTATTGTCCATTGTTTCCTGACAGAATGACAAATGAACAGTTACTTGGATTTGAATATTTTCTCAAGAATGAATAAAAGTACCTATTAAATCAAGAAAATACAGTGTTTATTGCTATTGATAAAACTTGAACTTTCAAACAAAAATTGTAATTTTGGAACATTTGTCTGTTACCGTGATCTTAAGAGCTTCCTAATAATAAAAGTTTTTCTGATAATATCATATATGATATTAACTAACACAATTTTTGATATTTTATCATGGATTGTGTTTACATTAGGAAGATCTACATAATCCAGTGAATCAATATTTTTCAAATGACCAAATGAGAGATCTTATAAAAGCAGGGATGGATAAAAGATCCATTCAAAAGACAATACATAAAAGAAACAAATTATGAAAAAATTTACTGATATGATTTCAAATTTCACATTGCAAGTAACTTTTAGAAATAACACATCATGTTTTTGGTATCATATCAAACAAAAATATCTACAATAATCTGAAAAGGCTATTCAAATACTTTCTGTTGTTTCAACTACGTATTTGGTAAGGACAGATGTTCTATGTAAACTTCAATGATGCACAAATTAATTGCAGAAACAGATATTTTATTATGGCAGACATTAAGGACATACATAAAAATGTAAAATGATACCATTTTTCCCCACATTTTTTTTTATTTTGGAAAATACAGTTTTTAAAAACAAATCATATCATAAAATTAACGTCATTTATTATTATTTGCGGTTGCTCTTTTAAAATAAATAAATATTTTAAGCAGTCATTTACAAATGCCTAATATAATAAATCTTGAGAGATAAACCCTTACAAAAGACTGAAATCTTTAGAAATTTTTAGACCTTGTAAAGAGTTCTTGAAACAAGAGTTTGAGAACTGCTGCTATTCTTTTGAGAGAAAGAGAAAGGGAATGAGGGAGAGAGAGAGAGAAAAAAAGAGAGAGAATAGATCTCACAAACTGCTAATCAGAAACCTTTTTATATAAGATTGCAAGTTTATATTACTAAGAAGAATTCTTGGATGAATCAGACAGATTTGACAATTTTAGTTGAAATCAGGAGAAAGAAATTCACCAAAGTCAAAAAGCATTTACAGGAGAAATCTAGTGGAGAGACTTCCTTTGCTTGGTTAGTCTCAAGATGAAGAAGATAATAATAGAGGCTTTTACATTATCCAATCTGAGATTCCTTAATGAAATTTTGAGACAGAAGTTAATTCTCTTTATAATGTGTTCGATATTATATACTGAAGTTTTATACAGTTTTATATAGTTAATTAATACTTCTTGTAGCCTATTATAAATAATAAAGCCAAAGCCCTTTGGAACTATCATTTATTTTTGTGGTCAGGAATAATCTTTGGAGATTATATATTAGCAAATTGGTGGGTCCTTAAGAAAACTTATTTACAGCTCATAAATAAAGCAAAAGTGTGGATAGTACGGTTTTTCAAATCCATACTAAAATTTTCACAACACATTATTTAACAATCTAGAAAAATATACTTGTGGTTGATGTTGCTCTTAAATAAAATCTCACACATTCATAAATTACATAGGATCTACTTATAGATCCTATCCAATAGAATTGCAAATAATTTATGTCAAGTAGAAAAATAACTCCAAAGATTATGTATTGTCTTGCAGGTAATTAATCATTTTTGTTTCTAACAGAGTAAACTATTTTAGAGCACCTTTCATGATGGACTTATAATCATTCTTCCTCTAATTCTCATTTGAGCCAGATTCGCCCTCTGATCGGCTCCCTCCTTCATTAATGAGTTGAATAAATATTTGTCATGCGTTCATTGTATATGTGTCTGAAAATCATGTTTTTAATTTTTTAAAAACATTTAACACTTTTTAAAATTTGTTTTTATCTTTCCTTTGTAAAAATATTTCATTGCTTTATCACCTACGAATGCAATGATATGCTGGCTCCAGTGAACACTGTCTTTAAAGAGCTGCTTCATTGCATCTTTTCCCAGTTTTACATTCAAATCTGCAATGTCACTCGAGAGAAAATCAGCCATATTGAAAATATTTACACCTTGAAATAGGTTTGAACTGAAAATAATAACTTTTTATTATTTTCATAGAGTCAGTTTATCAGTAGATCATTTTATGCATGTTGCTAGAGACTACATTGGTTAATTTTATACATTTTTGAAATTTTGTTATTGCATCATTCATTCTTTTACACTGATATACTTTATATGTACATGTTCTATTTATCTATTTTCTTAATAATGAACTTTTGAGTTCCTTTCGGTTTATGTTATTACAAACGTTATTGTTTTCATAGCTATAAACACCAATGTACATTTTTTATGAAATTCCACTTTAAACTTTATCCATTTTTCTGCTGGGTTTTCTTTATTTCAAATTGATTAATGGGATACATACACACATACATATATATTCAACATATCTCTCTATATATTTTACAAATATGTTTTATATATACATTATATATGTATACATATATATTCGTATGGTCTATGAACTAGATTTCTTGCAGATAATTTATCTCACTCTGTGGCATGCATTTTTATTTTCTTAGCAGGGGTCTCTTGATGAATTCAAGTTCTTAATTGTAGTGTAGTCTAGCTTATCATCTTTTCCCATTAAGTTTAAAAGTTTCCTTTGTGTATTAATTTTTTAAAAAGTCTTTGCCTATCCTAAAGTCCAAAATATATTTTACTAAATAATCTCATGAAATACATATGATTTTTTTACTTTAACATTATTTTACCCATATTTAAAAAACCTACCACAACTTAACTTTCCAAAAACCTGAGGTAAAATTGTTTCATTTTTTTCCTATATTAGTAGTATTCCAGCAACCTTTATTGAGAACATATTTCCCTATCACTCTGCAATAATACATCTGAGAGTCCACATATATGTGTTTGTATCTGAGCTCTTTATTCCGTACCATTTGCCTAGCTCTCTATTCTTATGCCCAAGCCATATTGTCATATTTATTACAGCTTTATAATTAGTCTTGACATTCACTAAAGCAAGTATTTCCATCTTATCCTTTTTCTTTAAGAACATTTTGGCTCTTCTTAGGCATTTATATTCCAAAGTAAATTTTAGTTTTATCAAATTCCCCAAAATTCTTATTGAATTTTGATTAAAATTGAACTATATCTAAATCTGGGGAAAGTGTCAAATTCAAAATTTTGTCTTCCAACTAATAAATCTGGTACATCTCACATTTTATAAAGCTGACAGCTTTATGGTTTTCACACAGAATTCTTTTACATCATTTGTTAAATTTATTTTCAAGTTTTTATTTTTGTACTGCAATAAATGATACATATTTTTACCTTTTATTTTGTATTTCTCGTTAGTACACAGAATAAAATTATACGTTTTCAAAAATTTGCTTTATATTATCCCCAAATGAAAATAAATGTATAGAATTTTTTTAATTTTTAATTATTTATTTTTTATGGTGACACTGGTTAATGGAATCCAATAAGTTTCAGCTCTACACTTTAACAATAAGGCATTTATATATATATTTACACTGTATGTTCACCTCCCATAGTTAGATTTCTTTCTGTCACCACATATTTGAACCCCTTTACTCCCTCTACCTCTCCCCTCCCTCACCCTGTACCCTCTGGTAGCCACTAATCTATAGTCCATGTCCCTGAGTCTCTGTTTGTCCTGTTCATTTGTTACTTTTAGGTTTATATCCCACATATAAGTAATATCATGTGATTTTCAACTTTTTCTGTCTGGTTTGTAGCTCCTGTGTTTTCCTAGAGAAACCTATACTTTAGAGGTCAGCAAAATTATTCTTTCAAATAATTTTTGAAATAATTGCAAGTTCTTTTTCACAAAATAATTAAATTCTGAAATTGTTGCATATATAAATAGTGTGATATGGAAGATAAATTAACAGTATTATGCTACGTAGGCTATTTGGCTTAGATACTATTAATTTATGTACAATAATGCTGAAAGAAATTCAAAACAACTTTTGTTGTTGTTTTGTTATTCTGTAAAAATCAACCAGTTTTCACAGGGTTTTCAAACAAGCAATTAGGCCAATGTATGTTGCTATTTATTTATTTATTTATTTTTGAGATAAGAAAGACTAGAAATGAGTATGTTGTGAAAGAAATATTTAAGTGTTGCTCCATGTACATAAAACTTGAGACATTAAAGAAGGCATTTCAAGTAACTTAAAGCTCAGATAAGACATGTCAAGAAATAAGATTTTGAAAGTTATTAGCATATGGATAGTATTTAAATCCATGGGCATGGATAAGATCACTGGAAATAAACATCATTTTCATCAGTCCATTCACATATTTCCTTACCTCATTTTCAGTATTTCCACACAGTTAATGCACCTATCATTCACTAATGCCATCCTATTTCATCTAGGTGCCTAATTGTTAATTACCACTTAACAAAATCGTGAAGGGATACCTACAAAACAAGTTCAGTTAAAAGTTATTTGCTGAAATCTCTCAGCTGTAATAAACATTGCATGCTTACGAGTATACTAATAAAGGTCTAGTTTTACTAATATAATTTAATTTTCTTTCCCCAGAAAGAGTTTAATAAACACTTGGATTAAACTGGTAGATTAAATACTCAGTATAATCAGGGTTGCGATAGGAGATATAATTGTGACTTTCAGGAGTAAAAGTGAATAATGATTAGTGATCAGGAAGAAAAGATAAGTGGAAAAGAAGAGAGGTCCCTGGTGCTGAATAAACAGTTCTGGTGAGGTCAGGAGTTAGTATTCTAAAATCAAAATTTACAGTGCATTAGCATTGATGGCATTTTCTTCTCTCACTTTGTCAAGATGCCTAAACAAATTGAATAGGAGGTGAGCAAGAGTCACTGATAGTCTTTCTTCTATTCCTTTGGGAAGGAAAAACCATTTTGTAAATAAAATTTAACTCCCTATTGAATTAGATTTTAATTGCTCCTGAATAGGAGTTTATAGACAATTGTCTTATTGGTAGGTGAGATATCACATGTTCAACACTAAAGATATAGCATAATAATGGCACCTTTTTGGATTCAGGAAAATTTGGAATGGGGAGTTATGAATTAGTTTAGCAAGACATGCATACTGCTTATTACAGATGGCATGGGCTGTGTACAAATTTATAGGGCAACATTCAACTTCTTGAAAAGTTTTGAAAATTATTGAAAAGTGCTGGAGGTATATACTCCGAAAAGATACTTTAGACATATTTTTCTGTATGTTTTATGACAGAAGGAATCTTCGGAGAGAAACAAGTGAAATAAAAGATGAGATGGAGTGCACTATGGAGAGTCTCTAAATAAATATTATTTATATTGATGAGACTCTACTTGGCATCAGAATAATTTATTGTGTGCTTTCTTTATATTAATTACTATATTATTTGCCATACTTTATCTCATGTAATCTAGTCAATAACCCTATAAAATAGATAATATAATGGAGTTTATTTTGGAGTTTAAATAAGAGTCTCAAAAATCACACAATTTATTACATAACTAAGCTTGAACTTGAACCTAAGCCTTGAACTTGACCCCCAAAACCTACATTTTTTACAATTCTATATTTGGATGAAATGTATATTTCAGCAAGTCTATAGTAAAAGGTGCACAGATAATTTGTTATGTAATATCTGACTTTTTAAAAAATCTTAAAATCTCTCATTCCTTGAATACCCTTTATTTATATGACAAAACATCGATTATTCAAGTAGGAGTAATCTAGTCATACAAGCTCTTATATGCAGAGGCAGAAGTGGAAGTCAGGAAGATATGAAGTGCGAAAAGAACTTTGATGTACCATTGCTGGCTTTGAAGATAAAAAGAGTAATAATATAACAAATGCACTTGTCCTTAAGCCCCACTCTCACCTTTTTGCCCCCAACTGCCAACAAGTAAGGAAATGGGAACATTAGTCCAATTGATGCAAGAAATTGCATTCTGCCAACATAAATAAGCGTGAAAGCAGATTCTTCTGCATATGCTCTAGAAAAGACTAGCCCATCCAAACCTTTGAACTTGGCCTGATGGGACTGAGCACAGGACCCTGTCGAGCCTGCCTAAATTTCTGACCTGCAAAAACTGCGAGATAATAAATGCATGTTATTCTAAGCAGCTAAATCTGTGACAATTTGTATGCAGCCTAGGAAACTAGTACAGTGAAAGAACAGTCATTTTCTTGTTTCTGATGATCAGATGAGGCAATTATAAAGCCTTCCCTTTGGAACCAAGGATAAGATGGACTCTCAAAAAGCTTTCAGTTCTATACAATAAAGATGGCAAAATAAAATTTTGTTTTTAGTGATTTAAATGGTCCTCAGTATCTATACCAATTTGAAATCCTGTTTCTGACATCTAAATGATAATAAACCTCAGCTGATTATTGTGATGTTTCCTTTGAATGAGGTTAGTATCTTGTGGGAACCAAAATCAATTGTCAAAACACAGACATGCCTGATAATACCACGAGAAAGCTCTCCCTTTGAAAGTGTATTAAGTAAGACTGAGTAACAAAAATATTGTCATGAAGAGAAAAAAATTGGGCAGTTGTCCAATTTGGGGATGAACCACACTGAGTATCTGATTTTAAAAATTGAATTTTTTGCCCATCTGTATAATTTAATAAATATCCAAGCATGCGTGCATACACACACAGCTTGAAACATTTTAAACTATCTTTTTTGCAAATAGGTATATGCCATTTAATCTTTATATGTTCTTAGTGAAATGCTAATATAAGAAGAAAGATTTGTATAAGTGGTTTACTTTAATAAAAATAAAATGAATTTTATATGGACGCTAATAGAGCCCAGTTATTCTGTCCTCAAAATCATTTTCACTGCATCAGCAATGTTTCAGAAACAGGTACCAACAAAGGACTTCCAAGTAGATGAGTAGGAAATAAGCTCAAATAAAAATTTTGGTTTTAATATGAATGAGCCCTGAGAAATTATGACTGCAATAAGCTTCAGATTTAATGATACCAGTTTATTTCTAGTCCTTTTTTTTTTTTGTCTTTTTTACTACATAACCTTTTACACCTAGTGTAACCTAGTGACTTCCCAGGGGAAGATGACTCAAACAATCGAAAATTGAGGCCCAGACTATTCCGGCATGGCCCAAGAGCAACTGTTACTCTCATAATCATAACAAAAACACCCACCTTAAGAAAGTATTAATGTGCTCTGCCCACTTTCCAAGAGGTTTCTGCTTTGGAAACTAGAGAAAGGAAAATAGGCTATTTCTTAGTTTTGTTAAGAAATGTGTGGTTATGTCAGCAAGAGCAAAAGTTTTCAATAAATCTAAAAATATTACACATTTATATAGGCCTTCCTGCACTGGGTATCCAGTAGGATTAAAAACTTCTTCAGTCATCTCTGTGTCTTTAACGCAAAACATATAGTTGGTAAATAAAAATATTTATGGTCATAAATAGCCAATGATATTTTTTATTGCTATATGTTCTGGGTATATACAGAATATACTTTTTTTCATTTACTCTTGACTACAACTCTGTGTAATAGATGCCAGTTCTAAACATAGATATTTAGTTTTAGAGAGGATAAATGTTTTGTCTAAGATAAGAAAGTCAGCAAATTTCAGAGCCCAGATGCTTGATAAATTTGATGAATGAATGAACATTGATCTAATCTCTGCAGGATTCCTCTACTAAACTCCATTATGATTGGAATATCATTGAGATCTGTGGAACATATTTTTTTCTAAAGCAGATAAACAATGTCACTAATTAAATTTTTATTATATTTTCTCTATGCTAATCCCATTACTAGGGCCCATGAGATTACTTTTATACACATTTATACAGGCTTTCCAATTATCTCTTCTCTCTTTTATCTACTCAATTTTTGCTTGCTTGACTCCTAACTCCTTTAAAGATTAAAATAGATTCTCTTTCATTATTTTATCTATATTGCCATTCTGCTTCTGTACCTTTATGACTCCATTTCCTTATGTATTATGCAAAAATCTTAGCAAATTTCTTTAAATTCTTCACCCATCAAATGGGAATAGAATAAAATTATTGCAACCATTCACATCATATTATTAGAAATAAGACTCTATAATGAAACAGTACATATTTTGATTTCATATTTTATATCCTTAATTTCATTTTGTGTGTGTATTAATAATTTAACAAATATTTGATATGATAGAATATTAATTCTTGAAAAGGCAGTGACTTCTAGAGTATTTTCTTGAGAAAAGCCATTCAAGCTAATCTACCCGATGAAACTTAATTGACATAATGAAGACTTCTTAATGCTAATGAATTAGTTTAAATCATATTTACTGTGTCGAGTAGAAATTCTAGGGAATATGCATCACCTACATGTGCATATTTGCATATTTGTGTTGTGCATGCCATGAAAAAAATGTGTTTAATTGTCAAATAAGTTTTAAAATTTGGGGGAGATGTACAGCATTAAATCATTATATTTGTTGAAGAATTTATCACAGTTGTCAGCACACATCATGACTCTCTAAAAAGGAGCTTTAGATAAATTTGCATATATATTATAAATGTAGAAGTTATATCAATTTTAGTTATAGCCACATTTTTATCACTATAATTTTTCCTACTACATGATTTAGAATTATGTATAACTAGGGTACACATTACAAGTCAAACCAAGTTTAAATATACATGACTTTTCAGAATGCGATCATGAATATGATTTTATATTTACTTATTTTGGCCATTTATAAATCTGCAGTTAATTCCAAAGGTTTGCTGATCTGTAAATTATATGATTTAGCTTAATATTAGCTTGATACATCCAGGTCATGTAAAATGTTGGGAGAATAACAATTTTTACCATAAGTTATTCTAAATTTGTATTATTAGCAGTATGTGTGTATCATTTCCCTGGGGCCATCTAATAATAAAAAAAAAATTATGAATGAAATTATCAAAAATGTAAAAAAATACAAATAATTCTACAATGAACACTGGGTACTTCATTCAGCTTCAACAACTATGAACTTTTTGCCAGTCTGTTTTGTGTATCCTGACCTCTCAACCTTTTTTGAAGTGCTGGAGTATTTTCAAATAATCTCTGATAATATGTTATTTCATATTTCATACATTTTATTCTTTCATAAATACATATCAATATGGACTTTTTTAGTTTGTTAACCAACATATTATCAATCTTTAAAAAAAATATTAATTACTTATTAGCATCTAACATCAATCTCATATTTAAATTTTCCCAATTGACTCATTGAGTTTATTTTACACTTACTTGGTTCAAATCAATTTCCAAACAAGGTTCAAAGATTACATTTGATTATTCTAACTATAATAGCACTTGTCTCCTTAGCTTTTAAGTTTTTATTTTTTGGAGAGATTGTTTTGTAGAACCCCCTTAGTTTGTGTTTGATTGCTTCTTGATTGTATTTTGATCTATTCTTCTATTTCTTCGATTTCTAGTAGGTTTGTGGTTAGTTCCAGACACTTGGTTAGATTCAGATTATGATTTTAAAGCTTGGGGATAATTCACACATGGCCATGTGTATCTTTTTACATCCCTTTATGAAACACGTATTGTCTGATTGTCTCCATTTGTGATGCTGAGATTGAACTGGGCTCATGAGGTGTCATCCTGCCTTACTCCCACCCTCCCACCCTCACTCCAACATTTTCTTTAGAGCCCTCATGTAATAATGGACAGTGAGTATGTCCAAAAGAACTTTTAAGGTTTTAAGCTTTTGAATCCTGACTCTGACAACTTGGGCAAGTTTGTTGTTGTTGTAGTTGTTGTTGTTGATGTTGTTGTTGTTGATGTTGTTGTTGTTGTTGTTTTTATCTAGTAAAGAACAGGCATAAAAATAGTCTGTTATCAACTCCTTAGGGCTTTGGTGTGGTATTCTGTGTGAAACACTGACAGTGACCAGTGCATGGAAAGTCTTTAGTAGTGTTTGCTGTTCTCATTATTATCATTGCTATAATCCAATGTTAAGTCATTCCCAAGGAGTGCCACATTATAATATGTATAGTCTTCCTCTTCTCTAAGTCATCACTTCCAACTCTGTTATTAAGCACAGTGTTGGTCAAAGCACATCAAAATACACTTTGAAGTTCTTGGAATTTTGAGAAAGATAGGATTTACATCAGTGCCCTGGGGTTTGAGACCGCAGAAATGGCTTGGGACACATAAGAAACAAATGAAGAATGAATATCAATAATTCAACAAGCAGGAAAAGAAAGCTAGTTGTATGAGAACACATCTGAGACTCCAATAATCTCTAGAAATATTGAGACCAGCTACAGTTCCCATAACAGATAGGGTTATAGTCTGAGTTTAATAATGAAATTTTAAAGACAAAATGAACTCAGCATATGGAGAAGCCTCACAACTGATATGTTAACCAAAAAAAAAAAAAAAAAAGACTATAAATGATGTCGCCCAGTAAAACAGTTTTAATCCTGTAATGGACTGAAAGTTTGCAAACAATCCCAATCCCAATTTATCTTAAAACCTAAAGCCCTGTTGTGATAGTATTAGAAGACAGGGGCCTTTCAGATGTGATTAAGTCATGAGGGAGGAACCCTCATAAATGAGATTAGTGCCTTTATAAAGAAACCCCACAGAGCTCTCTCAGTCCAGCTAACTTGTGAGGACACAGCAAGAAGCTGGCCCCACCAGATAATGAATCTACTGGCACCTTGGCACCTTGAACTGGGACTTCTCAGCCTCCAGAAAATGTTTGAAAAATGTTTGTTGTTTAAGTCATCCAGTCTATGGTATTTTTGTTATAGCAGTTGGAATAGACTAAGACAAAGTCTTTTCTTTTCTTTTTTTTTTTTAACTAGATAGTTGGAATTTTTAAGCTTAAAAATATGCAGCATTTCTGATGAACGTGATTTTAGGTTATTAAAGACAAACCACAATAGAATTGAAAATGCACAAAAAATTTATTTGTAGGAGGCATCAATTTTGCAAGAGGAAGAACAAAGTGTAGTGTTGGGTTTGCTTGAGGGTTTCTTCTTGTTATGACCCACAGGTTTATGAATATGTTACTGCTCTATTTAAACTTCAGAAAATTAGAGGTAAGCAAACGCTAGTAGGAGATATATATAGTTGTAATACTGAAGTGTAAGCTTGCCTTTAAAAAGAAATGTCTAGGTTTCTGCAAAGTTTTCAGTGTGCTTACATCCATTATTTCATTTAATCTTGAGGCCAATACCATGAGGATAGTAGACAAGGAAACTTGCTGGATGTAGATTAAACTTTGTCAAGGTCATATTATACATAGTCTTGTCACCAGTATATTTGGTTTTAAAGCAAAGATTTCTGACTTCATTTCCAGTACTTTTACTATGTGCTTTCAGTAGGCTGTTACTAAACTTGAAAATAATGACAGGTAAATTATCACACACACACACACAAAAGTGTCCATAATGTAAATTATGAAATAAAATATTAAAATATAAATTAAAATATTTAAAAAATGTATTAAAATAAGATGGCGTGTTTGTTTCTTTAAATTTCTTACATGAAAATACCTATTAACTGTAATCTTTGTATTAGTAAAAAAATAGAAACCTGAACACCTAAACTTACTTTAATGTTTTTAATTATAAAAATTTTTATTTTTTTGCAAATAGCAAAAAAGTGATACAAAATATCTAATGGTGTTTTTATATTTTAATAAAAAAATAAAATAAATTTAATTAGTAATTAGATTTATTAAATACAATTTAAATATATGAGAGAAATTTTTATAAATCATTTGAATTCTATATTGTATATATTCTATATTCTCAATTCTATATTTATAATTCATAAAATGTAAAAGCATATCCTAGTTTTGTTTTGGTTGGCTGATATTTGAACATTTTAACATTTCCAATATTCATTCCTATATAAGACAGTAAAATGTCACCTAGAACCGATCTGCCTTTCAGTGTTTCTAGAAATGTTCTTTTCTCTGTGTGTAGCTTTTTCATGCTCTGAAGGAGCATTTGTCAATTGCATCCTGAATTGAGAAAGTTGGAGTACATGCTTTCTTTTTGATTTGCTATATTACAAAGAGGCAGACTAAATTGCACTTGAATAATAATTTGGAACTAGGCCATAAATAACTCTTTTTTTGAGTTATGGTTGTTCCTAAATTCAGATAAAACTGTTCAGTAAAGTGGGTGATAGTAAATTCTGTTTTCTAAATTTCAGATGGAACTAGTAAGGAGACTCGTTAGCAATTTATCAACAATTTTTCTACATGCAACATAACATTCTTGTTATTATAGGAAATTTAAAAACTGTAATACAGTTTTTAAAAAAAATTTTCTCTAAGGAAGTTTATACTTTATGGGAGAAGACTGGTGTTTAAATGTATACCCTGTGATGTGAATAAAACTACAGCTTTTTTCCAATTCAGGTCATGACAATTTACCTAGTGAATGGAAGAAATAATAAAATTTATGAGCCGAGAAATTTCTAATGAATAGTGAATTTTTTTTAATTGTCCTACCCCACACCAAAAAATAAAATGAAAGATTTTTATTTATCCAGGTGAAATCTGAAAATCTGCTTCCTCGTACCTTGCATGGTGATTTGCACTTAGAAAGTTTTTGATAAATATGTTGGGACTCAAATAGTTAAATATAGAACAAAATGCAACTTGAACATTGAAGAAACTAAACCGCTCCTGGAGGCTGGAAGCTGGAGCCATGTGCAGGCTTTACATCATATCATCAAGTCCTCGCATCTCTGAAATTACTGGTATTAGCTCTATTTCATTGATGCAGTAATTAGAGGTGCAAAAGCCTTGTTTTTTCTTCCATTTCCCCCAGACAGCAAGCCAAAATAAGAACTTTTCTTTTTTTCTTGATGGCATATGAAGTAGCATATGACAACATGCAGATAATATCATTATGCATTAATATTACTAAAGGAAGGGAAGTGTGGAGACTGTTGTCGACTGCCTGTTTCCTGCATCGTGGGGCAACATAAGGATCTGAAAGTTGGCACAGGTCTGGCCCCTTTCCTCCTTCCCTACCTGCCTGCCTGTATACTTTCTTTCTTTCTCTTTCTTCTTTTTCTCTTTTTCTTTCACTCTGTTTTTCACTTCCTGTCATTTTTCTCTTATTTTTTCTTTCCTTTATACCCTCCATCTCATCCTTTCCCCTTTTCTTCTTTCTCTCTTCTTTTTTTTCCTTTTTCTTTCTCCCCACCTTATCCCCCTTTTAAGTGAAAATGTCTTTTTTTATTTTCTACACAGTCAAATACATTGTCTTTCTCAAGCTATTTATTTCTCTATTTCTATATTCCACTTGGACCACCTGTTATATTTATTTGTTTATTCACATTTATGAGTTTAATATATAATAGAGAAAAATATTAAAATCTAATATTGAAGGGATAAAGCACCAATACTTGTTGGAAGAGCTGTTTGGAAAATAATGAAGTTAGGTTTTCTTCTCTGTAATGACCACTCGCCTATTTGTTGTCTCAAATATTTCTCCTTCCCTGGTAACTAACCTTCCCCTGATCCTTTGATATAAAATCTGATCCTTAGAGAGAGCCTGACTTGGGCCACTTTTAAATGTCCCCATGGTAGAACATTTGATGACGGGAGCAGCTGGATTCAAAAGTAAAGTTTCTGATAAGGCAGATATGAAAAAAGAAAACCTTAAAGCCATCACTCTTTCTCAACTCTCTGATTAAGCCCAAATTTGTTTTGTGTTGCTGATTGTTCTATAGTAAAAACTGCCATCAATGAACAATGCTTTCCATTCTTAGCACATTTAGAAATTATGTAAATTAAAAGAGGAGACAAGAATATTCTGATGTGCTTGAATATATCTCATTGTGATGACCACAGTTGTCCTATTTATCTCTTCAAACTGTCAATATCAGAGGCTTCCAGTGGAGAGCTCAGATTAAAAAGGCAAATGAATCATAAATAAGCATGCTCATCCTTTCTGCAGATGACTGTCTAGCCTTTTGCTTTAGCTTTATTTGAAATATACATGTCCGATGGAAGTTAATGTGGGACTTGGAAGGGATAATGAATAGGGAATGCATTTGTTCATAATAGTAAGAAAGACTTTAAGTGTTGAGGCTTTTAAATTTCATTTGAGATCTGCTATATAGGATTTTCCGTATTTGGATTTAGTGCTACAAAAATCCATGAAAATGGCATAGGAAAAAGTAGCAGCTTGAAATATTAATGCATTCTTCACATCAGGAAGTGAATATTTCTTGTGGTAACATAAATTTTGTCTGTGGCAATAAAGGTATATTTTTGGTATATTTTGGTGTTATTAAATCAATTATTGAATAGATAAATGTTGTGAGTCTCGTGTAGCAGATCATGTCAATTTCCTACCCAACAGCTATCACACTTCTCTAACATCCTGATCTTTAAATGTTTGCATGGAGTGCCTAAGATGCTGCAGCTGTCTTGTGATCATGAGGACAATCATCAATGACAATTTTAGGGTGGCATAGTAAAAAGATAAAAGCTCTAGAAACCTTAGTGAACTTCTGAATTAACTTTGGAAGTGTTCAAGCTGAATTTTAGTTGGTCAGGATCAGAGTCTAGAAGCTCCTTGTTTGAGATGTTTTTTCTAATTTACTGTGAATCCATTATATTTTTATGGTTTTATTTTTGCAGCAGACACATGAAACAAATGGTTCAATTCTGACAGCTAGTGTAGCAGTGACTTTTTATGACTCATGTTACATTCCCTTGGGATGATGTGTCAGCCTTTTGTTCTTATGTAGAAATCTTTAGAACAGCCCTAACTTCTCTGAGATACTGGCAGAATCAAGACCTGTACAAGTGCCCTCTATAACACATCCTTATAGGGCTCTCTTTTCCTGATCCCTTACTCCTGATTTCTAGAAGAGCTTTCAAAATAATATACCTGCACCAATGTTCTTGTACTAGGTTCTGCTCCTAGGCAAAACTCAACAAATACATCTAGTGTCAAATATATCTAATATCATAATTTTAGAAAGTTTAATTGTATAATTTTCACAATAATTAGAAATATTTAAACTTTAGAAAAGATTTAATTTTGCTTGGTTGAACTAACTGGTTGAAAAGTAACTGTTGTTAAGGTCTACAAAATTTTCACTTGTCTGGTGAAGGAGGGTTCAAATCAGTGTAGAAAAGCTGATATTTGTGAAAAGATCACCACTGGAAGTAAAATTAGATTCTAGATATCTGAGTCTCCTTAGGTGTAATTAATTGAAAATCTAGTTAGATTTCTGCTGTGCAACTCAAAGGAAATTGTAGTCTTAGTGTAACCATTATTTAGGAGTTTAAAAGTGTTCCCTACATTCTGCTCACTTCATTTCTACCACTAACTTTCCGACTTGATTACCCCTTCTTACACCTTATAGACAATATTCTGTATGGAATATTGTATCATCTTAGGTTAATTTAATTGGTTATTGTCATATAGTATGTGTGGCTCTATATGGATATTACAGTTCTAAAACCATGAGATACAATTTCATTATAGAATGGCTCAGTTGATTTTTTTAAAATATTCTTTTCATAACCAATAATAGATGAGCAAACAAGATATATAATAAAAATAAATAAATAAGTATTGAAGTACAAATGTTACATGTTTTTTATCAACTGTATTTTATAAAATATAATTCAGACCCTGAATATATGAGACATGTAGGGAATTCCAAGGAAATTTGTGTGCTCATAATATACTCTTCTCTCTCATGATAACTTCTCATAGAATTATCAATGTTTTACTGCATGTGTATTCTCTATCAAAATTGTATACTTATTGGAGTGCAATGTGTGATTAATCTTTGCTGTACTCACTGTATCAGCATATTGCTTTACATAAATACTGTATACTCTATTTCCCCACTCAGACACACCCCTAAATTTCAGACTCATATTTCCAATTGCTTACTTTGCATCTGTACTTGGATCCCCATAGACTATTTGAGCTAACCATGCCCATATCCAAACTCTAAATTTTTCCTTAAAGAAAACATATTTTCCAATTGTTCCCTCATCTTAGTAAGTGTAAATGTCATTTTTTGGTTGTTCAAGTCAAAGATTTGGTCATTCATCTTGACAACTCTTTTTCCATCACAATACACATTTAATTCTTTAAAAACAAAACAAAATAAAACTGTTGGCTTTACTTTCATAGCTGATCTAAACTTTGACAACTTAAGTCTCCAAACTTAATATCTTTATCCAAGCCACCTCTGTGCTTCATTGAATTACTGCAGTTTCCTCTTCATTAATCTATTTCTTCCTACTCTTCCTCCTTTGATGTGTATTCCCAACTCAGCTCTCAGAACTTCCTGGCTAACAGGGTCAAAGTTTGCCTGGTCATTAATCATCTGGCCCTCTATTACTTCACTTACCTTATCTGCTGATACCCTCTCCCTTGTTTATTCTATTATAGGAACATTGCTCCCATATCATTCTTTAAATCTGTCAAGAATACTCCTGCCTCAGCACTGTTATGTTTGTCATTCCTTCCCTCTGATATGTTCTTCTTTTAATCATATGGCTTGTTCTCTATACTTGTCTTCCAGAGCTTCCATAACATAATACCACAGAGTGGGTGGTTTAAACAACAAAAATTCATTTTCTCTCAGTTCTGGAGGCTGGAAGTCCAAGAAAGGCATTGGCATGATTGGTTTTTCTTTAGAATTTTCTCCTTGGCTTGTCTTCTTGCTATGTCCTCACATGGTGTGCACACCTGATTTTTCTCCTTTTTATAAGGATATCAATTCTATTGGATTAAGGTCCCATCCTTATGGTT
Source organism: Pteropus alecto (assembly GCF_000325575.1). Classification (NCBI taxonomy): domain Eukaryota; kingdom Metazoa; phylum Chordata; class Mammalia; order Chiroptera; family Pteropodidae; genus Pteropus; species Pteropus alecto. The sequence continues at coordinate 14,673,894 of NW_006433024.1, read as the reverse complement.
TCATTTAGCCTTAACTAGATCCTTAAGGGACCCTTAAGGATCACATATGAGTTAGGGCTTCAGTTTATGAATTGGGAAGATACAATTTAATCCAGAACATTCTCTTTTTCTTTTCATGCCTCACTCTATAAGTGCAAGCTTTTACGTTCAGCCTCTGAAAATTACACTCCTTTTGCCATCACTTTCTTAACTCATTTCTTCTTCATTCTTTTATACACAATAAACATAATTATCTATCTCTCTCATTAGGGTATAAGAGCCATGAAATCAAGAGCTTTTTTCTTTTTTCATTCCTGGTGGTTTTATTCTTATTCCTGAAATTAATGCCTGGCATAGAGTAGTTTCTCGATATATAAACAGTTAAAAAATAATAATTAACTATTTCAATAGACAATGTAAATATATGAGACATTCAGAAATATTTAACTGAAGTGAGACTAGTAGTACTATTCAGAGTGGAATAGGCAGAGTTAAAGGAACCAACAAATGATGATGAGGCACCTAGGACCTAGCCACACTGGGAAACCATCTTTCTCTCTAGACCTGAAAGATCAAAGAGAAGGACAGCTGTAACTGAAGTCAAGGAAAAGGGCTAGCATAATGGATCCATGACTGGATCAATGACTGCTAACCATAGTGAATTTGGAGGATGAGGGGAGAACAAATAGACATCTCTTTCCTTTTCCTCTCTAATCTCACTTTGATAACATTCATTGGCCTAAAAGAATTGAACATTGGAGAGTAAGAGAGAATAAACAATGCAGTTTGTAGAGATCAGCCTCCTAAGGGATCAAGAAGAGCAACGAAGTGAAGAAAATGGTTGTGCTTGCAGACAGGAAGGGGGAATGGAAGCTAGATGATGAAAGGCATTACAATTTTTAAAGTTATTAATGTGTCTTTCTGTTTTTCATTTTCTCTCCATGTCCTTCTCCCCAGAAATCTTGAGATCTATAACTAGATCATGAAGCCAACATCCTGGGATAGTAGAATGAAAGGGCAGTGGATGAGAATTTCATCCCAGAGATGGTGACGTTTGTTTGATAAATGAAGGGAATGCTGAAAGGAAGGAACTTTTCTTCTCATTCAGTATGGAACTCTGTGAGATACTGCTGCATTAGGGGGAGCTGATGGTATGGATAGGTCGTTAATGTAAACTCAGTGGCATAGCCTTGTTAAGTGGAAAGAGAGCCTGGGTTTAGCTCTTTTGCATTCCCAGATAGTGTGGATGCATCCATTTTCTTTTAGGAGTGATGGTGACATGGGATCAGGTTTAAGAGGTTGTCAGAAGACGGGGTACACAGGAAGGGAAATAGGAGCCCTAGAGGCAAAGACTGTGAGGAGCAGACCTCTTTGACTGGAGCTATGGGTGTCACTGCCAGACCTGGAGACAACAGAGAGCAGCATTAAGAGTCAAATGGAACCCAATTAACTAGAGAGGCCCACCCTGACCAAGCTGATAAATACAAAATCACACTTTACTTTAGTTTAACTGACATGAACAGAAGACCCAGGGATGGGCCAGTCACACTTTAGGAGTCTTCTGTCCACAGAACAGAACAACACACCTAAGTCATTTTTGAGACCCTCTTCATTTGATCTTCCCAGCTATCCTGGTGTATGTCTGGTCATTTTGCAATTCCCCATTCTTTCAGTATAGTAACCCCCTTCATACCAGCAGATATCGCCTTGAAGTATAGAAGGGACAAAGGAGGAGATCTGAAACACTGGGTATTTATCCCAAAGAAACTAATCTAAAAGTATATTTCAAATTTTAAAATTGAACTGAATTGACCAGATTTGATTATTCCTCCTCAAAAACAAATTAATTTTGATTCCTTTTTACTCTCCTTACCCAGTGGTAGCACAAGGTGCCAGAGGTACATGTGAGGATATTTTAGGAAATAAAACCTATGTTTTATTAATTTAATTTATATTAGTTTTAGGTGTACAACACAATGATTAGACATTTATACAAGACTATGTTTTTATGCACTTGAGTGAACTGTGAATAACTTTATAGTTACAGAAAAACTAGAAATTCTCTTTAATGTTAAAGATCACATATATACTTTGAAGTATATGGATGTTTAAATTTGTTCAGGCTCAACTATACATGAAGTTCACTCTTGGTTCAGTCAGATCATTGATTTGACACTGATCTGATTTGATTATATTTAGATAGATGATATCAGCTCTAATATTGAGGAAGTAGACAATGCAAAGTAATTAGTCACAAAGCTCTTTTGTAAGCCTCCAATATAATGAACTCTGGGCAAATTAGCCCATAAGCATAATATCCCCCATTTTAATTTGATTTCTGAGCTCCAGAATTAGGAAGGCCATCAGTAAGATCCGTTGTTATTTTGCCCAATATAATTAGAGGGTCAGCAATTTGATCTTGCCTTGATGACAAAACACTTATCTATGGCATCCCCATTCCCATTTAGGAAAAATAAAAGCCTGTGCTTACTAAGGTTTCTTTTCTAATTAAGTAGAGTTAGTCCTGGTTTCACAGGGATGGAATGAGCAAAGTATAAATGTCAGAACTGAAGCTCAGTGTGAGTATAAAGAATATCCCAGACAGAAGGAATCACAACCATAGTAATCATGATTCTCTGCTTTAACATTATTACCTTCCCGTCTCTGACTATATAAGCTAGCAGGTTTTTCTTTTCTCTTGTGAGCCTGGCCAATGCTCTCTTCTCCTATCTGGCCTATGTTTGCACTGTGATCTCCCCAGCTATCCTGGTGTATGTCTGGTCATTTTACAAATCTCCATTCCTTCAATTACTTGAATTGGGAGTTTTTCAATGGAACTTCTCTAGCAAACTCTGAGAAAATAGAAATTAATACAAAATGTTATAGCAGTTTAAAAATTCACAGGTTTATAGTGTGGAGAATTTTTAAAGCAGAATAAAATCCTATAAAACTCTGCTTGTGTGGTAAAATTTGTTAAGTATGTCAATCACCATCACCCCTTTTAATCTGAGATTTAACTTGCTTAGTTACAGGAAAAACTCTCCTCTGAAGTAAAGTCACATGACACCTATTTTAGGGCAGGTGTATTATCACTTCTTCCCAAAACCAAGTTCCCAGAGCCAGATTTGTTTGGGTGTCAGAAAAACATGGGTGCAGATAACTGCTGTGACAAATTCAACTGAGTGACTGAAATAAATGGCTTAACCTTGTTGACTTTGTTTTTATCTGTATGAAAAGAATCGTCATATCAACTTCATAAATACTTATGAGAATTAGTGAAGTAATAAGCTTTTAGCATGGCGCCTAGCAATAATAAAAGATCAATAAATTATCATTGTTTTTATTATTTAGTTTTAGTAGTACTTCTGATTTTCTTCTGGAGAAGAAATTCTCTCTGGGATTTTTGTTCTTTTGAAGGAGTGTTTAAAGCGAGGGAGAGCAGATTAGGCCATTCCAGAATGTGCCACTTTGATACGTGGATTATTTTGAGTTGAAGACAGTCAGAGCCCAGCAGACTCAGAAAGAGCTTTTTATGCACCCCCCCTTTAACTGCCTAAAATAATTTAGATAAAGGACCTCATCCAGGAAGAAAGATATTACCATAGATAACCTTTATATCAGGAAGACTTATCTGCATGGCAGGGCAAACATTTGTCTATCAGGCATCTGCTCTTCTCATCTTCCTGTGAATTGCCTTTCTACTTTTGAAGCCCCAGATCCCTACCTGTTTCTCCTAAGCTCAGGATGGTCCATAAGCCTCAATTACCTGACTGCTGGTGAGTCATATTTTTACAGGACTCTCCTAAGTACAATTTTTTTCCTTCCGTTAATCTGTTTTATGTCAATTTAATTATTAGACCAGCCTAAAACCTAGAGGGAAATTAGAGAAAAGTTTTCCACCCCTATAGAAGCATATTGACAAGCCATAAAGACATAACTAAAGGACCAGTTTTACCTATTGTTTTGTGCAAATAATTTTATCTAGTTAGTCTTTTTTTTTCTTTTTTTTGGTACTATGCGTCCTTCTGGGTCATTAGTTTACTTAGAAAGACTCGCTAGAAACTTGCCACGTGAGTGGTACCTCACTTCTTTACCTGTTACACTGGGTCTCCCACGAAGTGCCTATTTTGAGCTTTCAGAAGAGAGCAGAAATGATTAATTTAACCTATATCTGTTGGGATGTTGGAACCCTGTGCTAATTTTAAAACATAATTGATGATTCTTTAACATTCCTCCCATTGAAACATAGAGTTTGTCCTTTCCCTTTAATCTGTGCAGACTTGTTACTGCTCTAGCCAGTAGAGAACAGCAAAACAGACTGTGTCCTGAGGCTAGCAGATATAAAGCCCTAAGACTTCTGCTCTGTTTCGTGGACACCTGAGCTACCATGAGAAGTTCTACTACAGTGAGGTAGCCATGCCGTGAGGAAGTCCAAAAAACAGGTAAAGGACACTTGAAACTCCAAGAGATAGTTTCAGTGATGGTCTGTACTGAAGTCAGCCTAGGCCAGGTGCCAGATATGTGAATGTGTAAACCTCCAGTTGAGTCTATGGCCATTCAGTCATATCTAGGTATTTAAGTCTTTCAGGCTGAAGTCTCAGACTATGTGAAACAGAGTCAGAACACATCAGCTATGTCTTGTCCAAATTCCTGACCCACAGAATCTATGAGCATAATAAAACGTTGCTGTTTTATGCCTTTGTTATGGGGTAGTTTGTTATACAGCGGTTTACTACTGGAAACGTCTTAGGATTTAATCAGATCTGCTGGGATGGAAAGATGGTTGAGTGATGATCAGTTAAGGGTTTTCCAAAGAAATTTATTTACATGAAGTCAAGGAGGGGCTGGTAATGTATGGTGGGGTCTAACGAATTGTTTCAGGGGAATATGTCATGGGGTTATATATGGGATATAAAAATTTAACCTCAAGAAAGTCTGGAAGCAGATTTTAAGAACTAATATAAGAGCAGAATTCCAGTCTCCCAAAGGAGAGGATGTGGAGGAATATACTAAATAGAAAAACGATGTAAGCATAATAATCCAAATAATGATTGAGGGACAAACAGAAATATTGTTTGACCCTGAGCTCTGAATTAATCTACACATTTTACTGATTATTGACAAATTTCTTGCTTACAGTTAGGGTATATTTTCTGTAAGGTCTGGAGGTTTGAAATGTATTAGCACATTTTAAAAATATATCTGAGTTTCTGAGAAGATATTATTTTTTTCATGTTAAGCATGTATCTCCATCAAAGTCTTACTTCAATAATAAAATCTAAAAACAAAAAATTTGCCTTTCACAAAAATTCACATATACCATGAAAAAGTGAGACCTACACATAATAGATGAGTCAATCTAAGACCAATCATAGCATTTGTCACAGGAAGTAACTCCATTTGCAAATGGCGGCAATCAAGAGTAGAAAGATCTTGTATTTGCACTGAAGTTTTCAACTTAAAAAAATTCAAATAGAGACCAAGCGTTCCAATCAAAAAGCTAATAAAGACATGAGAGTTTTAAAAAATGCTTTACTTTCTTTAATCTGATTCGAGTGTTCAATAAATACATGCAAAAGTTTTTTCTAACAGAGCTATTTCAAATTGTTAAAAGATATATTGTAGCATGTATACATAAAAACAACATACAGACATTTATCACGTTTTTCTTTATCACTAAATTTAAAACCATTTACAGCTGATTGCTTCCTTGTTAAATTCGAGGACATGATAGCTTGTGGTTCTTAGAAAGAGAACTATTATTTTCTCTGCTACTGTATCCCACGTTTGCCTGTTTCTGCTTCCTCATTTTATTGTTGAGCCTCTAGGTTAATATCGAATAACATTTTACTACTAGCTAAGATCTCTGTGATATAAAGATCAGCGTTCATATGCAATATTTTTTCTTGCACCTTTTTCAACTGTATATGGATGTGCAAATTTAGACTAGAATCTAAATTATAGATTGTACCTTCTTAGAGTCATAGGAGAATCACCTGGGAATTGTGCCATTTGTAATGCAAAAAGCCATTTTTACACTTTCTGTCTTACACCATAGTCTTCCATCAATTTTTTTATCAGAATGCTGCATAAGCATTTATAAATTTGTAAATCCTTTTATTTTTGTTTTTAATTTTTTTCAGCTTCGTTGAGACATAAATGATTAATAAAATCTCAAGATTTTTAAAGTATACATCACAGTCCTATAGTATACATATACCTTATGAAAAGATTTTCACTATGAATTTTCTTTTTGCCTCTATGTTTTGCGTAAATTGAAAAACTCAATTTGGGTTTGGAAGAGAGCATGAGAGCTAGGATTACTACTGATCTTTAAATAAAGGCCTGAGAATATTTTATAAAATGCTTGGAGAAGGTTTGCCCTGCATCTCCACAATGGAAGAGGTGTAAGCTAAAACTCGTTTAATTGCCAGGCCTTTTAGCCCTCTTGTTCTATGAAAGCGAGGGCCTTGATTTTCTAGTCTGGCAGTTTCCCAGAAGAAAGTTAAGAGGCAACACTTTGAAGTATTGTTACGGATAACATCTGTATTGGATGTTAGCATTAAAACAAGCTTTTGAGCATATGTTCGACATACTACAGAAGTGCAGCCCACTGATAGTTCTCTTAGTTGCCTACCTGAGCAATGGAAGGCATATAATTAACAACTATACATTCTTGTATTAGTTTCTAGGGCTGGCATTACAAAGTACCACAAACTTGGTTACTTAAAACAACAAAATTTATTGTCTCACCATTCTGAAGGCTAAGTGTCTAAAATCTAGGTGTTAGCAGGGCTATGTTCCTTCATGAAAACTGTAAGTACAATCCTTCACTTCTTCCCAGGCACTGGTGTCTTTTAGCAATCCTTGGAGTTCCGTGGTTATTCATTTGTCAATCTCTGCCTCAGTTGTCACATGACATTCTCCCCTCATGTCTCTGTATCTCTTCACTTCTGTCTCTCTGTGTCCTCTCCTTTTCTTATAAAGACACCCTAATTCAGTGTGACTTCATCTTAACCAGTTACATCTACAATGACCCTCTTCATAAGGTCATATCGTAAAGTACTACAGATTTAGGACTTCAACAGAACTTTTGAGAGGACATAATTCAATCTATAATAGTTCCCTAAGAGTAATAACTTATTTTTATTTTTAGTATTTCGTTTTATACCATATTTTCCTAAATTTTCCACTTCCCAAATTGCAATGGTTAGAATAAATTATAGATAGGTACATTTATGTGTAGTTTAGTATTTCCAGAATATACAATGATTTAAACATCTAGATATCAAAGATACTCCTTATCCGCATCCTTCCATTTTATATATTTGTCTTTCTTTGTCCTTTATAAAGGGCAATGATGCACGAATACATCCCCAAATGATTGAATTTATCTGCAAATTGCTTCCAGGTGTTCATATCACTTTTTCTCCATCTTCGAATGAAAAAAAGAATATAGTCAATTACCAAAGAGCAAAATCACGGAAATTTAAATAGATTGGGTTTTACTTCATTTTCCATCTGAAGTACTGCTTATACTTCTCCAGTTTATACCTGCCAGTTTATACCACTAGTATGGTGTGCTGCTCTTGTACATTCTTGGTTTTCTAGTTGCCAATATAGTGCATGACTCACAATAAGCACTATATAACTGTTAATTGACTTCAATATGGAGTTTTCAAGTGCTTTAATTTCACTCGAGGGTACTGAAAATATCACGACTTCAAAGAATGTATTGGTAAGGAACAGCTCAGAAAAGATTAGTCATAAATACATAAAAGAAATAGTTTAAACTCTGAGGACTTCTATTTATATTCTATTTTCTTATCGTTGTTGTAAATGGTACTTTAAAGGAGTTCAAAATGAATATTACTCTCTTCTAAAATAGACATACAACTTTTAATTTGTTTGGCATCCCTTTGCTTCTGTTTCCCCTGAGAGATGCAAAGATAAACATGATAGCAGCTAAACCATCATCTAGCCATACAAACCAAATTGTTTCCTTTTCTGATGTTCCACATTTCAGGATATCACAAGCAAAAACAAAGGCAAAAATAAACCAGCTACAAATAAGTCTGTATAACTCCAATGATTGCTAAATTGAATATGGGCTGTATAGTATATGATATTATGAATAAAGTATCCATACACTAATTTGCATTGTCTACTTTCAGGGCCTTCATTAATTGATAGCATTGCTTAGCTTTAGAAAAGCTAAGAAAAATTCTCAATTTAATGACCTTTAAATTAATGAGATAGTATTATTTCCCATTTTAATAGTCTTTTAGTTCATTACAAAAATGTTTAGCATCTTGGATGGTGTATTGAAACTACATGAACAATATCCACAGCCTTCAGCTGTCTATCAGGATTTTACAGTTGTGTATAACTGAAGCTCAACTCAACAAGCTTTAACTAAGAAGGGGATTTTCCAAAAACTGTGTGGTCAAGGAGGGGCACTAGTCTCAAGGCATCAGAAAAGCAAAACATACCATTAGAACCATTTTCTCTATCTCTCTCTCCATCTACCTGAGTTTTGAGATCTCTCTCCTCCCATTTTTTTTTTTCCTTTGTTCTTTTTGTGTGCTGGGCATTTAGAAGTTATGGTATCTATCATGAGCCCAGAAAGTTAAAGTATGCATCCTTTCTATTTTGTAAAGTTAGAGGGAAAAAAAAAAAAAGATTACTGCAATCTGTGTCTGCACATAAAATTCTAGAGAAAGACTCTGATTTGTTAAGTTTATATGCTTGTCACTTGGCTGACCATGATGCATTCTAGAGATAGTGAATATAATAATTTTACTGTCTTATATCAAGTGTCCTCTCTCATGTCAGATGGTTTGAAAACTGTGATTGGCAATTAATTAGAACCTTGTGGAATCCAGGATTGAGCAAGCATCCCAGAGAGGAAGCGATGGGTGAAAAAGATGCTCGGTACACAGATAGAACATATCATCCTTGAATGGATAAATATCATCACAGATCTGAAAACATTAATTCACCCTTTAAAATTGCAATAAATCAGAAATGTCAGAGAGCTGTCAATTTAAATACGCTCAAACACTTGTCATTGGTATGGTGAATAGCTAACATACAGATAAAGTGATTTTGAACTTCAGAATGTTTATCTGTCTATCCATTCATCCATTCAGGCCTGTATTTATTTGCTTCTGCCAGGTACTAAGGGTGGTTTTAATCTCATTTCAGCTTATTTACTTTATGTCATTTTATTAATTTAAAAATTTTTTAAACCTGTAGGAAAAGTAAAAGTTAACAACCACACATATGTGCCTAGATTCACCAGTTATTAACATTTATTAATTGTTAACATCCTCTCTCCCCCCTTTGCTCAGTCCCAATCTATTGAGAATAAATTGAAGGGAACATAAAGCTTTATCTTAAGATATTTTCGTAAGCATTTCATTAGAATAAGGACATTTGCCTCAGCATCTATTTAAAAATAACATTAATTCAATAATACAATCTAAAACAATAGTCTATATTTAGTTTTTACCAAAATTTCATTTATCATTATTTTAAAATCTAAGATCCAGTCAAAGTTGATGAATTTCATTTGTATTTGATTTGTATGTTTTAATTGTTATTTAAAATCTAAGAATCTCTATTATTTTTTGGCATATACTTTTTCATGGAGTTTATGCCACTTATCCTTCATTCGATATCCTGCATTCTACATTTATCCATTTTTTTTCCTCATTATTAGATTTAGATTGAACATATTTAAAAAGAATGCTACAAAGTTGATGTTTGTATATTTTATTGCATCAATTTTGGAGGCATGTAACATCCAGTTTCATAATATTATTGGTAATGCTGAATTTGATTCTTTGGTTAGGGTGATATTCAAAAGAAATTGTAAAGGTAGTCTTTTTTTTTTTCCATTCTGGAGGGTGGTATTGTGAATATTCAGTTCCTCAAAAATCTTTTATGAGATGCTTTTAGTATCAGTCAATGATTCTTTTACCTGAATCAATTGTTACACTAGGGGTTACAAAATGGTTATTTTCTAAATCTATCATTTCTCCTACATTTATTAGCTAATCTTTTTTTCTGTAAAAGATAATTTCTCCATTTTCTCTCTCCTCTATTATTATTATTATCATTACTATTATCATCATCATTACTTTTAATATCACTCTAGCTTTGTGACTTGTTTTATTCCATGTGTTATATAACATGTTTTCTTTTATTCCTAATTCACTTTAATGCTTAAATTGCTCAATATTTGATTCATGAAAGTCCTACCACACTGCTCCTGTGTCATGTTCAGGCACAAGGTATTCTAAGCTCATTTTGTACTTTCTCTGCCTAAACTTAGAACTATTTATTACTCCAAGGAGCCAGGATAGTATTATAAAACCAAAAACTGGGACCTACATATGCTTATTAATACTGAAGTGTTATTGTTATTAAGCCCATTTAGTGGGTAGAGGTGAAAAAATATTTTACAGAACATGAATTCATATTGATATGTCCAATTCTCATCCAAATTCATAGCAGCCTCCTTTACCTTCTCCATTCCACGTTTGCACTTTTTTAATCAGTGAAAATCCTGGTTTCCAAAAATATTAATATATACTCATTTGCTTTATTCTACAATATATAAAAATCATTTTGAATCACACAACTGATGACTACCAACAAACCTATAAATCAATATTGAGATTTTTTTTTTTTTAGATCTTTCTGCCCTTAGAATATATTCCTTAAAATGTTGAATGTTTAAAAATTATCTGAAACAATTATTTGGTCTGTGATTTCACACTTTAAATTTAATATAAAGTTTTATAATTTCTATTTCAATTTTAGCATTTTTGTCTTCCTATTTTGTTTATTTTGTATTTTGAATACACAAAATATTGACATGGTTTAAAATTCAAACTGTTTTAAAAAAGTATTACTGGAAAACTCACACTCTGATTTCTATTTCCTCACCCTAAGTCATCCACCCTCTATATGTAAAATTTTTCATTAGTTTTTGGTTTATCTTTGCTACATTTCTTTTCTTTCTGCAAAATAAACATAATCAGCATCTCACAGAAACACAAATGATTACGTTCCCTTCTATCTCATGCAAAAAATAGCCTAATATATACATTCTTTCATACCTCATTTTGATTAACCTTTATTGTACTGCATTACGTGAATGCAGCATAGTTTATTCAGCCCGGTCTCTTATGAATGACATGTATGTGGTTTCCAATATTTTACTTTTCCAAATAATTCCAAAATGAGTAGGCTTGTATATATATTGTTTCCTGTTGGTGGGAGTATATCTTCATGGTAATTTCTCATAATCACATTATCTTATTCTTATAAGCTCTCAAAAGTACGATTTACATCAAAAAACATGTTCGTAGTTTTGATGGAAATTTATCAAACCCCCCTGAACAGCGGTTGTACCATTTTGTACTCTGACAAACAAAATCCCATAAGGACTGTTTATTGTTATTTAAAAATTTTTGTCAAGCTGTTGCTAAATTGAAAAAAATATCTTTGTGAAGTTCTATTTTTCACTTCTACTATGAGTAAATTTTATTATCTTTTCATATGTTTACGGGGCATTTTTCTGTAGATGTCATTTTTTGAAAGATATTTTGGTCCATTTTTTTCTTAAAATGTTTTACATTTTTAACTAGGTAACTAATTTAATATTACAGAAAAATCACAAAAATAATAGAGTCCTTATATAATTGTCATCTAGCTTCCCTATATTGTTAATATTTTACGTATCCATAGCATTCCTATCAAAACCAACACATTAACATTTTATTAAACTACACACCATATTTAAATTCCATTAGTTTTTTTTTTTTTACTGTCTTTTTTATTTTCTAGGATCCTATGTAGATCTATTTGATTTTGAGAACAGTTTATATATTAAGGATATTGGCTCTTTTTCTGTGATATTAAATGCCAATATATTCTCCCAATTTGTCTGTTCTCTCTCTCTGGAACTTCTTTTTGCTTCCATTCCACACCATGTCTGTGTGCCTGGCTATTTATAAGATAGTTAAATTGTTGTAATTCTTTATCATAATACTCTCAGAGACTCTTTGATAGCACTTCTCAACAAACTTCTTTAATCGTTTATTTGCTTGTTGTTGTTGTTTTTTTTTTCTATCTCCTTACTCAATTCTAAAAGCTATGAATGTAGGAGCTGTGTTTAGGCACCACCACATAGCCAACTGCTGGAAGAGTACCTGCCATCTATTAACTTCTATCGAGTTCGTTAAGTAGATCATCAAAACACCAAGGCATAGAAAGGATCATTGTAAGAATATTTACTTTGGAGCAAAGAAGATTAAATAGGTACATAATAGACATTTTTAAATATTTAAAAAGCGATCATGTAGAAAAATTAGATTTTTTTTTTTGTATGTAATTCCAAAAGCTAGTCAGGATGGTAAACTCCAGAAACCAGTCAGGATGGCAAATTTTCCAAAATTAAAAAAAAAAAAATGTTTTTTTCCCCCCTGAAATTAGAAAAATAAAGAAAAGCTATATGTAATGGAAGTGTCTTCTGAGCCATGGAGTATTTTCAAAGAGAAAGTAGATTTCAGTCTGATGGTGAGGTTGAAGAGGAAGTTCATGCATAAAATTGGTTTGACTAAATAAATTCTGCTAAGCATATTTCCAAAGCCAAGACTGTTTGAAGCCGTGAAAAGAAACTTTAGGGTAAATATTTGATATAACTATTCTTTTAGAAAAAAGAAATAGTTCAATATTAGACCAAATGAATGAACATATAATGATGAACTTTTGTTAACTAATCAGCTAAGAGAGAACATATTTTGGCTAGTAAATGTTTCTGGTCACCAGATTTATCATCTTTTTCTCTGAATATTGTCGTGAATGATGCTGAATTGCATGAATCAGTAACTAATCTGATGCATTTATTAAAAATAAAACTAACAGCATGTATCAGTTTTTTTCTATTTTGTCACATAGATCACACCAACTATTATCATAATAGAATTAAGTTGGGTTTTTGTGATTTATATGTGAATTTATGAAAGAAAGACAAAGAAAGAGTCCTGATGTCTGCAATACACATTTCTACTTTGAGGGTATCTTTAGGTACATCGACAGTGCCTGCAGTGAATGAACTAATGCAAAAGCTTGAAGAATAAGAACTTATTTAATGTTTAAACTCAAGATTAATGGAATGAGTTTTTAGGAAATAACATGTGCTACTAATCATACCAGTGTTTCTACGACATCCCAAGATGCCCTCAAAAATGTCTCATTCATGGACTAACCTGTCTATAACTCAAATTTTACTTATTGGCTCATGAGATGTTCAGTGCTGATATCTAATTTAGTGCTGATTTGAAGGCTATAAACACATTAAACATAACAAAGTATAGCACATATGGCAGAAGGAGCCAAAATCTGGGGAAAGGCTGTAGAAGTGAATCACTAAATCGTTAGATTTTGAAACCTCAGGTTGCAAGGGCCAGTCATTTTTCAGTTTTCTTTAGGGCAGATATTCTGCAATCACCATATGTTCAAATATATTCTGCAATTTCATAATCTGTTCTACATTTCTTTAGTTCATTGTATTTGCCGCAGAGGGTGAGTTTGCAAATGCACCTGCACAGTTTGATGTTTATAAAAATGGCAATTATGATGATGTACCATTGAAATAAAACTTTGCTGGATAGAAATTAAAGAGTGAAAACAATGATCTGCTAAAAACTATTATTTTGTCAGGCATTTTATTCATCAAAATTGCAATTAATTTCTTCCTCTCCATCGTCATTGTAGTTGAAACAAAGACCAGTAATCTCACATCTGGTTACAGATTTAAAAAGGGAACACATTCTTTTTTCACAAAGCTCTGTAAGTATTGTGTTTACATTGTTAGTTGAAATAGTTAAAATTTTCTAGTGCTCAATGTTTTATATTTACTGTGATTTAGATTCTGGAAAATTTGCAATCCAAGTATGGAAGCGGTGTTTGATTAAAAATAAATGTCTTAAAACAGCCTCTCTAGCTTTTCAGTTACTTTGAAATGTCTGCTCTATTATTAAGATTTTAAAAATAATGCCAGTGTATTGTTAATATTCATTTTACATTTCATATGAAACAATGACTACTTTTTGTACATAAATAAAATCCAGAGTCTGCAAAGGTTAGCACTTATCTTGTCATCTCATTTGCAACCAAGCACTTTATTCTGAATGAATCACCTTACTATGTAAGTTCTTTCATGTTCCCTGCCTTTATACCTTTTGTTTTCTCATTCATTTTCTCCATTATCTCCCTCTAGCCACCACGGATAATGCAGTATACAATGAACAATGCTTTGCTTATAATCCTTCCTCTCAAGTAGTTTACAGTTTGGTTTTATGGTCATGGTGGCTCCTTTACTCTCTGTGTCTTCCCATTATTCTCCAACTAGGCAACTGTATTAATATATGATGGCTGCCATGATAAAGAACCACGTATTGAGTAGCTTAAAAAATAAGAAATTTATTTTCTCACAGTTGTGCAGACTAGAAATCTGAGATAAGGCATTGCGGTATCGATTTCTTCTGAGGCCTCTTTTTGGCCTGTACTTGACCATCTTCTTCCTGTGTCTTCATATGGTCATCTCTCTGTATGTATCTGTGTCCAAATTTCCTGTTCTTAAAGGACACCAGTTATATTGGTTTAGGGTCCACTCCAATTACCTCATTTCAACATAATAACCTCTTTTAATATTCTATCCTCAAATATAGTCACATTTTGAGGTACTAGGGATTATGATTTGAACATATAAATATTGGGGTATACAATTTAGCCCATAAGAGCTATGTAAATTTCCTAGTATTATTTCTCTTAATGCTAAACTTTAAATAGAATTCCTTTCCTTCAACTCTCCACACAGTAGTTTCTTGGAATCTTGTTTCCATCACATATTAGAATACATTAAACCCCAAATAAATGGACTCTATTATGTATTCAAGAACATTTTAAGTACATTTTGTCTGCCAAGCCCTATTGTGGGTGGGGAAGATACAACAGTAAACGAGACAGACAGTGCTCCTACTGATAGAAACTAATAGTCATTTGAGGAGATAAATACAAAAGGAAGAAATAAACAAGATGGGTCAAATTGTAAAAAATAAAAACGTTATAAAGAAAATAAATTTTTTATATTTTAAAAAATCTTGTTTAGGGAGCAAAGATGTGAAAACTTTAAATAGATGCCCAGAACATTTCAGAAGAGTGACTTTGAGCTAAAATCTGAAAGATGAAAAGAAGCTGACCACATCAGATATTGGGAAAATGACTTCACAAGAAGAGTGAGCAGCAAGAACAAAGGTCTTGATGCACAAAAGAGTTTGCTGTGCTCAAAGAACAGAAAGCAGGTCAGTGTGGCTGGAACACACAAAGTGGAGTGATGAGCGAGGTGAAGCTGAAGAGGTGGCAGTCCTAGGTCCTGCAGGACCTTCTAAGCCTTGATGAGAAGTCTGGCTTCTCATCAAAAGCCTATACTTTTGTTTTTATATACAACATTCAGGTTCATCATAGGCTGATACTTTTCCCAGGATGGTTTTCCATGGCTCCTTTTTAGATATTCATCATTGAAAAGCATTGCAAAACTAAAATAGAATTTAGTAACTCTTTCTTATTTTTGTGTTGCTGATAGAAATCATGTTTTCAAGCTGAATCCTGTCATTGTCAAGTTTTCCTGCGTGCTATTTAGCTTTACCTATCTATGTCAACTACAATATTCTGTATGTTTTTTTGTGTGGTGTTAATTTTGAATAACTGTGAGAAGTCATTTCATAAATAATGTCAATATTTACTAATCATTGGCAATATGCTAAAGACATTTCTGGAAACTCAGAATCCAGAGTTGGATATGAGATGATGTCGCTTTTACGAAGTTTATAGTAGCAGAGGGTAACCAGACATAAAAATGAAAATCAACTTAAGATGATGGATATGATTAAAGATACTATTCCCACAAAGGAAACGCCTAAATAAGCAAGGGATTCAGAATGGCAGTCAAAGAAAGGCAGTTGAGATGCTTTTGTTTTTAATAAAAATACTATTAATTAGTTAACCAAGTAAAGAAGAGAAGGAAAAGTCTTGGGGTTAAATAGAGTGGGTCATATAATGTATATCAGTTATTTACTTTAATTCATTGTGCGGTCAGAAATATCAGATTTATGGTGTCATATTACATTGACTGTCATGGGTTTGCCTCAAAATGAATAATGTACACCAGAAGGCAGTTCTGTTACTTATAATATAGATCAACCTCTCCAATAGAGACTCAAATTAACAGTGGTATAAGCAAGGCTGAGATGTATTTCTCTCAAGTAACAGGGATAGGGTACACAACTGAGGTCTAATCTGTAACTCTGTGGTGAATACAACTAGACTCTTTCTGTCTTGTGGCTGGGCCATCATTAGAGTGTTGTCCTCACCATGTGGATCAACATGGCTTACCATGTGCATTTCCACCAGATGGCAGGGGAAAAGGTGATGGGAAGGGCATGCCTCTTCTCTTTTAGGCATGCTGAGATAGGAAGTTGCAAACGTCACTTCCACCTATTCTATTCATGAAATCTGAGTCACATGACCAAATGAAAGTATCAGAAAGCTGAGAAAAAGTCTTTATACAGATGGCCAACTGCTAAATGAATTGGTCAAAGATGGGTATTGAAAATGAGCAGACTCTACCACTATATCAGATGTAGGAGTGTTATAGAAAGCTGGGTTTGAATCCTTGAATTTGTGACCTTGAATCCTTGAATTCATGGACAAGTTATTAATAATTGTAGATCTTTGATATTATCTCTAAATTAGATTAATACCACTTATCTTTATGATTGCTCTCAGGACATGGAGTAGAATTAATAAAGATCCTGTCATTTGGAAAGCCCTTAGTAAATATTAGTTACTCTGATTATTTTAAATTAAAATATGAATACCGATGTTATAGATCATACATTTATCCATGAATCCCTATTGAATTGGCTGCTAATGGTTCACTTTATGTATAAGGAAAGTCACTTTATGTCTTTGGTATTTTTTTCTTCCTCTGTAAAATAAATCATTAGTATTAGATTGTCAATGAATTTCCTTCTAACTTAAAAGATCAATTGTTTCATTATACACTTATTTTAGAATGTTGGTAAGTGTTTCATGGGTAGTGTAGTTTCTTGTTACTTGATGAATCCAGCAAGCTAATGCTTGAGTTCATTCGTTCTCTCAGGAGAGTGATCAGGCCTGAACTATATGTTAAACATACAAGATTCAACATAGCAAAGTAATCTCACAATTCCCTACTTTTCTATGTCTACCACAGAGTAAATACAGTAGGTTATAGTACATGGTAAGCTCCCTGGGCTTCCAGAAAGTGAAAATTTAATATTTTACCTTTTAGAATAGTGGGAAAAAAAAATTTAAAGTCTAAACACCTGGGATTTAATTCCTCAGATATGTTACCATTTATATAAAATTGGGTCAGTTACTTTGCCTTTCTGAATGTTAGTTTATACAAATGGAATCTAGATGTAAAAATTTCTCCCTGGTTTTCAGATTTAAGAGAAATAATGTATGTAAATGGTTTTAAATCATAAAGAACTGATTAAAATAAAAAATAGTTATTATTGGAAATTGCAATAAGTAGCCAATCTATGATAATGTTGCTTTAGATTTGAAGTGAGACTCAAGACAAGAACTGCCATATCTTCTTTTTTGCCTTTTTTCTTGAAAGGTAATAACGTCATGGCTGTCTTAGTGCTCTCGGATTTAAGCCTCTAGATTTTGGAATCTCTTGTCTCTACATTTCCAGGTCCTTCACACAGAAAGAGAAAATGTAGCTGACTAAGATGTCCTATAGCTGAAACCAATATATTTTTATGATATTATTGTAATGCAGCAAAGATTATATCTGTGGATCATGCCACATAATGTTTAATTATGCCAGTTAATTAGGGTTTAAGAAGATGTTTTAGGGTTACAGCTGTCCAGCAGTCTCTTGTATCAGTGATGAGAGCAATCACCACAGAATTGGGCAGAAGCCAGGAAACAAGAGAAAGGGTAAGATGGCTGTTTTTTTAATGATACGTAAGTTATCAGTTTATTGCCTCTCAGCTCCTTCAATAGATCCTCTGTAATAAAGAATTCAACCTTAAGCACATAATCTGTGCTCCAAATCCTCCCTCTCCCCCAAAAAATAACATTTGCATTTTTATAACAGAAAGGGAGAAAATAGGTGAACAAAAGGGAATAGAATGAGAAGATACATATGCAATTTTATCTTATATGTTTATACTATTTTCCCCCTTTTAAAATAACTTTGCTTTTTAGAGGAGTTTAAGGCTCATAGCAAAATTTAGAAGAAGGTACAGAGATTTCCCATAGACCACCTATCCCCACACATGCATTGCCTTTCTCATTACCAACATCTTCCACCAGAGTGGTACATTCGTTACAGTGGATGGACCTACACTGACACATCAGAATCACCCAAAGTTCATGGTTTACATTGTGGTTCACTCTAGATGTAAATTCTATGGATTTGGACAAAAGTATAATGGTATATATTCATCATTATTGTATCGTACAGAGTATTTTCACTGCCCTAAAACTCCTCTGTATTCTACCTGTTCAACTCTTCCTACCCCGACACCCAGCACCAACCACTGATCTTTTGGTCTCCAGAGTTGGCCATTTCCACATTGTCATATAGTTGGAATCATATAGTTTGTAGCTATTTCAGATTTGCTCCTTTCACATACTAATATGTATTTAAGCTTTCTCCATGTCTTTTTGTGGTTTGATAGCTCATTTCTATTTAGAAATAAATAATAATATTCCATTGTCTTGATGTACCACAGTTTATTTAAGGGCATCTTGGGTTGAATACTAAAAAGCATGATTGCTAGATCCTATGGTAAGAGTTTTTTTAGTTTTGTAAGAAAATATCAAACTGTCTTTCAAAATGACTGTACCATTTTGCATTTCCACTAGCAATGAATTAAAGTTTTCATTGCTCCACAACCTTGCCAGCATCTGGCATTGTCCGTGTTCCAGATTTGAGTCATTCTAATATGTGTGTAGTGGTATCTAATTATTGCTTTAATTGAGTTTCCCTGATGACAAATGATGGTGGAGCATCTTTTTATATGCTTGTTTCCTATCTGTATATCTTCTTTGGTGGGGCATCTCCAAAGGTCTTTGGTCCATTTTTTAAATCAAGTTGTTTGTTTTCCTTTTCACTAAAGAGGCACTTTTTTTAACAGTTTATGAACAGTAGGTCTTCTGGTAAAAAGTTCTCTTAATTTTTATTTGTATGAGAAAGTCTATATTTTCTTCATTTTTGAACAATGATTTCACAAAGTACATAGTTCTACATGGATATTTCTTTCAACACTTTAAATATTTTCACTCCATGCTTTCTTTGTTTGCATGGCTTCTGAGAAGAAATCAGTTGCAATTCTTATCTTTGTTCCTCTATACGTAATGTGTTTTGTTTCTCTGGCTTCTTTAAGGATTTTTTTCTTTATTTTTACTTTTCTGTACTTTGAAAACTATATGCCTAGGGGTGGTCTGTTCGTTTGTTTGTTTTGATATTTACCCTGATTGGTGCTCTCTGAGATTTCTGGATATGTGGTTTAATGTCCGATATGAATTTGTGGAAATTCTCAATCATGATTTAATCACATATTTTGTTCTGTTCTCTATCTCTTTCTTCTCCTTTTGATATTCCATTATACACATGTTACACCTTTTGTATTTGTACCACAGTCCTTGAATGTTCTGTTCTACTTTTTTTAGTCTCTATTCTGTTTGCTTTTTTGTTTTCAGCGATTCTGTTGATGTATTCTGTAGCCTAGAAATTCTTTCCTCACCTGTATCCAATCTACTAATAAGCCCATCAAAGCCATTTTTTTTTTCTTTTTTACAGTGTTTTTTTACTTTTTTATCTCTAGCATTTCTTTCTGGTTCTTTCTGAAGGCTTACATCACTCTGCTACCATTACCAGCTGTTCTTGCATGCTGTCTAATTTATCTATTAGAGTCCTTAGAATAATTATCATAGCTGTTTTAAATTCCTGATCTGATAATTCCAACATTTCTGCTTTGTTTGGACCAGTGCTCACTCTCTCTCTCTTTAGATTGTTTTTTACTTTTTGCTTGGCCTTGCAATTTTTTATTGATAGCTATACATGATGTACAGAGTAAAAGGAATTACTATAACTAGGCCATTAGTAATGTGGTAGTGAAGGGTGGGGCAGGTAAAGTTTCTATGGTCCTATAATCTGGTCTCGGTTTTTTTGGTGAACCTATTTGTCTGGATTATGAACTTCATCAGAATTTTTCAGTTTTTCTTCTTTTCCCCTTTGATTGGATAGAATAGCTAGAGTGGGCTGTAGTTGGGTATTTCCCTTCCACCAGGTCAGGTAGCTCTGATAATATCCCAGCAGGTTATGTTCAGGTTAATTACTTCCCCCTGAAGGCAGGTCTTATTAAGAAGAATAGAACGCTCTGGTGAATTTCAAAATGGTTCCTTTCCTCTTCCTCTGCTAGAAGCATGAGGGTGTTTTTGTTCGGTATTTAGTTTGAGAACCTGGCCAAGTACCTGAAAATTAACTCTCAGACTTGTCTGCACCAAGTCTCCAGCAATTCAACAATTATAGTTTAGATTTTCTTGCTCTGGTACTGGTTCCTGTGGTAATTTCCCCCAGTCTCTATTCAGGTAAGCCGGGATTCCCAGTATTCAACTGTCTCTCCAGTCTTGGGAGCAATGGTTTGTCCTGTGTCTTCTCCTCTCTTAAAGATCCAAGAAGAGTTGCTAAATTTTTAGGCTGTTCAGCTTTTTACTTATTGGGACAGAGTGGTGACTTCAAGACTCCTTATATGCAGAACCAGAAACCAGAATGTTTAGATGGCATTTTTGGGGATGTAGAGAAAAAAAAGTTGTGGGCCTATGGAACTTCTAACTTGGTAGATGTAACTCTACCCACAGAGTCAGAGTCATGTATTGGGTTTTTGATTTTAGTCCATTCTGTTTGTTCTTTTCTGCTTCCCTGGTTATAGATGTTGACTAGGAATCACTGCTGTGTTTTTATAAAACTCTAAATCAATCCCGTGTCACAGTAAGAAGCTTAGACTGGCTTTTATAAGTAATGCATCACTGGTAGTTAATGCAATAGTTAGCATTCATGGACCTTTCAATTTCACCGATCTCCTTAATGTGAAAAAACTTGTGTGGAAAAACACTGAGATTTATTTTTTATTTTTTATTTTTCTTATTAGTTTTAGTCATTCTCCTAACTTCTATTATATTGGCTTTTAGACTGAGCTATCAATCTCTGAAATATAAGCCTGCAAAATATATTTTTACCATAGGCGAAAGGGAGTCACTTAATGGTGAAGATGCTTTTGCAAGTACTCCTTTTGGATATTTATGAAGGTAGTGTTTCCTTCAGAAGAAATTCCTTATATATCAATTGGAGCATTTTAACCTGTCTCTTTTCCCCACTAGGAGTAAGCTGATGACATATGTACATACGTAAGGTTATTTTTCTCCAAGGCTCATAACTCTTCCTTAATGCTTGGGAATTATGATCTTAATGGCTTTCTTGCTGCACTTAATGAATAATTTTTCATGTTCTACCTGTTTCTGTGTAATTCTTTATAAAGCGAAAAACTATTTCAGGACAGCCATAGATATACGTGTAGTGATTCTCCATTAGTAGAGATTGGCATTGTGAAGTACTCTAGTTTAAGAATATTATGCCTATCAGCCAAAGGGCACCACTTAAGCTAATGGAGTCTTCATTTCTTGTAATCTCTCTTCTACCCTTTGTATATAAGCAAAGGACAAGTATCAAAGAACTACTTTAGGGAAAAAAATTGGTTAAGGGAAAAATGAAAATGGAATAATCTTTGCAAATATCTCTAGATATGTAAGATTCTTCATATCCCCTCAATATTGCCTCTCAATATGCTTTCTTTTTTGTTCACATTAGAATTCTTATGCACTTTAAGAAAATTTAACTTTCGAAGTAGACATCATTTTAGCATGTAAATCAAAAATACACAAATGAAAAGCAACCTAAATAAAACTTAAGAATTCTTTTTTCTTCTTTTCGAGAAATCAGAAACCTTCACCAAAACACCTAAAACTGATTTTAGAGAAAGGAAATTATAATAGACTAACCATATTTTTACTTGAGAGAAGCCTATTTTAAATGTCATAAAATGTCCGGATGAGCAATTTTCAGAAATCATGCAAAAATTTGCCTCAGAAAAATGTAACTGACTACATATATAGTGATTTCATAATCAATATTTATATCAAGATTAGTTTATTAATAACTATGAAAAATGGTATCTATCCATGTTTCCTTAGTCCATTTACAACTGAGAAGATTCATACTTTTAAAAGTTCAATCTTTTTAAAGTTACATACCAATGATCTGAGTTGGAAGATCGGAATCTGACAACTTTCCCTTGCTATATATTATAATTTTAATACAGTTTGAAACTCTTCCTATTTTATTTTATTTATTTTTTAATATTCCTCATACATTTAAAAAGTTTGCATTTTCCATTTGTAATATATTAAAATATATTTAATTAAAATATATTTGATTAAAATATTTTTGATTAAAATATATTCATAAAATAGCTTCATAATATTTATTTCCTGAAGTAAGTTTTAAAAGTTGCAACTTGGCTAGGAGTTTTTATCATCAAATGCTACTAGTGAAATTCTTCTTGGGGTTCAGGGAGTAAGGATTGTTCGATATGCCTTTTAATCCTTGAGAGAATAGTCATTAGCTATTGTTTAGTCCTCAGATGGAAGAAATTTACTCCAAATCTGTATTTATTTATTTTTTACCTTTTTATTTTTCTCAGAGAAGTAGGAAACATAAATATTCTAAGGTGGCTGAAACAAAGTAAATTGTTCAGTAAAAGGAACTACACTGAAGAGCAGGTAGAATTCAGAAGGGATCATCTTGTCAAACCTTTACAATGAGCTGATGAGGCAAAAAAAAATAAAAATTAGAAATTTTGATTCCCCAAAATCTTCTGATTCCACAAAGACTCATGCCTTTTAATTTTGAGTTTTTCAATCCTCTGACACATTCCAGGCAACCTGTACTTATAGTTATAAAAAAGAAGTTACTCTTTTTAAATAAGTATAAATTTATATGTGTATGTATGTGTGTGTGTGTGTGTGTTTGTATATGTATTTATGTATGTAGTCATTCATTTTTAGTTGGAAAACAATTGCTAGAAATTATTTGACACTTATTACTCATAGCCACAAAGCCATGTATCAGTATCAGAAGAGATAAAATTGAAAGTCTATATTCAAAAAATATAGAAATGTTTTATTCATATTCTAGGCATAGGAAGCAGTGTTTGGGTAGGTAACAACTTAGTGGAAAATATTATAAATTATACCTAGATGTTTACTCCTTTAAAAAACATTTCTATAATTATTATATTAATTGTTACATTCAAGCATTTTATTACACCTTTTTACAAAAATTTATATTTTTCAAAAAAAAAAAGTCAGGAAAACCTTTAGTTAAATGTGGTTTCTAAGTTACCATATTCTTTTTAAATGAGTTAAGAAAACTTTTGCCAACTAAGACAACTTCTCTCACTTATCAGTACTTATATGTCAAGATTCCTAAAGAGGAAATTAAAGGAAGACTAAACTAGCCTCAGAAAACATTACCATATATTTCATGGAAGAAATAGTTTTGTTTTTGTTTTTAATGAGTAACATGAAAATTAAAGTAACTTTGTATTTTTCTCCCTCTTAATCTCTTAGAGTGAAGTGAATCCTAATGAATCATATATATATAATAACTCGTCACTGTTGATATATAACTTATATGACCATACTTTTTGTCTGAGCTACATCATCTTATTTGTCTTTGTCTCAATTTTTATTTCAAGTATTTGCTTGAATTTAAACATAATGAGAGGTATTTTGTGCTGTTGAGGTTAATGCTTAGTTGACATGCTATTATACAAAGTACGACAATTTAGATAGAAAATGCACTGTTCCAGAGAAATCATTGGCTTCAGATGGAGACAAAACTTATGTGAAAATCAAAGCTCTAAACTTTCTAGTTGTAAATATGTAGGTAATTGATTTAGCCTCTCAATACTCTCAGTTTTCTCATCTATAAATAGGAATAGAATATTGTCTTCACTCTTTTGTTAGGAGTATTAAATGAAATAACATATGAGAAATTTGTGCTTCACATACTTTGACACAGAATAAGTAATAGAAAGTGTGGTTTTTTTTTTTTCATTCCTTCTGTTTTCTTCCCTTCTGCCCTTGTTCTTCATTTCCATGATAAAGCTTCTATTCCTTCTTGGGATAAACTGTCCTTTTAACTGTTTCTTGATGACATGTATACCCAAAAGTTCAGTCATTCCTTGGTCTTTGCCATCTTCAAATAACTAAGGGGATTTTTTTTTTCTCTTTCCTACAATTCTGAACTGAGCAGATAGGGATTTACTACTTAATTGATCCTTGCAATGTGAGCCAGGGCAATTAAGGGTCAGAGTCTGGCAGGTAAATTATCTAAATGTATGTTTCATTTGAACAATTAAAGTAGGAGGAGACAGCATTCAAATCAGTTCTTGTATCCAATTTTGATAAAGAGTCAAATAAACGATTTTCTGCCTCATTAAAATATGGGATTTAAACAATGACCACACAATTTGGATGTAGATCTGAACAAAGGATTCCTTCCAACTCATTGGTTTTGCATTAACAGCATGTACTGTATGTCTTATGTATTGTTTTGTTATTTAATATCTGATAATCTCAGTTTATAAAATTAAATTTGGCTTAGATTTGCGCATGCTTTGTCCAAAAATATGAATGGCAGAGTTGAAATTTGAATGAATAGCTTTCGACAAAGCAAATATTTTAGTCTTGAGTGGTCAGTGGTGACCACACATCTTCAAATATAATTATCTCTATTGCTTTTCAATAGGGATAAAGCACATGGCAGACTTGAAAATACCTAAAAATTCTCAGTGTTTAGAAGCCCTAAATTGTCTTCTGACCAATGAAAATTATTCCCCTTTTTTGTTTTGCTTTAGTTCAAATTCTATTTTTCACTGATTTATGTATGAATGTATAGCAACTTAATTGAATTGCCTAGAATTGAAGAAGAAGAAAAAAGTATCTCCATCATATTTTGATCTTCTGTGGATAATATTTGACAAGTATAAACATATGTAAATAGTAGGTAATAGAGAATGTTTGGCTTTCACATTTCATCTTCTGGTTATATAAGTCGTTACAGAAAGAAATTTTATATTTTATTTGTGATTTTGAAGAGAACAAAATAAAAAATAGTATTGTAGGATGAGGAGTAAGATAGATATGAGATTTCACTGAAACTTTAAATATGCTGCTTATGATGGATTGATTCCTTGTCTTCTCTATTGCTGAAGTTATTAAAGCTGAAATGCTTTGAGAAGAGAGGTGAAGAGAATACAAATGCATTAGAACTTTTTTTGAGAATGACATTATTTGAATTTATATATGACATGGATAAAATCACATTTTTGTAAATAAAACTACACAGAGAAAATATCTAATCAATATAAATGTTATTATATCTTATTTTTTGACCACTACAAAGGTGTCTTGTTGTCATTAAGGTTCCATGCTTCTGGTCTATAATATAATTTACAACAAGCATCCAAATAATTAAAATATCATTTAGATATCTCATTATGTGCTTACTTTTGTACAATCTCCTGATACAGAGTTTCCATATTCAGACTCATACATCATATCATACAACCCTTTCCCATTCTCACTACACTCCAGACATACTTGCCTTCTTTTTGTTCCTCCAAATTGCCAAGTTTATTTCCAAAACAAGAGCCTTTAATTAGGTTTTCCCTCAATGAGGAATGACCTTTCTCAAGGTTTTCATGTAACTAACTCCTTCATGTTTCAGATCAGTCGTCACTTCTTCAGGACTTTTCTCGTTTACTCTATTTAAAATAGCCACGTAGTTACTTCTATTGCACCACCTTGTTATATACCTTTCACAAAACTTATTACTGTATTTTATAATCCCCTTCCATTGGAATGTAAGGTACATAACAGGTACTTTGATTTGTTCAATGCATTTTTATTAAACCTAGCATTATTCTAAGCATAAGGAATATGTATTAAAATGCGAAACAAATAAGTCTCAATAAATTTCTAAGCTATAAAACCAAGTAGAATTTAATCAAATAGTTCTGGACTGGATATGATAAATATAAGAAATGGTTCAAATTTTATAAACCTGTATCAAGGATGAGAGTCATTAAAAAGTATTTAATGTCTATTTCTAATAAGATAATTAATTTTAATATTATCCATATAAATGATATGACAATGAGAATTTGAGAAGAGAATGAAAGAGAAAGAACAATATTAAAATGAACAAATGAAAAACTTGGTAACTTTTCCAGTTAGTAATATCTACTGTATCTTCTCTCCATTGCAACAATGTATTTCTACTGTAATAATTAACAAGCTTCCTCCAATTGGTTATAAGGTTCTTGAGAACAGAACCACAACTTCCCATCCAGATATCTGCAGCATTTTCATAGTCTTGGTATAAGTAATAAATATTTCTCTATTGACTATATGGTGAATGCATAGCATTTAGGCATTGATTGCTTTGTTTATAAATCTTGATTAACTTATTCAGGCAATATATGCTTTATGTTTTATAATCACCAAGCATTATTCTAGACACTAGGGTTTCATTATTCATATTTTACCTTTGCCTTCTCCTCTCTGAGATGGCATTAAAAAAAAAAGCTACAACAGGAAAAGTCTTGCCCACTCTCTCCTCGTCTCCTCCTCAAAAAAGAATAAAGAAAAATCGGTCATACTAATGGATGGATCTTCATTGTTTGAGCTTTACTTTTCTCTAATTTGAAAGCCTGCTACTCGGTCAATGAAATTAATGATGGGAAAATTGAGAATCAATGAAAGGAAATACGTTCTTTGCATTGTGTGCAGTCAAGCAGTATAATTCTCTGATGCAGATGAGATCAAGTCAAAAATGTGGTTGGATATAAAACTAAAAGAGATAGATTTATCTTTATTCATAGCACTTGTAGTTATTACTTCTATGGATCAAACAAAAGGGAAATTCATCTTTTGCTTCTAGGCATATTGATATGTTGATTGCCTGCAAAGATAAATGTGTGATATCTTGAACTTCAATGGGATTTATGTTTCAGCGTGGAAACAGGAGAGTGTTGAAGCATAGGATTGATCCTAGGGCTTCCAGAAAAGCTAGAGATCAGATACCTAAACTGAACCTGTGTGACCAATAGAAAGATCCAAATCACATTCTCTAAGATCTTCAAAACTAAGCAATGAAACAGCTATTAAACATGAATTAAGAGATAAAACTTATTTTGCTGGTAAATTACTTTCTGTAGAAGAGCACTGAATTAATAGAAAAAAAAGAGAAATACTTAATGAGTTCTTTTCTGTTCTAGATCTCATTTAAGTGGTCTTACGTCATTATCCTAATGATTCCAGTAAATAATAGAGGAAAACTCTAATTGAGAGCAAACTGAATATTAGCAAATATTACATGCTCTATTTATTGACACAATATTTTAATGTTCAAAACAATGCATGAAATCATTTTGTTATATTTTTAAAGATCAAAATAACTAAAGAGAGGTGACTTTTATGAAACCAGTAAATAAACTCATGCGTCTCTGATAACTAAGCTTATGTTTTAGCCTCTCAACACCATTTTGTCAAAGAGAAAATTGAAGCTCATGATAGACAAACAATTTTGTTGTGGTATGTCACAGTTAAAGAGGAGGGGAGAAGGTTTTGTGAATTGCTGGAGAAAAATAAGTATTGCCTTCTTATCGTCTGTTTAGAAGGTATCTTGGGCCATTATTACAAGAGGATTTAATTTAAACATTTCAAGTGTACTTTTGAAAGAAAAGCCTGTTTAAAAACTGAAATAATTATTTGAGAGTAAGATTTAATTTAAATATTATCCTACAAACATTCTAATATTATTTGCTATAGAACTGAATTTCACAAGAAGATTTATTTATATTGCATTTCACTGCTCATTCTAGTACCCCAAAGGCTTTATTGAGAGTAATTTAAGCATCAGGAACCAAGAGATTGTATATAATATGAGAAACAAAGATATGTCAGGTGGCAAATAGGTGCACCCATTGAATGGAATATTTGAAGGCAATTTTCAATAAGCCATTTTTTCTAATTTCAAACTTATGTAATGAATGGGCACGAATTAGTAAAACCTTCAAGAAAAATATTCATACATAGGTAGTTATATAGAATTTGTAGCTTGATTTTACTAATATAGCTACTTCAGGTATATTTATTTAGATAGATATTTATTGACCTTTTTCTAGGATCCACATACTGTTTCAGATTATACAACAGAGAAAGAAATGACACAGTTCCTGCTTTTAATGATGCTTGAAGTCTAGTTAAAGAAACCAATATTCTTTTCAAATCACATAACAAAAAATACATAGATATAAACTATGTGTATTTTTAAGTGCAAAGATAGCATGTAACAGGTGACTTCTAATCTGGAAGATCTGGAAGAGCTTTCCTAAGGAAATGTGTTTTGAGCTGAGAAGTGAAGAATAAGTATGGAAGTGTGTGTGGGAGTAGAATACGGGCAGTGAGTTCAAGGTGGAGTGAAAACAAATTCAAAGGGATGAAAAGAAGGAGGAAAATGATGGAGGTCAGTAGAAAGTATAGGGACTAAGGGGAGAAGCCGTAACTGAGATTTCCCTTGTTGCTAGCAACCTCCAAATTTCAATCTCTTACAAGAATACATATTTACTTTTTGTCATACAACATGAATGCTGCAGGATCTACTCAGTTCTCATATGTTCTTCTGGGATCATTCTGGGGTTGACATATCTCCACATGGCTTCCCATTTTGATATACAGCCACTCTGGCTGTTCTCATGGTGGGAAAATACACTCTACCTACAGTACAGCATAATATAATTTACTGAGTCAGTACACCCAGGAAGTTCAATCACATACCTGACTTAAAGTATAGACTCTCATGATCTGTGTAAAGCTGATATTGAGTTTCTTTTGATTAGGGAATCTCCATACTAAAATTGCAAGTTGTCTATGGATATATGAATTAAAAATGCACAACGTACAGAAATTCAATGGTAGAACTAGAGCAACACTGTGAACATTTCCATTTTGAAAAGAGAAGAAGGTAGGAGAGCAGAATAGTTACTGGTCCCACTTATTTCTAAAATCTTTCAGGCAAATGTTGTAATATCTCTTTACTTCTATAAAAGGGAACTTTGCTCCCCCCAAACAGCTTCAGTTTTCTTTAAAAAATTGTACTACTTGATTACAGTCATTTCTATATACCAATAGAAACATCAACAATTCTTTTTCACTATATTCCTTTTTTTAAGACTTAATAAAGAGTACTTGGAACTTATTAGACTTCCATATGACCATATGTTTGATCTCTTTTTTTCTAATAAGGTTTATTGAGGACCAACTTAACACAACCAGACCTTAATTTGGTCTTTGCCCGGAATCTGAGTATTAGTTTGAGAATAATTTCCAAAATAGAGATTAAAATGTTGCTTCTTTTAACACTGAAACCTCCTCTTTCATAAATTTCTGGTTCTTTTATTTTCTCTTTCATCTCTGATTATGAAAAGGCCAATTATTTTCTAAACTTATTTAATCAAGTGCACTGACTAATCCACAATTCATCACCCAAAGCCACAGATTCATTAGGTATTTTTTTTTCTTCCAGTTTATCAAGAATGCCAGTTGTATCAAATATTTTATCATTGCAAATTCTGGGTAGCATTTTCAATTTACTTGTCACCTGCTACCTAGTCTTATAACCACTGTCATATGTTATTTTTTTTTATTTTATGTTATGACAGCCTTTACCTTTAGATTACAATTTATTAGTTAACTTTTGCTAAGTTATGTTGTTAATATCCTACCTCAAAATCTGTTCGTTATAAATACATATTTCTTTCTAATTCATATTACATGAGAGTTATGGGTCAGCTATCATTCACCTGGGCTCAACTGGGGTCTGCAGGATTTTGCTGAGCTCAGCTGGCCTCATCTACACTCTTGTTATCTTCACATGTCTTTTCATCCTGGAATACAGGTTAATAGGGCACCCCCTATTATTGGGTACTCTTTCCATAGAAAATTCTAGAGAAAGATGGTTTCAGTCTTCCCATCTCATCATGTTTATATTTCTGCTCAGATATGACAGATAATACAGGCAAAACATTTCACATTTAAAATTATTAGAGCAAGAGAAGAAGGCAACAATATGGAGGGAACAAATAATTATGAACAAATAATATAATACAATCTACAACTCTCCGCAATCAAAAAACTTAGGAAAGAACAAAAAATTTGAGATCATATAAACCTAACTTCAAAGGTTGTTTTCTGTTCTGTATTGGGTATGGACTCTTGAGAAATGCCATAACATTTATAAAATTTATCCACAACAAAGAAATAAATTTTTTTCCCTGTTGAATATTTAGTGGATTACAAACTAGAAAAGACAAATACAATTTGTAGACAATGCTTTAGACATGGTGGATGTTCAATAACTGTTACATAAGATTCATTTACTTATTCATTGAGAACTGAGTAGCAATAGATTTATTCTATTTCTATTCATGGTTAATTTAACAATAAGGATAGCTCTCTAATAATTTACCTAAAAATTAGTTTATATTCAGGAAAAAAGAAGGTTGTAAACACAACTTGGTGTTTTTAAAACCGAGTCTCAGCTAACATACTAGATTATTTCATTTCCTAGAATTAGTCATAGGGCTATAAATTAAGAGAAATTTATTTTATATATGCATAAGTTCTGCAGGAAGGCATGGTGATTTTTTGAAGGGTATAACATTTCTTATATTCTTAAATTCACCTTGCATATCTCATAGAATTGATGTGATTCTCAAAAGATTGGCAAATATAATGTGAAACTAATGAAATTTAGAAAAGAATATTTTACATCTTGGACCTTGTTTGTAGTGAAATCGTGATATATGTCACTAATATTTTAACAATAATACTTTTTTAAATCTCAGATTTTTTAAATTCTAAATTGAATTTCCAACTTTTTAAATATTGCAGTTCAAAATCAAACTTTATAGTTTTTACTTACATAAAATTTAAACTAATATGTTTTAATATCTTAGAAAACTTCTGGCCAATCCCTTTCAGAGGTGGAATTGCTCAGTTACAGAAAAATAAGCAGGGAAAAAAAAAAACACTCTGGAATCTATATATAGAAAAAAAATCATCTGTAAAGTACATCATTTATTGAAAAATAAAAATAATTAGTAATTGCTTGACAGATATAACTAAGATTTTGATTAATGTAACCTTCTTCAACAATACAGGAAACAAAATAAAAAAAACATCAAATCATGTTGGAGGATTCCTTTTCTATTTCTATTAGAAACTAATACGTGCTAATTTAGAGAACCTAAGCTTAATTAAAGTTTTATTTTCATAAAAACTTTACTAATTTCCTGATGGGAATTATATGTTACATTTAAACAGTGCATTTAAACATTGTGTCACAACTTCTGTGGCACAAAGTTGTATAACAAACAACACCAAAATCTCAGTGGCGTATAACCATATCTTTTCTCTTTTTTCCCTTTTATTCACCTCACATTTTGATTGGAGTCTCTGCTTTACTTCTTTGTCTCTCTAAACTCAAGGATGGAGGAAGAACAGAGAACAAAGGGAAGGTGGCAGATCACTCAATAACTATTAAGAATTCTATCTCAAAATGGCATATATCATGTCCACACACATTTCATTAAAGAAAGCAAGGCCTATGAACACCCTGGAATTAAATGGGGTAAGGATGTAAAATCCTTCTGAGGAGGATAGTTGGCAGTACACACTATAAAGAAATAAAGCAAATATACATATGAATAATAAAATTTATCACAAATACTTTTCAGAAGATAAACATCTTTACTTACTTGATTTTCATTTCCAATGATTTCATATTTTTATTGTATGTTGAATATAATTGTGTGTATATGCATGTGTGGTGGGAAAGTATATCAGGGAGGAGATAAACATTTAAATATTTCAATGAAAAGGTTAGAAAAATTTGAGGTCACTGTGGTGTAATGTGACATGAAAACTATACTGACAGAATGATCGCTTTATTATCTACTTATATAGAAAGAGGAATGAACAAATAAGCTTTCAGAGTCTTGTGACTCAGAGAACTAGTTTACATTAATTAGTGTTCCCCTCAGGCTCCAGTTTGCCTCTATGTAATGAAGTGCAAAATGAGACTTTTGACTGTGCCAGTAAGCCATTTAGCTGAAAGACGCTACATAATTGACTAGATGTACTTCTATTCAGTCGAGTCGTGTATGAAGGACTATGATGGTGTGATAGAATTACAAGGTTATAAGTTGCAATCCAGACAAGAAACCATGAGCTTTGCCATTCCTACAGTAAGAAACAGATCTTTGGGGAAATTTCTTCAATTTATTTTATGGTACTATTGGCCCAAAAGTAACAGAAATAAAGTAGCATAAATATCTCTGCTGTTAACATGAACCACAGTTGTCATTTTTAAAAAGATATCCTGACTTAGATCATATCATCTCTGCTCTTTCTCATCTGCACTACTATATGTTCCACTGCCCGTTTGTGTTAAAAATCTTATGAGATTTTGTTTGCCCGTGGATTTATTAGACAATTTAAAATGTTATCTGAAACAGGTGATATAACAATATGTTAGCTTGTATTTTTTTAAAACAGATATGAGATGAATGCATATAACTTTAAACACAGTAAATTCTATATAGGATATATGTTGTCCATAGAAATATAAAAGAGTTAAAACCATGTTATGACATAAAAAACTGAATAAAATTTTTGAGACAACATGAGCAACATCTTATAATCATAAAGTTTTAAAGTAGATCAGGCACTAAGAAATCTAATACCAATGTATATAATTTTATGGTTGGGATCTTAAGAGAAATTAGGTGGTTTGTATGCCCAAGTTATCCAAAATTAGTGGCAGAAGTGAGATTACTCATTTATTCATAAATTTGTTTATTCATTTATATAAGCATTCATATATATTTAATAATAAACAAATATTAACTACATATAATATTCCTAATATTCTAGGTGTTGGGGATGCAACTGTGATAAAGGCACAGGATCTCTGGTGTTTTGGAGGTAACATTCTAATCAGAAAAATATTGAAAATTAGTTAGAAATTGGTGATTGTAGCGATGGAGAAGTCAAGAATATCATAATAATAAAAAATAGAGAGATATAGGCATAAATCCCAGCAACAATTGCTCTTGTCCAGTGCTTAACCTAAAACATCCATTGTGTCTTACTTATTTTTATAGTTCCCAACTTGATCTTCCTGTGTTACAAATATTGCCTGATCCTAATCATATTTATGTGTGTCTATTCATTTTTTCAGCCAATCTCCTTTTAATGGACCTTTAAACTACTTTCTGTATGCATACACATCTCTTGGGTAGACCATGATGTAGAATTGCTGAGTATAAGGATATGCATATTTTAAATTTTAGCTAAAACCATCAAAACTCTTGAAGAGTAGCTGGACCAATTTATATTCTCAGTGTATAGTTGATATCATTAGGCATTAATTTCTGCCAATTTTATACATGAAAAATAATTTCTCATTATTTTAATGTGCATATCTCTGATTTCTAATTATTTTGAGTATTGGATCAAATTTTCTGATTGGATCAAATTTTCTGATTATTTTGAGTATTGGATCAAATTTTCTAATTATTTTGAGTATTGGATCAAATTTTATTGCTTTGTGCTTTTATTGATCTTAACACATAAATATCTCTCAATTTTGCCTATATCACTTTACTTCCCCTGTTGTCATTCTGAAAAGTGCCCGTGTTTTCTCACATGGAACAGTGCAGTTTACTAACTGGTGTCCTGTGTTCACTTTGACCAATACCACCCTTCAATCAATTTACCACATGTATCTAGGACCTTTTTCAAAATGCAAATCTGACCACAACATACCTCTCCCTCAGGTTTAACTATTGCTATGGTTTCACATTGCTTTTAAGATCAAAACCAATATTTTAAACAGGAACTAAAGACACTGTTTGAACTTGTTCCTAGCTGTCTCCAAAGCTTCTCTTTGGATGGTGCTGTCTTTAGTCACACAAGCTTCCTTTAGTTTCTGCAGTGCTCCACGCCCCTTCCTGCCACAGTGCCTGTGGACTTACTCCAGTCTTTCGGCATGCCTGCTGCATTACCTTCACCTACTTAACACCTGCTCACCCTCAGATCTCAGACTGGTCATAACTCTCCTCAGGAAACTTTTCTGAACTTCCCAATTAAGTGAAACTCTCCCGTCATATGTTCTTTTTGTGACCCCTATCTATGCTTTGTTTATAAAATTTTTGTCTGCGTTTTTGGTATCTGGCTTCCTTAGATTGACTCTAAGCTTACTGAGTTCAGAACTGTTATATGTTTTTAGCAGCCAATGCAATTTTTTAGCCAGTATTTTTTAATGCTTGGCTTATATTATATGCTCCATGATTGAATGAATGAACAAATGAAAGAATATTCCAATTAATTCATCCCTTCTAACATCTTCTGGCTCTTGTTCTAGGTTCTTGATTATTTACATAATTTATTTTAAATCCTTCCATATCCTAACATATACACTGAAGGTGTATAATTTTCCTAGGTGTTCTGTTTTAGACACATTACACAGGTGTTGCTATGTAGTATTCACACTTTAACTTATTTTTAAGTAGTTTCCACTTAACTGTTTTGCTTTCCTCTTAAGATAGTAATCTACATAAACACATTTAATTTTTCTAATTTTATTGTTAATTTCTAAATCAACTGCCTTTTAGTCAGACAATATGGAAGGTGTGACATACTATTAATATTTTCTGGTTCTAACAAATAGTGAAATAGTGGGATTTAGAGAATAATCCACAAGTGGTTGAAATAAAGTATTCTCTGTTTTTTAGATAGAAATTTAATACCTAATAATACCTGTTAATTGGAATATATAAAAATCTTGAATCCATTAAACTTGTTAATATTCCTTAGAAGATTTTTTGCCTTTTCCCTGAGAAATCTGTTTCTGTGATTCGTGAGGATATTTTCCTTTTCTATAGTATTTGGAAAAGGATGTTGGAAATTTTTATCTTTTTAAAAACTTTTCTTTGTACATTCCATTTCTTTGATTTATGTTACACATGTTTATTTAATAAATATTGACAATTCACTAAGGTTCAACTGGGAATTTAGCAGTGAACAAAACAGGAACAGTAATTGTTTTTATGGAACTGGCATTACAGTGTGAAGCATAAACATTAGTGTAAATTGCATTTGACATTTTAGCATAACCCTTGCCTTGAACTTTTACATCACTAATTTAGCTTCTAGCATTTTTTTTCTATTAAACTTGCTTCTCCATGTGTTATTTCTTTTGTTCGTTAAACCTATTCTTTTCTTTAAAATTGTTAGACTTCACAGTTTGATGATTCTTGATTGTCTGCTAATCATCAAAAAATTGAATATCCATATGTTCCTGTCTTTTGTCCCAGGTATTGATTATCAGAACTTGGCTTTTTGATATAGAGGGAAGGTCAAGACAGGCTGTGACTAGAACTTGGCTTCTTGATATAGAGCGGGGAAGATCAAGGCAGGGTGTGCTTGTCATTTGTCTTCTGTGTATGCAGCTATACCATTCTGATGGGTTTTTGCTAGGGCCACTGCCCTATCTCTCTGACTCTATTACAGGAGGCAAAGATCTCTTTTATCTACTACTAAAGTCAAGCAGAATATGGTTTCACTTATTTTCAATTCAATTTTCCAAGTAATCATGCTGACAGTAACTCCAGGAACCTCTGCAACTCATTATGTCATTATTAGTTAACTCTGAACACAGAATTTTCTTACCATCTCGTTCCCACTATTCACTACTGCAAATAATTTAGGCTATGTTTATTCAATGTTTTTCTCGTGACTCTGATTCCTCTGGTGATTTTTTTTCAATGTTATAAGTCTTTCTTATTTTCCATTACTATTAAATATTTATTATATTTTAAAGTGTTGTTATATAGAAAATAATAGTGTGAGATGAGTATGCTTAGCAAAAGCTCAGTATTGTATGTTGCTAACATCTGAGTTAGATACTCTATCATTATTTTATAGAACGATTTGTCAAAATGTATGAAATTTTAAATTCTCAGTGTCTCTCATTGAATAGTGTTTTTAGGAATTAATCTTAAGGTATGCAAAGAGATTCAGATATAATGGACAAATCTGAAAGTGGTATTTCTGACAATATATTTCATTGTATCTAAAGAATGAAAACTTATTCCACCTTTACAAATCCTATTTTTGTGATAATGCTTAATAATATGGCAAATATTCAGAATATATTATAATTAATGATAGTTATGATTTCAACATTCTGAAAATAACATGTAAGCATGTGTGAAACTGTAGCAGAAAGACATAAATGTAAAATATATATTCCAATCTTTTCTAAATTGTGCATAATATATATGTAATGGTTTTTACAAGTAAAATATTCTGATATTTTTAATCATATTTAATATCCATCACACCTGACATTTGGTTCAAAGTCAAATATTAAGGAAGGCTTTAGAAAAAGTTATAACCACTCTTTGATATATACATATTTGACCAATAAATAGGTGTATAATGGATAAATTAAACCATACACGAATATTGACTATCAAAAGTTATATATCTCTAAGTCAAATCTCTCTAAATCAAATTTATTTTTTTACAAACTGAGATTATCAGATCTATACAGACTTTGTTATATATCTCTCAGGTATTACTTCAAACATGTTCTTAAAACATTGAGAACAATTTCTTCTTTATCATCTATCAATTATAGATATCAAAAAGAAGAGTGAGCATAGTCCAAAAAATATGTATGTTCTTTAATTTACTAAATTGCAATATTCCCTGGAGGTTAAGCAATTAAACATCTTTCAAATTAACCAAAAAAGCAAAACAACCTATTTTTTATGATCTGTTCAGGGGAAAAAGTTCTGAGGATGCTCTTTACGCCATCTGTATCTGCAATTAGAGCTAATTCTATCATATCACAATAGCTAAATATTCATAGGAGCTACCAAAATTAATTTGAAATAAAATTAAATTATTTCTTCTAATTTGTTTATAAAGCAGTGTTATGCATACATAAAAATATGATAAAGTTGATCTGATTGAAATGTAAGGGGAGCTCAACTATTTTAAATATTGCTTTTCTTTAGGATTCTTCTAGGGATTCATATTAAACAAACAAAAATAAACTTTTTACTCTCATAGTTACCTGATTCAAAGTTTTTAAATTCAATATTCTTTGCTATGTTCTTGTAATGTTTGTAGCTGAGTATAAGAATGATGTACAATATCAGAAACTGTCTTATTTCATAATATGAGCTTGCATTCTCTATTAGGTACATATTTTGTTGAGTGAAATATAAGAAAAAAAAACCCTTCAATATTTTGCCCTTAGTATGACTGAGGAAAGAGAAGCCTTTCAAAATGTGACAGTGTAAGCCAAACAATATGAGGCATAATTAGGAAAAATTGTTAACATTACGGTCAAAATGTACTCTAAGAAATGAGGACTATGTTAAGTATTCATGTTAAAAAATAGTTTGAACATGTTATTGTTTAAAGAAAACAAACCCAAAAGAGAGCTGGGCAAGACATACAATTCTTCTGTTAACATCTAAGTTAA
Source organism: Pteropus alecto (assembly GCF_000325575.1). Classification (NCBI taxonomy): domain Eukaryota; kingdom Metazoa; phylum Chordata; class Mammalia; order Chiroptera; family Pteropodidae; genus Pteropus; species Pteropus alecto. The sequence goes on along the minus strand of NW_006433024.1, from coordinate 14,636,027 downwards.
ATTTGGGACATCATCCATTAATCTAAACCTTTTACTCAGCATAGACTCTGTTTCACCTAAGTCACTCTTACTATAACTTTAGATGTTTTTTAATCTTTTGTTTAAGCACACTACTGAAATGTGATCTTTTCTCTGCCATTCACTTACTTTTTGTGTACAAAATGGACATGATATTGAATATTTATAGGTGATTTAACATAGGAAGCAAACCATGAGTCCTATGTAAAAACACATGACTACAAAGATGAATAAGACCTAATTTGTATTTACCATCTTTTGAATCTTAGAAAACTCATCTAATGTTTTTTGTTTATTTTTATTTTATGAAAGAAGGCAAAGGTTTTGAACTGTGAAATCGTATGGTCAATGTCACACTTGTTAACAGTGTGTAGGAAGTTAATAAATCTTTATTTCTAGGACTGAAGTGACAATTATTTATCTAGGACAGTACCTAGCACACAATAGATACTTATTACATAGTAATTTTTTTTTTCTATTTATGGTTAGAGTTTCCTGAAGGGAAATATAAGCTACAATGATGAGTGGTCAAAAAGAAATATGTAAGTACAACAACAAAGATTCTCATAAACTGTAGAGGCAAATATTCATAGAATCTATCTAAAGGATGAAAGTGGGTCTAAACTGGTATCAAAGCAGAGTAATGAGTCTTTCTTGTCAGTGGTCTTGCTGATATTTGAGCTCAGAAAGAAAATTTGTTAAAACTGATTGATAGTGTTTGGTTTGTGTGTAGAATTGTTAGCTCCATAGATGTACTCAGACAGATTATTTTTGATTCTCAGCCATTTTGTATGAGCAATCTTCTTTCTTAACATATATTTCTCTGAAATTTAAGCTGAAAGTATCATGACCAGTTCATCTTTAAAGGAAGGCACGTTTAATTCAGAAACGACCAGATGCTTTCAAGTTTAGGCTGAAATTTATTTGAATATAAATAATTACAGAAAAAGTTTGATTTCTTTTTTGGCTTAAGATGATACAATTATTTTTAAAATGGGTTATCAAATAATACTCAATATATTGAGTTTTCACAATTAAGTCTATTTAAAAAGTTCCTATCCCATTCATAAGAAAGAGTAGGTTTTAAAAGGCATGAAATTAATTTTGGTCACCTATTGAATTAAACTAAAAGAATGCTTTAATACCTAATTGTTCTTTTTTATAATAATAAAAATTAATATCAATTATAATATTATATAAATTGATTTGATTTTTATTGAAGCCATGCAAATTTCCATCTAATAATTACCATATGGGCAAACACATTTCTCCTGCATGAACATAAAGACACTCCTGGGTGGGATAACAAGGTAATGTATTTCTAACAAACCTTTAGATTTGCCAGAAGAGAAGTTGATAGACTTACTTTATATTTTACTGTTGTATAGTGAGATACTAGTATAACAATGATCAGACCTGGTCCAGTCATGTTAGATTCTCATCGTGTCCAGGCCCATGCTGAATGAACAAATGTCTTTCGTATGCTATCAACTAGGCTACCACACAGAATATATATTTATTTAATTTTTACAAAAACATTGTGAAGGTAGATTTTAGGTTCCTATTTTACACTCTCACTGGTTCCATAAGACTAAAAAATATGTAAAAGATCAGTGGATTATTAGTAAAGATTTAAAGTCAGTTTAAATTGATTCCCTAAAACATGTAATGAATCAGTGAGAATAAGATCTTATGAGGCACTGTGTATTTTGTTTGTCTGTTTCAAATATTTTCTCTCACTCTCTCTATTGCCTACATAAATCTATAGAAGACATTCAGTCATCCCAATTAGTTTGCTAATAAAATTAACATTAAAGGCAGATTTTGTAGGAGATCTATTATAGATAATTCTCCGCATGGATCTTGAGGCATCTTTGCCCCCATGAAAACTTATTCCAAATTTAATCTTTTATGAGCAAAATATCCTGTATGAATTTTTCTACTTAGACATTTACCCAAAGTTCTCTTTTCTGCTGTCAAAGGTTTCAGTATGGCCTCATGTTCTTAACACATAGCTATAACCTTCAGGCCTTTTTCCCAAACAAAATGAGGAATGGAGAGCCAGTTAGGGTAGAAGATAGTGCCTAAAAGGAAAAAAAAAAAAAAAAAAGAAGCATAATAAAGTCTAAGGTAGATGTTTTTCTTTTGAGGAAGTCACTCTCTCACCCCACAAGACACCTAGCTACATTGAGAATTTTGATAAAAATAAGTTTATGTTTCATTTTGAGCTATGACTTGAGATAAAAGCCAACACTTTCTATTGCTTTCTTTTAGGTGTTTTATACTAATAACTAATTTTATTAATCAAAGTTTACTTTCTCAGAAAAAAAAATCAGTATTTTTTCCTGGGCAAATGAAACTTTCCATCAGCTATTTGTTATTTATGTATAAGAAACTAAATTTCCATCCTATAAAATATGTATTTTATGTAATGTTAACTAACCATGTCAAGTTTACATTTTTATTTTAAAAACATTAATTTTCATATTTTAAAATTTATTATTTTAAAATCATATTTATCTTGTAATATCATTAAATAATTAAGCATTTTGAACCATAAGTCTTACCCTTTCACTTTAAAAGGTACTTTTATTTTTCAACATTTTTATCCAATTTAAACTGCTTTTGTATATATTTACATAAATATATTAATAATATTATTTGTTTTTCTAGTTTATATTTTCTTATTTGCTATGTGTTCTGTAATAAATTTATAATTCTTAAAAATTGCAACATCTATCTTCCAGTCACCCTCATATCTATTTTCTGCAATCACACTAAACGATTTCTGTTTCTAGTGAAATATCTTCATTTATTCAACACCAGTGTCATTCACTTTCACCATACCCCAGATGTTGGAAGTAGTACAGGTATTGTCAAATGTAGGGAGGACGAGAGGTGAGCAGTTTGTAATTTTTATCTTTTTTTTTTTTTTAGGTGAGGCAGCCCTTGTTTGACCTCGCAGATTGCAATGACTTTGTCAGCTTACAATCCCTTATTTTTTTTATTTATTTATTTTTTTATGCCTACAGCACCTGGTCTTCCTAGGTGGTCTCCCATCCAAGTACTAACCAGACCCAACCTTGCTTAACTTCTGAGATCAGACGGGGTTGGGCTTATTCAGGGTAGCCTGGTCATAGACTGAGGTTTATAATTTTTAATAGTCTTGATATTTAACCACCTCCCAGCTAAGTACCTAGCTGACTACAGATCCATGAGGAATCCCTTCTGAGAATGGTAAAAGCCAGCCCAAATCAGCAGAAAGCCTCAGCCAACCATTCTTATATGAGAAAAAATAAGTGATTTTTGAATTTAGCCTAACATTGGCTTTTGACAATCAAACCTTACTTATATTATTATTATGGAAAATTTTCACAGGGACTTCATAGTACTTTAAATTTATTTTTTCTAAACTTGAAGTTATCATTCATTTTATTTCCTTGCTCCCTTATCTTGTAAATTTAAAAATTTCTCATGAGTTATCTATTTTGGTGAATAGCATGAAAACCTATGCAATTTCCCAGGTCCTAAATATGTTTTGTTTTTTTCTTCACTTTCGTTAACTTCCAACTTAAAAATGTTTGTACCAGTTCATCTTCTATCTCCTATTTATCTTCAAAATCCATTATACTCTATCTCCACATGAAAATTCCTTAGTTCAGTCCCTAATCATATCTTGCCTAAACTATTTTTTTTTTTTAAGCTAGGCTTAGAATCACCTTTCCTTCATTAGTATTTCTCTCTTCATTAAAATGTAACTCACTTTCTAGTACATTAATCTTTCTAAAATGCAAATTTCATCAGGCTATTTTCCTGCTTAACTCCCTTCATTATGTCCCTAGAAAGAAAATTGACACTATTTTCGATGGTCCAAAAAGCTCATTAATATGGCCTACATCTTTCTATCTGTCCCCAGGAAGGTCAGTTCTAGAAGCCATGTTCACATGCTTTTGTACATATGTCCTCTTTCTACTGGAAAGACTTTCTCACCAATATCTACCAACCTAACTGTTTCTGATTTTTCAAGGCATACGCTAAGCCTCACTATCTCTTAAAATGGGTAGATTTCTGTAATTTGTATTGTCATGATACTCTAAAGTTACTTCCATTTTAGATTTATTATTTCAACAAATATTGAGCATCTTTTACTTCATATGTAAACTCCTGATATCAGGGAACATTTTTTATAGGAAGTAATACAACTTGCTCCATAATTTAGAGAAAAGATCTCTTTTCCTATCCTGAAGTATTGTCTTGGGAGACATTACCAGGAATGGCATTATATTTTGAATTGATTGCCTCTTAAACTAACAATAACTAAAAAACTAATACTCACATCATTTAAAACTTTTTAATAAATGATTATATAATAGTATATTAAATATTTTAATTTTTAAAATCTTAAAACTTGGTTTAAAATAATTAGGGGGAGGGAAAACTCTTCAAAGTTTTTTTGAATTAAGATATACCCCAGAAGTTTGCTTCCACTGAAGGATATCACACTGTATTCCTCTAAGATCTAAGATTTATTAACTTGTGAATTTCTTGAAATATTTTTAGTAAAAATGAAATATTTTTAGTAAAAATGTAACTATATTCCTCTAAGATCTAAGATTTATTAACTTGTGAATTTCTTGAAATATTTTTAGTAAAAATGTAACATAAAAATGCTACAGAAATACATGAAAAAATTGTCTATATAAATATCTCTAATAATCTATACAAGTCACAAGCTTTTGATCAGAATGAACGTTCCTTGATCTGTATTCCAAGACTTTGGAAAGTTTTTTGAGTCAAAATTCTTCTCAATTTCTATCAATTATATGGAGAGGTATATATAAAGTGACTACTGTAACAATGCATTTAAACTACAGGGACATCTGTTTTATTTTATTTATTTATTTTTTGGTCTTGTCTGTATTTTCTGTGAAATTGAAATGACATTTAGAGCAGCCTAAGAGAAGGAGCTAACAGTATTTCAGTAAACATGAAGAATTCTTAACAGATTGCCACATTGTAAAACACAAAACTGTTCACAGAATCTTGAAAGAAGTACTGCATGAATATGAATAGCATTTATTGTTGGCCTATAACTATTTGAGTTCACCTCTCTTTGATTTTTGTTCTTTTCGGTCTGACAAGACTTTTTAACTTTTTTTTTTCTTTTTTTTTTTTTTGCTGTTCACTGCTATTTAAAAAAAGTATTTTATCAGCATTTCTTGGGGTATATTCTTAAACGGTTTCATAGAAACTCATAATTATTTTAAATTTTCTAAATATATACTTGTACTTGATCAGGGTCTAAGCCATAAACTCACTCAAGGACTCTAAACTATAAGGACTTTTAAACTATAGCCCTGAGCTGTTTTAAATGAGATATATAAGCATTTGTTATAGCCTTCCTTAATTTAGTTATCCATTTAACACATATTTACCAAGTGGAGTGGATATTAATACTAGAACAATGTGCTAGATATTCTTGGGATTAAAAAAAAGGCAACCAGTTTAGACTTTTAATAGTGGTTTAGATATTTGAGATTAGAAAATGAGCATGCTATGCTAGTTAACATCACCCTATACAATTAAACTCTTTCAATGAATAATACAAAAAAGCATAGTGATAATAAGAAATTAAAAGTAATAAATCTGTTTTCTGAAATCAGGCTTTCTTATATTTTTTAAAGTTATCTGGGTGGAGAGAGCAAAATTGGTTTTTCTAATCACTTCAGGTTTTTATTGACTTTACTTTTGTTACCATAATTCTCAAAATTGGCTTATATTTCTAAGGAGGTTCAGGTAATAAAAGATGTTGCTTTCTCCCCAAGATGTCCTTTGGTTTTAATTAATTGGTAAGACAAATAAAGAATGCAAAGCAAATTCTATTTTCCAAAATGTACATATAAAGAACAAGAGACATATCAGATGGCAATGTTCTAAATGTTAGAGTAATTCAACTTAGAATTTAAAATATACTAATTATACTAAACTTGAGATGATCAATTGACTTTTTACTTTTCCCCCTCCTCTTACATGTTATCTGTAAAATAACGATCATCTTTTAAATAATTTGTACAAAAAGAGTTCAAAAATATAATTTTATAGAGGCATATTTCTAATTTTTAAATTGTAAATTAGAAAAATAATACAGCTTTTATAGATATTAACAATACTCTAATTTCATTTTCATTATGTCTAAATAGAACTAGAGCCTGCTTGTATCAGAGGCTGGGATAAAGCAAACTGCTTGTGAGTTCTCTTGAATAGAAGACAAAAGTGTTCTTTTTTCCAATTTGATCAGTAGAGCTCCATGAAAGCAACTGGAATTATTTTGAAAGAGGGCAATGGGTTGACTTTTTAGGAAAGAATCTTTAAGTCAAAGGCATCTTGTAAGAGGAAGCAAAGCTATAGGATTTTAACAAAGAAGCGGAAAAGGGGAGAGAGAGACAAGTATGAGCTATGAGGAGATAAAAAGAGCATGAGGCGAAGCTTAAAACCTTCAACAGGGAAAAGAGGAAAGTATTCCTTGCATGTGGTTTCAGGGGGAAAAAGAGCAATTTCGATAAAACATGTATATCCAAGGATTGCCTCACTTTCAATTCAACATAAGCTTTTATTTGCAGAGATTTTCTTCTTGATTTTACAATCATTTGCTTCAAAACATGGTGTCTCTTGAATGCTGGGAGATTGGTTGATAAGAATTTAACTGCTAACATTTAAGTAAATGTGATATTGTGACTATATATGTGAATATACATATACACACACACTAAATTTTTTTAGGTAAGAATTTTTCTGTTACTCACATATTATATTACAGTTAATATGGCACATTTAATTTATGATTTCACATCGGCTCTGAGATGGGCTATTAGTATGGGATATTCCACATCCATGTTAATACCACCTAAACAATAACAAAATTACTTTTGCCACATGAATTTAACACTGGTAAAAATTATACATCATTTATAAACTCACAGGCCATTCAAAAAGGGGAAAAAAAAACAATCCTTGATTTTTATCTTGATATTCAGAACTCAATATAGTTGTTTATTGTCAACGTGGTCTCTTAAAGCTAAGTTGAAAAATGCACAATGATTTTTGAATCATCGAAATGGGAACAATGAAAAGAAATAGGTCCTCCTTATGGTAAATTGGTGGACGTCTTCTTTTTATTCCGTTTTCCCTTCTCACCATCGCATTGGCTTACCACTTAGAGTAATTCATGTATGAACAGAGATATAACCCAAACTGTGCTGGCTTACAGGGGAATCTTTAGAGATATTATGTTTGAATATAGTGATTGTATGAGCTTTTCAGCTCTGCACTATCATGTATTTCAAAGTTTGAGGCATTTACTCTGGGATCGTTCTTTCAAACAAATTTCATGCGACAGCCAAAACGCAAATGAGTTCTTCTTTTTTTTTCCCCCATTCAGCAAAAAATGGTTGGATTCCTTAGTTCCTGCAGAAGGTACAAAGATGAATAATGAATTAATACTAGTAAATACTCCTTAAAGATCTAACATATATTTTCATAGTAGTATCTCTCAACTACATTTCACACATATAAATATGCTTTGTGTGTTTAATGTTTTTTATCTCATTGAAACATTTGACAGGTTAACATTGAAGATGACAGGGGTTACTTGGTAGAGAGGGAGTGTTGGTCATCAAATCTTAGATCTCAAAAGGAATCTAAGGAACACGTAGCCTGGCCCACTCATTTTATAGATGAACATATTGCAATAAATGAAGGAATTCTGTAGGAAAAAAATTAGCATTTACTGAGGAAGATTTTTCTTCTTTACTCTGCTCATTCTCCCAAAGTGGGAATTACCCCAAATACTTCAAGCCTCTGAGAAGCTTATTCCCACAGATGTGGATGGAGTATCCTGATTGCTGGGTTGAGCATAAGGAACTAAGACTAAAGTTTATCATTGCTTATGTGTTTTCTGAACCAGGTTGCTTGCAGCACCCAAAACAGTAACAACATAATTTTAGTTAGCTTGTGGATTAAATAATGGACAAAAATCACACATCTTTAAGGCATAAGCTTTGAAATCTCCAAAGCTTTGGAAAAGCCTGTGATTGATCAAGGCTGCTTGCATTTGTTTTCACAAGTTTGGGGGTCACTACTAGAAATGTCATTATTGTTGTCCAGCTATGCCGCATTCTCTAATATCCGTTCTATCAGTACTAAAGAAACTATATTAATCTCAATTGTCTATTTATTTGGGTATAGGAACCACTGGGCAGCGGCAGACAGGCCTGGGGGCTGGTTAAATGACAGATAGGAAGTGCCTGAGCATGGCCACAAAAGGCTCCCCTAAGCACCTTGGGTCACCACCAGCCACCAACCATGTTCCTGGTGCTGCTCAGGGCTGTACCCCAGGGAAGCCACAGTCAGCTTGGGCCTGTCTCAGGGTGCTGGGGAGCCATGTCTGCAGAGCTGACTATAGCATGCTGACAACAGGCCTATGCAGGGTCCAAGCTAGAGCTTGAGGAGATGTGGGTCCATAGGAAGATGTCTACTGGCCCCCTGAAGAGCTGTCGACTGCCAGCTACCTCCTGCCTAGACCAGATGCTGTGAAGAAGATGAGAGGGTCTGGAATGCACCCCAGATGCAGTGCAAAAACATACTAAAGATCCACTGGTGAAAGATGGATCATCCCAAGTACCACAAGCTGGTCAAGAGGACTTGATCCCAGCAGCAAAAGTGTTGGTTCACAACTGCAGGAGTTTCTTGGTTGAAATCTGGAATTGTCCCACTAACACAGAAGGCATGGAGGTGGAAGAAAGAGGCAGAGCTCTCCAGTGTAGTAGGTGGCAGTTTTCAAAAACAAGGGAATTTACATACAAGGCTTGTCTCGGGTGACCACAAAACAAGTAGATCTTGCACCTCTCCATCAGAATCTTAAAAGTTTATATAAAAGGCTTCACTGATTTTAGTCATGTATTCAGCTCAGATGGCCTCAACAATATCTTATTCTCTCAAGGCTACATCCTTGAAATGGCTCTGGCTATGGGAATGGTGAGTGGAACATAAATTCCACAGACAAAGTAGGAGGCGAAGTGTCTTCGTTTGCCCGGTTCCAGCTCTTCAGTTGACCAGCGGTCACATCCTCAGTGATGTCCCCTAACACTCCACCCCTTGGGACTGTTTTTTTGTTTTGTTTTGGTTTTGCAATATTCTATGAGTGGTCAGCAAGGTTTCACCAGCCTGGAGGTGGCTACCTGGCTTCACTGGAGGCAGGTACCACAGCAATTATATAGAGACGTATAAGGGAAAACATAGAGTATAATGATTCCCAAAATAGATAACACGTTTTTCTACCAAGAGCCCCATGATCCGAATCACTGATTTATTGAGTCCCTTAGGCTAGGGTTCAGATCACTCAGGGCATTTATTTGTGTTCTCATGAGATTTAATAAAGATGATACATTTGCAGACTTATCAGGTACAAACACACAAGATTCTGTTTGGATAATGGCACAGGTTTCTTCTTGCTAGGTAGAAGTAATGGCCAACATCATTCTATTTAGGAGGACAGCTTTTCTCATTAGAGATATTTCAGAGTTTGGTAAAGACAGGCTTTGTCAGCTATCATTTAAAGCATGATGGGTAAATTTCACAAAGTCTTCTATATGTGCTATAATGTCCTTCAGGCCAATGGAGGGAACAAAGATGATGGTCAAATGGTTGTACTAGTGGAAAATAGAATGTGTCCACCTAGCCTTGAAGAGAGGGTAGTGGGCAGCTTTAGGACTCAGATCTAGTTGTGTATACCACACATGTTGGCTGGTAAAAGTAACACTGTCAGGCTTCAGAAGATGGACTGGGGCTGGCTTATAACAGACCAGGCTCCCCACCTTCTCCCCTATTTTAATAGTGCATATTCCATTCCAGGTATAATGCATTTCCACATATCTAGCTTGCAACAAGACAATGGGATATCTGTGGGGATAGTGATTTCCCCTCACCCAGAGGTACAAAGTAACTCACTTATTCTAGTGAGATGTCTCATTGCAAATTCCAGTAGGTAACTCCTTTTCCAGGTATAGTGGGACTTGGAGTTCTTAGCAGTATAACATGTTGATCCATAATAAGAGCAAGGAAAATGACCATCTTCTGTAAGTTTATAGTGTTGGGTGTCTTGACAGGGGTTCCCAGTTTGGCACATGGGGCAACAGTCCCTAGAGGTTGATCATTCAAATGTGTTAAAGCCTGAAATAGTACTTTAGTTCACTCAGCCAAAGTGGTTATACCTATTAATAATTTAATCGGCTGCTTTATTATTTTCTTTCTTTCTACCAACCCTGCTGCTTGCAGGTTATAGGGAAGATGGAACATCCATTCAATGTCGTGGCCTTTCGCCCAAGCTTGCATATCGTGACCTTTGAAATATGACCCCCATTACTGTTTATTCAACGAGAGTATCTGAACATGGCATCTGTGAAGTGACAAAGGAAAAGCTTGGATTAGTCCAGACTTGGGGTACATACAAAAAAAGCGTGTTTAAAACACTCACTTGGAGGGAGGATGCGGTGTAATATAATTAATTAAGTACCAACCCTTCATCAGCTGGATACTCCAGTGGATGACCCCAAACTGCTTTGGTAGCAGCCTCGGGCATTGCTTAGAACACACAGGATATGCTGCTACTGCATGAACCAAGTCACTATATTTCAAGGGTAATCCCGCTTCCTTGGGAATATGCCACCCTTCGCATGTGCTACAATGGCCACTCTTCCCGTGCACCAATCTGCTATATCTACTGAAGGGTCAGTTGCTAAGGATCATACTGAAGCAAGGGCATTAGATTCCTGATTGGGGGGGTGGGGCAGTAGGGGTGTCAATGCTATGTGGACCATAGTGAGGACTGCCTCAGGCTCTTACAGGTGAACCTGTATGTCTTTCCACAAAGCCTGACCCCCATAGGATTTATTTATGATCATCTACTCTTCACCTTCCCATTATCCAAGCCACAAGGTTAATCCTTTAAGAACAATAATCCAACTGTCAGGACAAGGAGTTAATGGCCAAGGATCATGAGTGATCATCAGCCACTGGCTGCTGAAGTTCACTCCAGTTTCTATCCAGATGGTGTCAGCATTGGGCTGAATAGCAAATGCAGTTCCTGTGAAGGGGTGCTCTAACTAGACCCATCTGCATATCAGGCATCTGCAGGAATTTTCCCTACTCCTTCTCTACAGGCCACAGGGGCTACCCCGGCGGGGGCGGGGGGGTTGCACTTGGAGGATTTACGTACTCTACTGGGCAAAGTAGCCCCCACATTTCTAGAGACAGCTGATAAGAGGATGTTCCTCTACCGCAAACAGGCATTTCAGTTAGTCATCGTGGGAGTTTGAACTATGCAGAAGTGGGTTGATGGAACATATTCTCAGTCCATGCTTGATGTGAAAGGAAGTTCTTATCATGATATGCTGTTCCTTTGTGAGAGGTTCTGCCTGGAAGAGCATTGTGTACACCGCTAGGTGCGCTTGCTCTGTGGAGGTGTAGCATGTTTCTGCACCCTTGCAGATCTGGAACCAAAATCCTAGTCGTACTCTCGCCTTCTGCTGTCTCTGCCATATAAAACATCTCATATTTTCTAGAGTCACAAATACTTACAACTCAAATGGTAGCCCTATGTGAGATATGTCGAGTTTTAGTCTGTTTCACTAGTACTTTTCTTTCCTTTTCAAAGGTAGTTTTTTGCTTTGATTCCCAGTCCCACATGTGCTCTTTCTTTAGCAGGACGTATAAGGGCTATAGGCACTGTGTGAGGTGGGGAGTAAAAGTCCTCCAGAACTCCCAAGTCCCTGCAAAATCTTACATGTCTTTCACATTCTAAGGAGTTAGATGGGCTTGACCTTATCGATCTCAGCTCCTGGGACAATGTGCTTCTCCTCCAATTATATGACTCCCTACTATCAGTGCCTGAGCCTTGAATTTTCTATGGATTCACCACCTGTCCTCTTCCTTGTAGATGTTCTACCAAAGTCTGCTGAGCATCCTGCTGCAGAGGCAAGTTTTCACATGTTAACATTATATCATCAGTGTAATGGGTTCATTTACCGATGTGGGAAAGGAGAACAGGGATAGATCTTGGATTACCATCCCATGACACATTCTGGGGCTGTGTGGGTAGCATTAGGGAAGCACTTGGAAGGCCTTTTGTTGCCTTTCTCATGTGAAGAAAAATTGACCTGTGACTCAATGGCCAGGTGTGTACTGAAAAAAAGCATTTGTTAAATCCAATATAACATGGTACACTCTTAGGACCATGGCCAAGATATTTGAGATGGTGGCAATGTTGGATACAGATGCATGGATGGAGAGGCACCATCTTGTTCAATTCTCAGTAGTCCATGGTTATCTTCCATGAGCCTTCTGGCTTTTTAACTGGCCATACTAGACTATTGCCAGCACAGTAGTCATACAACACCCATTCAGTGCCATTCTTAGATAGTTTCTCTTATTTCTTTATGTCTCCCAGGAAGTTTATATTGTTTGACAGTTACCATTCTTTGAAGGGGTGGTAGACTTACTGGTTCATTATTGGAATTCTTCTTCAGCACTGGTTTAATTAGCCTAGAGGTGGAATTCATCAATAGAGTTTTGCAGAGTTTGACCTCATAGACTATCAATATCCAATATGTTCTCTGGTATGCAAGAGAAAAAAAAAACTCATATTTTTATGGAGAAGAACCAAATTGCAATGTCAAAGGGACCTTCCTGACCACAACCATTTGCCCTTTGTAACCACTGATGTCACTGAGGGGCCCTGAAAACTCCTGATGGTTATCATGTATTAGAATACTTTCAGCTCCAGTATCAACCAGAGCCTCTGGTCATTTACAATGGCCCTTACCTGGAAACAGTCTTGGCCTGAATCCTGTACCTGGGGCCTGAAAGGCACCCATCCTAAATAAAATCGTATCCCTGAGGTCTCTACTGGAGCAAGCAATGTGTCAGAGATGGTAAGGGCAGGTGGACAAGATGCATGCATAACTGATAGTAGTATGAAAGGGTAAATTTACTTTTGAAAGCAATTTGGTATTATCTAGAAAATTTAAAATGTCATGATCATGATGAAAAATGAGACATTCACAGGAAAGAAATGCTTGGCATGTCCATGAAGGAAGGAATAGATAATTAAATTGTGGTACATTCTTAGGTTGGAACAGTATACAACAGTTAAAACTAGTATGCAAGATTTACATGTATCGATATGAAAAAATTGTGAAAATATTTTTGGTTAAAAAAGCAAATTGCAGAAGATCTATAATGTATGTCACATATAAATTAAATAACGTAGAATAATATCATTTGGAAATGTACTGCATATGATAGATTATATGTATACACAAATATTTTTATATATATTTACTACTATATATTACATGTTTTATATATATATAGCATTCATAATTAACCATATATTTTTATTTCAAAAGTCTTAAAGTTATTAAGTATTTCATTTCTCCTCCAGACATCATCATGACTTAAATACAAAGTGAACAGTTTTTCATAACTTTTTGTTTGTTTGAAGTTTAGTTTTAAAATGTTCTGGACACAAAAATTAGTTATTGTTTCAGTTTATATTTAGTTAATTATAATTGCCAATACATTCTGTCAGTCTGTGTTCATGATTTTTATTGATATCTCTCCTCTTCCCTGTGTGTTCACATTTGCTGAAGAATGAGCTTTAATAGTCTCTTTAGTCTGTAAGCTGTGAACTCTCTCAGACTTTACATATTTGAAAATGTCTTCATTTTGCCATCGCTCTTGGACGATAATTTCATTTGGTAATAAAGTCTAGATTGTCAGAGATTTTATCAGCATTTAGAAGATATGCTCTAGTAGATTTTGAAAGATACTGTTGCTTAAAAAAGAGCCTTGGCAAGTTAAAATTTTATTTTAGTTGTTGATGTTTGGAAGTTTGTCCATGATACATCTAGGTATTAATATTTTTCATGTTCATTATTCAGTGCTCACTTTCAATTTAAAGATTCATGGATAATTCTTGGAAGCTATAGCTTCAAGATCTCTGTACAAAATTTTATGTTTTCTTTTTTTTTAGTGGCATGTATGAATGCATTAGTCTATCTTCCACTGATGTTTAATCTTCCATATTTTTTAGATATTTTTCCTATAACCATTCTCAGTGAATCATCACTGCATGCAATTTTATTTTTCTCTTTAATAGTATTCTATGTAGATTTTAGTCTATTTCATTTTTTATTCTTGTGATTGTACTTATCTCCAATTTTTTTCTTGTCTATACTTCCTTGAATCATTTATATCTATTTTGATTTCATCATTGTTTACTCTTTTTCCCCCAGTTGCCTATAAGTGAATATCCAGGCAGCAACAATGGAATAATAAAGCAAGGTTGTAATCTACTTGTGCTTTAATGAGAAGATAAGTCTTATGAGTGGTGAGGGAATGAAAATGAAGACCCTGTGCAGAAACACAAAAGTCATTATAATTTTGGGGTATGAGTTCTGTGCAGGGATAAAATAAAGAACTATGAGAGTTTTCTCACATTTATCATTAGTATTTACCCAATCAGATGTACCCTCCTTTTTGATTCTCATTTCTCTAAAGACAATTGTTCTTTTTTATGCTGTTGCTGGATCCTCATGATGTTGAACTTAGGGTCGAGAGATGTGGTGAAAAATTATGAACTATAAAGAGTATGCTAAGAAGGCACTAACAAAGGGAGAAAACATTTTCTAGATGAGAAGTGAAGATTACACATCCAGCGAGAAGCTGGGGGGAAAGAGAGAGACCACAAAGCACACAGGCTATTTGTGCAAGAAAATTGTAGGGGTTTGGTTTATGAGATGTTCAAAAGAAAATTGGGGAGAAAAAGAATGAGAATTTTAAAAAGTTTGTTGAAGGTTATAAATCAAATCCAATTTAATCATTTAAAATTTAAATAAATATTGGACTTACTATTCATTTACTTTTGGCTGCAAAGTGAGTTTTAAATGTACCTGGGATGTAAACAGAGTTTTAAATGTACCTTAAGAACAGTGAGCCACAGGAGCCCTGGATATTATTAGGGTTATATTGTTAAATATTCCTTATCGCTCTGGTATCTTAGGGTATTATGGTCTAGTCATTTTTTGTTTAATGTTATGCTGGCTCCTTTTGAAGCAACTGAAACTATATTAAAACCACTGATTATTTTGATTTTTATTTGAGGTTATCTGAGCATCACTTCTTATCTATCATTCATCTATCATCCTATCATCTATCTATCTATCTATCTATCTATCTATCTATCTATCTATCTATCTATCTATCTATCATCTATCATCTATCTATCATCTATCTTTGTAATTTACTCTAGACTTATAAAACTATGGAGAATTTATCCTGCATGATATGTAAATGCTGATGTTCTACTTAAAGAGTTTAAGTATAAATTGCGGTGAAAATTTTGCTTCAGCCAACCTCTCTACTGATAAGATCCTTCTTGATAGTGGATAAATGGGCAAGGTGCAGCTATTTCACTAACTTTATTGGAATGTGTGTTAACATTGTGATTAAGGTGGAGAATGAAACTAAAGGAATGACATGAGAGAAAAAAAGCGGTGGAAGGGAAAAGTTGTGAAGATCTACTGAGATCCGGTAATCTGAGATGGTTTCTCTGAAGAGAGAACTTTCAAACTGACCAGAATGACAAAAGGGAGCCAGGATTGGGACAATGAGGAGAAATATGTTCCAGGAAAAATAGACCATATATTTGAAGAAAAGGAAGAATTTGTTATATTCAAAGAACTAAAAAGAAGCTAATGTTAACTGGAGGGTTGCATCAATAGGGTAGAGAATCATGCAATGGATGTATAGAGGGAAGAAATACATGATTGCGCAAGTACCTTATAGGCTAAGTTTAGAACTAAAAAAATTATGATTATCTTAAGTATACTAGGAAATCATTTGGAAGGTTGTACATAGGCATGTTAGTTACTCTGTAGAAATCAAAGTTAGTTGAAAAAGTCAGTTAACGTGGTAAAAACACTAAATGACCTGGAATTTGAGATTTCTGGTTATAAATTCTGGCCTCAGTTAGATGATTACACCATTTAAGTGTGATAATACTCATTTACTTAATTTTTGAAATGAAGAGTAACATTGGTTGCACCTAATTTCTTGTGACAGGAGAGGTTGTTGAAGTTGGTCAGCAATTTGTTCAGCTGATGAAATGATACACTTTTAAAGACCAGAGAAGTTCTGAAAGCCAATTTCTCTCTTTTGAGTAGTCATGTCTTGGTTTGCTCTTTATTGGGCATTCACTCTAAGAGATGTTTATTATTTATATTAACTTTTTAACAAATAGTTACCTAAAGCAATGAACTAATTCCACAGTTTACACTTTCTATAAATAGACAAATGTAAATAAATACCTGTTAGAGATGAGTAAAGGAGATTCAAGTTAAGACTATATGAGTTGGGTAGATTATTCTTAAGGTTTCTTTGATCTGTTTTTCTTTGTTGTAGAGGCATTTCCTCCAACCATTATCTCTCCTATATCCATTTATGGCACCAACATTGCATCTTGGATTTAGCATCTTAAAAATGCTAATTGAGGTTTTAAAATTAGTACAGGTGCTAGGGAAAGCAAGTGCCTGGTTATTTTCCAGCCATGCTGGAATTGAATGAAAACTATAAACTCACACTGAGAAATATGCAAATATATTTTTATAAAGTTTCAGAGAGTCACAAACTCTTTGAAGCCTTTACAAGATATCTCCATATGCAAGCCCTATGGGGTGAATAACAACTGAGAATAGGTGCTTTCCAAGTATTTGTAATTCTGAAGATTAGTTTCTGCCCTTAATTTAATAGTTCTAATTAAAGGTATATTCTGTTAACTTTTTCTTAATACAATAGCTGTGAAAATATTAAAAGTGCCTCTATGAGGAATTAAATGGGAATATAAAGAGAGAATTCACATATAGGAATTTCTGAAAACCAAGAAGTGTTAGTACAGCTAACACTTCATTTTCAACATAGGTTAAATTGTGTTTTCTCCCACCATATTGGCTGAAAAAAAACCTGCCTTACACCTGGCTAAAATTGATTGAAATATACAGACATATATCTGTTAGTTTTTTCCCAACATGTTAATAACTTACTATGCAACTGTTTAAAATTGATGTTACCAATATGCAAAATCTCCATAGGAATGCAGAAATCAAAAAGACAGTCACCATTTTTTCTCCTAAGGTAAATGACTATATTTACAATTGTACTTGTTTTTCCTATTCATCACTGTTATCTTTTATGTGCAAATGAGCCATCATATTTTCAGGTTAATAATTTGAAAGATACAATGTTGAAAGTATTCAGGCTTACAGTAAGGTATGATAAAGTAGCAATAGACTGCTGGCAGTTTTTCTAGATTCTTCAGAAAAAAAAGGAATTAAATATACGAAGTACTATAGTTTATCGTTATACATTTGTTAACACATTGTAATTCTTAGAGCAACCCACTGGGCAGTTGTTATTGCCCATTGACCTTTAGCTTGCAATGTAAACTCTTTGAGTTTCAGTATCCTCATCTAAAAAATGAGGGCAATCACACCTCAGTGGGTTGTTCAAAAGATTATAATGAGGTAACAAATCTCTTGCTGACCAATAGATGCCTGTGCCCATTATTGCTGCTTGTGATCACCATGCAGCATAAAGAAATTTGGACTATTGGACTCAAAGTTAAGGTCTTATGTGACGAGCAGGCTGAGACAGTTTCAGAGCACATGCATGATGAGCCACATATGGGCAGCCAACACAAGCAGGTGATAGTGAAGTCAAAGTGGACTTAACTTCTCTTGCTCTTAAGATCACCTGTCTAATATGTCATCAGGGATTTATAGGAGCTCCAAGGGCAGTGTCCACATGTTGACATCTTTAAAATGCCTTTAGAGAATGGAGGTGGTTTGTGGGCATAACTGTAAAAGAAGGTCAGGTTAGAGATAGGGCTCCAGATAAAGTAAACAGCATTCAGTAAAATGCATGGTATACCATCTGAAAATGTTTTATTTAGAGCCAAGGTTTTGAAATATCTAAGACATCACTTATTTAATATATCTTACTTGACTCATATCTCATTTATATTTTGGGATCCATGGTTTTTAAGATAGCTTTAGAATGATTTAGGAGACCAATGTATTTTATTCCACTCCACAACTTTCAGACATATTTTTTTATATCAGAATCATATTATTCTTTTTTAGTACATTCTAAATTGCTTCAAAGTTTCTTTTCTGTGACTTGTCAGGACTCATTTTTAATGTTGAATGAATAGTGGATACCTTAATTATAAAATGGCATACTTATGCTTTACCGTAAAGTAACAAAAGAAATAAACAGTTGTGAAATAGAACTTTGTGCACACTTATTAACTTCATAACACTCATTGTGGCACTTCCATTTCTCCTCCAGAGCACGTGTTCATGCTCATATCAAGACATAAAACAAGAAATGTTAGTATTAAGACTTTAGATAAGAGGCTTTGAACTCAAGATTGGATCCAGCTCAATCCTTTACCACCTTTGAGTTTGAGCAAGTAATTTGAACTCTATAAACCCCAGTTTACTCAATTACAAGAAGGGAGACAATACCTCCCTTGCAGAGTTTGATACAGATTTGAAATAATATATGTAAAGTGCTCAGCGTAGAGTTTTCATCTAGTAAATAGCAGTCACTATTATTATTGCTATTATCATTTTGCAAATTGGTAGTACATAAAAATGCCACTGAGATATCCCTCAACTCTGAGGATGAGAATTTGAAACTGTTTTGTAAAGCATATCATCAAATACTAGTCTGTAAATAGAGATGATGGGATTTTTTGGGCTTTTATATTTTCATAAAAAGCATATTTTCAGCTTAAAGCTTACAGCAGCAAAAAACAAAAACGCAAAACAAAATGAAGAGAATGATATAAACACTTAAAAAAAAACATGCAGAGAGAGGACAGAAACTTCATATAGAGCAGTGAATTTTTCTTGGAAGCTTTAGTTCCCTGTGATAGTCTATGGGTCTATGGTTTCTACTTCCTATGTTCCTCTTCATTTCATGAATATAGGAGTCTGGACTTGCACTTTGAGTCATAGTATATTTCTGTAATTCTTTTGCTTCTCCTGTGCTGTAAGAATAAACATATCCCTTTTGGGGTCACCACTTCAGATTTAAGTTTCAGAATGCAAAGACATTTGGAACAAAGCTGCAACTTACAACATGGTAAAGTAGGAATTTATCAAAATCACAACAGATTAGCTATGCATATGTCATGAGAACAAAAAAAAATAATCCTTTGTTTTTCTAAATGAGTATGACTTGGGGATTGTCTGTTATTGCAGCAGAGCTGATGAATGTATCTGCAGAGCTCTTGAGTATACTGACCTCACTCACTCATTGCACATTTATATATGAATCTGGTCTCTGCTTATCTTGTAACTGCTTTTAATCACCTATAATCAGCCAGATATAGGTCTTAAAACACGTATCAGATTATGGTTTTCCTCTGTAAAATTCTCCAATGGCCTCCCAGTACAATTAGAATAAGATAATAGTAGTATGTCTTTTAAATCCCTATACATAGCCTAGAAGGCATGTGCAAAATTATGTACTTTCTCCCTCTCCACATTCATTGCATTTAGTGTGTTCCCTGTTGCTGTTACATTCCAGCTACATTGTAGCTGGTTTTTTTTAGTTCTTCAATATAACAAACTCTTCCTTTTCTTTCAATATAAGCTCTCTTTTTTCTGGAACATATTTCTCCTTGTTGTCTCAGTGCTGGCTCTCTTTCAATATCATGGTCACAGTTTGAAGGTCACCCTTCAGAGAAGCCATTTCAGACCACCATACCTCAGGCGATCCATCTCTCCTTCATTCCTTTCATTGTTCTCTATCATTTCATTATTTTTGTTTCTTTCATTATCTTCATCACAATTTTAATACTATTGTCACTATAAATAATAATAGTCGAGAGATATTGAGTATTTACTATATTCCAAGCACTTTTTAAGTGAATAACTTAAGAATAACCTATAACGTAGGTACTATTTTAAAGAAGGTAAAACTGAGGCATTAATTTTTTTTTACTTCTCTAGTTTATAAGACATGAGGATAGAGGCCAATAATACAATTTTTTTTTCACTGCTTATACTCAGGCATGCTACAGAATACGAACACAAAAATTATTTTTGAACTTCCTATATTAAGTATTGAATTTCTCTATTGTAATTCTCTTATACTCCAATGCCTAATCCTTAATAATTCTGTCTCTCATTTTTAATCAATACATTAAAGTGCTGTGATGAGATAAGACTAACCAGCAGTCCCCAACCTTTTTGGCACCAGGGACTGATGCTCTTATGAGAATCTAATGCCTGATGGTCTGAGGTGGAGCTGAGGCGGTGATGCTAGCGCTGGGGAGAGGCTGCAAATACAGATGAAGCTTCTCTGGCTCGCTCGCCTGCCACTCACCTCCTTCTGTGTGGCCTGGTTCGTCACAGGCCACGGACTGGTACCTGTCCAAGACCCAGGGATTGGGGAACCCTTCTCTAAACAGAGCTTACGATAGATGTTTCTTTGATGACAAATGTTTTATATCATCCAATGCAGCCGCCATTAGCCATATGTGGCATGGCTATCGAGCAACTAAAGTATGGCTAGGGTAACTGAGGAATTAAATTAATTTTATTTGCTTTAATTATATGTGGCTAGTGGCTACCCTACTGGGCAACACAGCTCTAGAATTTGTGGGTGAAAGTTTAGCTAAAATACCTAAGAACTATTCAAACCATAAATTGTTTGAACTACTAAGATGGAAATGTCTCCTATGGAGACCATTAGTTTTACTCTCCAAATAACTACATAATAATAATGAAACATTTATTATTTATTCACCAAATATTTGCTGACTACCTATTATGTCTCAGGCCCTAATTAAGCCCTTGTGATACAACAGTGAATGCAAACAGACATAGATCATGCCTTCAAGAAGTTTATAGTCTGGAGGAAAATATAAACAATCAATATCTGAGAATGCAAGAGCTACACTAATCACAATATATAATTAGTGTTATGAAGGAAATAAACATGGGGCTGAGCTAAGAAATATGGGGGTTGGTAGGTGGAACCAGTTCATATGCTTCAGATGGAGTCGAGGACTTCTCAACTGAGGAGATGTAAAAATAAGACTAGATGGGTCAAAAGGAGCTACCCATGTGCAAGTGTGCAAAGGGAACAACTACTCAAAAGATGAAACAGTATATGCAAAAAAACCCTGAGAGAAAGAGTGGCAGCTAAGAGAAGGTCAGTATAATCAGACCATGAGTGGTACTAAGAGCACCATGGCCAAGGATAAAAAGTTAAGTAAGATTTAAATTAGTAGGGTCTTATGCCATAGAAGGAATTATTATTGTTATTATGATCTTAAGTAAGAATGCAAAAGAAAGCCATTGTGGAATTTTAAGTAGGGATATAACACAGTCTTATGCTTTTTTTTTTTTTTTTTTTTTACTAAATCACTCTTAGTAATATTTGCGAAAATGATTGTAAGATAGAATAAAGGCAAGGGAAATCAGAAGACTAAAGATATGTCAGTAAAAGATGTTGGTAGCTTGAATTTAAGTGGTAATAGCAGAGGTGAGATAAAGTATACAGAATCAAAATCACAGCTGATATAACCTGCCCGGACCAAAGAAGTTTCGCTTTTAAATTCCCTCTTAGAAATTGTTCATGAAGAAACATAAATGAATGAATGAATGAATGAATGAATGAACGAATGAATGAAAGTAAGTAAATAATTAGCCAGCCGCTTTGTTCTAAGTGCAGCAGAAATGCCCTTGGATGCATGTGGATGTATCTCTATCAGGAAATCATACTTATTTTACTTAACACTATTATCCAAAGAATCCAGTAACTTGAACTTGCACTGAGTTTTACAATCATCCCTAAGACAGATTTTCATTTAAAGGTTACATTTTTCAAGATTGTTTAGTATTAAAATTGATAGAAATCTTTGATTAAAAAAAATCCTGGGTTCCTAGGACCGTGACATTTTTTAGGTCAGTTTAATTTTCCCCCAAACCTTTCATACAGAGATTTGGGCATTTTCAAAAGTGATCTGCTGTCTTTGGGCATCTGTTTTATCTGAGACACAAAGATGATGGGTTAGGTGATCTCTGAAATCTTTTCTATGTCACATCACTGTGTATGCTTTGAATAACACTGTGTTAATTATGACCAATAAGCTCTTTTTGACTTACTTGCAAGAGAAAGGCAGCCATTTGTTTCTATCTGGTTGTAGGTCTTTAAATCTGACTGGAATGGTGGATCAGTGTATAAGGCCAATGTGTTTGCATGAAACAACCCAACTCTGACACTAGTAGATCGAACAAAAAAGGAAAATCAATCCATCACTCTGGGACATCATGCTGCTCTGGCTGCTAATGTAATTCATACAGAGAGCAATAAGTAATATTGTTCAATCAAACTATAGAATTTTCTTTCTTACTCTGAGTATCTAGTTTTTTAAAAAATTAATTAGCATATTTGTTATGAGTATGCCTAATGTCTTTCGAGCATGTCCACACAATTCTATCATGTTATTCATTCACACAGAATTTTTTTTAGACACTTACTATGTGCCAGGCACTGTTCTGAGAGTAAACAAATAAATGGTACAGTCCTCACAGAGCTTACATTCTTAAGAACATAACAACTTAAATCTAAAATAAATATACCTTTATAAGAAGAGTTAAGTGTTCTATACCAACCACTAATAATTCTAAGTAATTTAGACATTCATTTGTCAAAACATCATTTAATCCTCCAGAGAATCAGTGTAGTAAGTGGTAAGCAAGTGAGGCTTAAAACCAAAACTAGGACATGATCTCAAAGGCTGGTTTCATTTGTATTTATTTACTTTATAATGTCCACATAAAGCATACAAATATCATATCCAAATTAAAATATTTTCTTTTTTTGGGTCAATATTAATTTTGTGTCCTCACAAGATAACAAAAAGAAATTTTAAAACTGTTTATTATGTGAAGAAAGATATGCAACGCTGATGTAGAAACATTCATCTGAAATTTTTAAATGGAATAAAATACCTTGATCTCACTATAGAGCATGCTCTTGGATCAGTCTACTTCCGACTCTCTCTAAATAGCATATGTTACAGAGTAATAAGACATGATTAATAATCAAATAAGATATAGTTAAATAATCAGTCTACACATTTCAAACCACTGGATCTAAAATGAGAATTCTTCAGGTGGTTAAACTGGGCTTTGTACAGAATATTGTTTATTTTATCTAGAGCTCTGTCTCTAACCTCATCTTCTGTTACTTTTATGCCTACAAACCACCTCCATTTCCTAAAGACACATGAAAGTTGTCAACTTATGAACATTGCTCTTGGAGCCCCTATAAATCCCTGGTGACATATTAGTCAGGTGTCCTCAAGAGCAAGAGAAGCCGAGTCTGCTTGACTTTGCTATCACCTGCTTGTGTTGGCTGCTCATATGCGTCTCATCATTCATGTACTCTGAAACTATCTCAGCCTGCTCATCTCAGAAGACCTTAACTTTGAGTCCAATAGTCCAGATTTCTCTGTGGAGACTAGATGTATGGTGCCTACTAGGATAGGCAGGAGCAACTGTTGGTCAGCAAGTGGTTTGTAACTAGCTCTCACTAATTTTACCTAATTCAATATTTTAGGCACTATTTTTTTAGGTTATTAGTGTGCCATTTAGGTGAAAGAGAAACAATATTTTGGGGCACTGACTGTCACAAGATCAGTGATGTTTCTGACTCCTTTGGAAGAAAATAATTATATATCAGGTGACCCAGTCAAATATTCTTGTAAATAGACTAATGATAGAAATGCTGGCATTAAGATGTACTTGCTCTACCTAGCTTTGCTTATGGAAAATTAATATGGAATCTGAATTTATGAGACATGTTTACTTGGAAAAAGTGCCTTAAACAATATAACTATCTAAAGATAAAAGAGAAGTAATAAATGGCTCTTACTAGGGTCTGAATGTTGAAATCCTAATGCTCATTGCAATGACATTGATAAGAAGGGCTTTGGGGAGGCAATCAGGTCATTGCCGTGGTTAAAAGAAAAAAAAAAAACTGAAAGAATATGGTTATACTTAATATACTTCATAAAAAAGGGATCTCTATTTCAGTGAATGATTCAAATACTAGTCATTGTTTGGGTGTTAATAGGCTTTTGTCTTTTGCTTAAAATATTGTGGAAAGATGACAAGACATCTGACAATCATGTGGCAAGTAGAAACAGACCAAAATCAAAGGTGGACTTGGGAAGAAAATGGTTAAGAAACAGTTCTACTATCCACATTTGTTTAGTAAACACTAATGACAACTTCTGATAAAAACACAGTATTTTCCAGGAGAGTCTTTTTCTTTTCCTTCCTTCCTTCCTTCCTTCCTTCCTTCCTTCCTTCCTTCCTTCCTCTTCCTTCCTCTTCAACTAACTGTATTGAAGTATAATTCACATACAATAAATGGCAACTCTTGGTTGACCTCACAGATTGTAAGGACCTTGTCAGTTTACAATCCCTTATTCATTTAATTTTTTATGACTACAGCACCTGGTCTTCCTAGGTGGTCTCTCATCGAAGTACTAACCAGGCCTGACCCTGCTTAGCTTTCGAGATCAGATGGGATCGGGCTTGTTCACGGTAGCACAGCCATAGGCAGGAGAGTCTTTTTCTAAAAAATTATTTTAACAGGTTGTACCTGCTCTGTGTAGGATTGTTTATGGTAGACACAGTCAGGATCTATCAATATACAGGGCATGTCTCCATGCAAAAGTTTGTGTAAGCAACATGAATATCTCTAACCATAGGAGTTTTATGACTAAAATGGCTGCTTTCAGTGAAAGACATGATCACTTATGTTAGCCTAAGACAGAATGTATCCTAAAGCTGCTTTGATGGTCCTGGAACTCTCCCTGTTTTACCTGTGCCTCATGATTACTTTTATTCTGGGAATTATGAGTAAAGCCTGGGCAAAATTCCTGATTTGTATGAATCTGATTTGATAACTTGATCCTCCTGTGATTTAACTATCAGACATTGCTTTGACCATTGAAGCCAACTCGTATCCTATTTCTAATGTAAATTCACGTTTTACATATAAACATGAGTCAAAAATGTGGTCAGGGCAATTTGGATACAAGGAAGTTATAAAAATGTTTTTCACTCACACATTCATATTCACGGATGGTACAAGTAAAAGTACACACACTCTGTGGAATATGCTTTAAATCTTTTAAGAAGGAATAGTGTATTACTTTATGTCTGATATTCCTCTTATGTCTTTACACAAAAAGCAAGTTCTTGAATTTTCCTCTGTTCTGTTACTCATATCCTTTTCTTTCTTTTTCTTTCTTTTTCCTTCCCTCTCTCTCTACTTCTCTCCCTCCCTCCCTCTCTTCTTTCCTTCTTTACTTCCTGCCTGCCTGCCTTTTGTCTTTCTTTTGAGCAATTTTGCTTTTCTTCTTGATTATGTGTAAATATGTATTGAGTCCATCCTGTATAGGATTCTGTCAGATGCTTGTAATATAATTTTTAACGAGACAAACAAAGCCCCTCTGGTCAGGAAACTTACAATCAGGCAGGAAGGGAAAGTCAATAAATATGTTTACAACCAAGTAAACAAGATTATCTCAAACAGCGATAAGTGTTGTACAGAAAGGAAAACAGAATGAGGTAAATTAGGAGTGACTGTAGGGGTGGGCAGAACCCTTTAGATAGAGACAAAAAGTATGTAGCTATAGGGGAAACATTTTAGCTGATGCTGAATCCCGTTTAAATCAATACATAAATTAAACATTCAAGAAAAAACCCCGGAGAGCATATTTATATATGCCTGCCCTCAACACATGCATTCATTTTACACCTAAACAGTATTATCTGGACTATTTCTCTAAGCCATTAATCTCTCTCAACTTTACCACGATGACCACTCTAAACTTCATCAATTTGACCATTTTCTCCATAGGCTTCACCATCATTCTCATCTAGAGATCTTATCCACCTCAACCCATTCTCATGACAAGAAATGGTCTTGTACACATTTAACTTGTTTGTTAGATACTATTCTATGTGCCTGTATATGTATTTATATATATTGAGATGAATACCTGAGTGTCAATCACTCCATCTCAAAACTAAACATTCACTAGTGTGTTCTTCCCTTATCTTACCTCTCTGCCTATTTCCAGAGGTAAATAATATTTGAAATTGTATATTTATAATTTAACTGTTTCATCAAATATATATTTGTATATGTATACACACATATTAATGTACATATTGTCAATTTAGTTTGTTGATAATATATATTATATACATATAATTTGGACATTATAAAATGAATATCATATTACATGTAAACCCAAATTTGTTTTCCCAATAAAATTGTGTTTGTCAGATTCATTCCTATTGATGAATATGACTAGTTAATTTTATTGCTGTATAATATTTAATTCTATAAATATTACATATTTAATTTGTCCTTTGTCCAATAACTAGGTTATTGGAAGGTTAAACTTTTTGCTGTTAAAAACAGTGTGACTATGAAAATTAGTGCATATTTCTGTTTGAATACATGTATAAGAATTTATTACATATCTTAGAGTGGAATTTCTGGTTCTCTGGTATATATGCAGTCATCTTCACAAAACTACCGCTAATTTTTTTTCCAAAGTGATTCTATCTAGGTTGCATTCTTATTAGCTAAACATAAGTATCCAAAATGCTCCATGTTTTCTTAAATATCTGATATTGTCAGCATTCTTCATTTTTGCTTTGAGAAGATAAATGTTTATGATATAAATTTTAACACTATTGATTACTATTGAAATCTCTCTTTTCATATTCCCACTGGTTTGTTTTTTGCTCTGAGATGCCTGTTCATGTCTTTTTGCTTGTTTTTCTTATCAATTCATAGGAATATTTTGAATTCTTCTAGACACTAATTCTTTATCAGTTATATGTGTCACGTATATCTTTTCCTTGTAGTTTGTCTTCATTTTTTATGAGTTTTTTCAGAAACACAGCTTCTTAATTTAAAATGGTTGAATTTTCTCTATTTGATATTGTGGTGTAACACACTATGTCTTTTTTAAAAAAAACAACTTCCCTCTCCTGAGGTTATAAAGAAAATCTCTATGCTACATGAATTTAAAGTTTTTGTGTAAAACGTAAGGACTAATTCCATATTTTGTCCATCACTGTGTATTAAATAATTAGTTTATCCTGTTTTCATTTTGCAATGTCAACTCGGCCATATTTCAAGTCATATATTTGCCAGGACTATTGTAGGCACAAATCCATTGAAGGAGAATAAGGATTTTCTTTTATTTTTTAAAAACATCTCATTGAGATAAGGAAGTATTTTAAACAACAATGTCCACCAAAGATGTCCACAAACCCATGCCTGGTACCTGTGAATGTTACCTTATATGACAAAGGACATTTGCAGATGTGATTAAGTTGAAGATCTTGAGATGGAGACATTATTGTAGATTATCTAGGTAGGCCTAATGTATTCACAAGGCTTATTATAAGGGAGCAGGAGAGTCAAAGTCAGTGATAGGATATATCAATAGGAAGTATGTGTTAAATGATGTGTTTTGAAGATGGAGGAAGTGAACGTAAGAGAAAGAATAAAGGTGGCCTCTATAGACTAGAAATGGCAAGGAAATGGATTGTCCTATGAACCCTCCAGGAGTGCAGCTGACACTTTGATTTTGACCCTTGTAGAACTCATTCTAGACTTCTGACATCTAGAATTATAATACAGTAAATCTGTGTCATTTTGAACCATTACGTATGTGGTAACTTGTTACAGCAGCAATAGAAATCTAAAATCTGAGGGTCATTGGAGAATTTTGCACAGAGAAATTACATGTTGTAACTTACTTTTTAAAAAAAACAGTGTAGTTGCTAAATTAAAATAGAGTGTGGGGTTAGGGTAGAAGTAGAGAAGCCCATTAAGGACTGTTGTGATAATAGAGGAGAGATACAATAGTGCCTTGGAGTAGGCCAAAAATGCTAGAGGTGGTAAGTAGCTAGATTCTAAAGTTATTCTAAAGGTAGAGCCCGCAAAATTATGGATAGATTAGAATCGATCTGTGAGAAAAATAAGGTCAAAGTCAACTCTAAGGGTTTAGATTAAGCATCTTCTAGTTGTCTAACTCAATGTACTTCATTTAAACACAGATATTCCCCCTCCTAAATATCTATTATCTATCTATCATCTATCTATCTATCATCTATCTATCATCTATCTATCTATCATCTATCTATCTATCATCTATCTATCTATCTATCTATCTATCTATCTATCTATCTATCTATATCTATCATTTATCTATCATCTATCTAATCTATCATCTGTCTGTTTGTCTGTTATCTATCATCTATCATCTACCCAGATGCCTTTTTGCTGTTTCCCTTAGCAGTCAGTGCTGCTTTTAGCAATCTGGACTTTTAAAACTGATTTTACTGCCTACACACCACCTGAGCCAAATAGTTTCTTAAAATGTATTTCTAAAAATTCTTGTATTCTAATTTGAAATAGGGCAATTCTATGTATAGGTTGAGTAAACAAGCCTCCATAGTGGCATTTGTAGGGCACTGGGATGATTGAGTGACTCATCAAAATCTCTTCCCACTCATATGTGACATGGAATGTTACTGGCTATTGTAATAATTCTCAGTATTTATTCTGCTTGTTTTGAGCAACACAATTCTATCAGTAACATCTCTCCAAGTGATTCCTGCCAGTGGGAGAAAGATGAGGTGACTGGATGATGAAGGATTAGAGGGGAGGCTCCTTCTAGAGAGGGACATAGCATACTCTTTCAAAATGAGGATAGAAACTGCATAGTGGGTGATAAGATATTAACAATCAAGTAGGTGTTTTTGTGAATGAAGGAATGAAACTCAGATTAAAAAAAAAAAAAACAGCTAAGTGAATGTGAGTGCCTTTAAGGAAAAAAAGACAGGCATCTTAATGGAACTCAGACAATGAAGTTACTAAGAATTTAGAGGATAAACTATCTATAACCCACCCCCTATACTCCAGAAGAAAGCCACATAAAGAACAAGTAAATAGAAAACTAGGTGAATAACCTATTGGAAAACACATGATTCTTGTACAGTACTGCAAGTGGATATTTCATAGCTATGAAGTAAGAATTTTATAATTCATCTTCTTCCTTCAATCTAATGAGTCTTCTGTCCCAGGGGTGGTGGTGGGGGCAATTATGATGCTGTCATTAAAAAGTGATTTGGAAGCCTCCTTATTATGTTAGGTCAAAGACTATTAAAACAGAATATTAGACCTATGCGGGTGAACAGTTTTCTTGATTCCATTCAGTATTGCAAACTCTTCATATACAGGTCATTGGTGTAACAAGTGACCCTGAGATTAAAAAAAAAAAAAATAGAGTGAGAATAAATGATAAAGGAAAGTAATGTAGATAAAGGTACAGTGCCAAAAAAAATTATTTACCCAATACAAAATTCACTCTCCTACCTTATTGCAGTGTTCCAAAAATCTTTTAATTAATTATATTAGTCTAATTTCTGAAGCGAACCACCCTTAAGTTTCAATACCTTAATACAATGAACATTTGTTTTTAATCACATCATGGTCCAAATCAATCAGCACAGGGCTCCATTCACTGAGTCACAGAGGAACCCATTTCATTAAGTCACTTAAGGATCCAGGGCTCCTTCCATTGGCTCAGTCAGGGAACCAGGATGCTTCCACCTTGTACATCTGCCATCTTCTGACTCTTGATCATTTGCTTCCAGCTGGCTGATGAGCATAGAGAGGAGAATAGTACTAGATTTTAGAGGTCAACTTGAACTATTGCTTGAACTTAGTCTAATGAACCCAAGTAATTATAGATAAGCTTTATTACAAGAAGAAGAGAAAATGGATATTGGTAGGCATAAGCATTTCCTGCTTCTCTCACATAAGAAAATGCAAAAGTGTATTTTAACTTTCTTTTTTCATTCAGACAAAATTTGGGGCATGCAATTTTCTAGACTCTGCCATAGACTATGAGTATACACGCAAAAACAATAGTTTTTCCTTTCAAGATAATTAGAGTCTGGTGAGGGAGATAAACATACACATAGGAAAAACACAACCTCAGAAGATAGAACCAATATGAGGCATTATAGAAATACAAATAGGATGTGCCACTCCTCACTGGAGAGCATTAAGAAAGATGTTTTTTGGCTCAGATTAACCTTCAGCAGAGTCTTCATGTGAAAAAATGTTAGCCAGTGATGATGCATGCAGAAGCCTAGAACTGTATAAATCTTGCTTCTTTCCCATGGGATTGGATTGGAATGGTTAAAACACAGAGTAACTACCTTGGGAGGATATGAAGCAGGAGCCAAATCATCAGACTTTTGTGTCTTGCATGTGTGTGTGTATCTTTTTCAAGAATCTGTACTTTATTTTAAACCTGCATGTATTCATTAATACAACAACCATTATGGCAGGGAGAACATGACAACACTTTAAACATCACTTCTAGTCATTAGAAAGCATAAATTCTCCAAAGTAATCTCTGCCAAAAAAAAAAAAAAAGAAGAAGAAGAAGAAGAAGAAAAGAAAAAGAAAGTAGAGCAGCACTTTGGGGCAGTTTCAAAGGTGTGTTTTGTCCATTGACCCATTTTTTCCCCCTCTGGGCCAAGAGGAATTCAGAACAGGGCAAATCACATAAGAAAGAGTCTAAAAAGCTTTTTCGTATGTAAATGATTAATCTCCCCATGTTTATATGTGCATTTATTGCCTTTCATTGTCTTCTGTATATATTCAGTTGAACAGATTTATGATAGTGAATTAACAAATATGCTGCCTAAGTCAGAGAAAGCCCCAAACATTTTTGAATAAGGACTACAAAATTAGGATGTAAGTGTGAGATGATCTTTTTGATTAAAGGAAATGGCCTGATGAATTATTTCTTCATTATGTACCCAAGTGGAATTATTTTGCCCTGTTGAGCTTGGGTCTAGCCTCTTGAATAATCTTTCCTTGTCTTCTTCAGAGAAAGCAAGGGTAAGTGAAGAACAAACTAGCAGAAAGTTTGCATACAAGCCTAAGGCAAAAGTAAATGCACTTGAACACTCTGAGAAACTGCTGTAAAAAGAAACTGTGGTTGGCAGGTGCTGCCAAGGAGTCTGGCTGTGAAAATAAAATTATTTTGTATAGCCAACACTTAGTCACCTCACTGTTGTGTTGATGGAAATAATTAATATTCCACACCCTTCTACCCTATCCCATCTCTGCCTTTGGCACAAGTTGGGAGTACTTTGAAATCTTCAACTATATCACGAATAAGCTAAGTTGTGTTATAACTATTTCAGATGCAGGTATAATTAGAAAGGCTATCAATAAAGGAGTTTCTGGGTCCATGGTGGCTGGCAATGCCAGTGTTTTTTTTGTTCCCTATGTAGGTAGAATGATAGAACAGAGAAAGGATGGGCCTTGGGTTTTGTTGCAAAGGAAGTGGAATGACTAGTAAATGCTAAACTTTCTCAAGTTTCTCAAGTAAAAATTATAGATAACAATACTTTTCTTGTCAAGCTTCTTGTGGCCTAAGGGTAATATTCTATAAAAAGCATCTAATGCATGAAAGTTAGTGGGTGTTCTTTTTTTTTTTTCTTTAACAAGTTATATTTTGTCATTTCATTCAGCCTAGATGCCTGATCTACAACTTAATTTTTCCTCTTTTTTAATAGTCTCTACAAATTATGGAAAGGAGTAAAATACAATAGTGTGACAAATATAGTTTTAGCTTAGAATTCTCATGTAAGATGTGATTTCCTGAAAGGAATTGAAAGTGGGTATTACCTAGTGAGCTAAACACAGCAATGGCATATCCTTTTTTAAAAGAATTATGGGCATGATGTTGGCAACTTAACTTTGAATAAAATAGAAAATGATAATCCACCATTAAAAGCCATTTACCCCTTCTATCTCACTATTGTGCTAGTAAAACAAAAACAAAAACAAAAACAAACAGAATAACTCAAAGAAAATAATCTCCTCCACCAGCCATAGAAGATAAACAATGATAGGTTTAATGGGAATAGTGATTTCAGTCACGTTGGTAGTTAATGGTTTAGGGTGCATGTGTAATCTAGTTTTAGTCAATTGATGTAAAGGTGGATCTTTGGCATTCAGCTGGAAATGCAAACTTCTGGGAAGATTTTTAAACCTGAATATAAAGAACATCAGAAAAAAGAATTTTGTCCTCTTCTTCTTGTATTCAACATGGTTCAATAAATTTAATGGTATATGGAGCTTCCGCAGTGATATTCTAACCAGGCAGTGACAAGCTTTTAAACAACAATATTATGCTAACACATTGATAATGACAGAAAGTAAGGAAAGACTGCTGATGTTTGAATATGTTTCTGAGTGTTTACACAAAATCTATGTCTTCATGAATATAGCCATTATTATTTTGGCAATATGTCGCTTGCAGCTAAATGTACCCTAATTGGTCAAACTAAATGCTGAATGAAGGGAACTGACAGCCAGTGCTAGAGAAGAACAATGTCACCATGGGAACAAGATGAATCTTTAAAGCATTTAACTTTTTTCATTATATTCATTCATTGAGTAAATATATTTTTAAAAACATATTCTATTGAAAAGCACTGTTCTAGGACAATTTACTAAACCTCAAATCCTTTTATAAAAATATACATATGTTTAAAATAAATGCAATTTCATGAACAAATATTAGGCATCTGTTATACACAATGCTGAGTATGGGTGTGCATTGAAGGGAATAAATTTTATTAAGTACAGAGAATATTCAAGGTAGTATATTAAGATCACAAGGTTCATTGTCAAACAGAACTAGATTTAAAAGCTGGCTTTGGAATTTCCAAATCATGTGACATTGGACAAGTTATTTATCTTCCCCAAGCATCAGTTTCTTCAAATGAAAATAAGAATCATATCTACTTTATTGCATAGCTGTGAAGATCAAGTAAAACACTATTATATAAAAATATTTAGAAAATGATTCAATAATAAGTGTTCAATATATAGTAGCAATATTTAGTATTTATTGACTCATAAAATGTTTATTAAATATCTAATATATGTCTGTGTTTAAGTATTGGGACTAAAAGTAAACAAAAGAGAAAAAATCCTTCTCATATAAATATTGTATTCTAGAGATAGTAGATCTTGAAATAATTCACTAAATACTGGCTACACCAAAATTAAAGAAATATTCTGTATTCAAAAGGTTTAATGTCTAGTTGAAAGAGTGGAAGGCAAACTAATAAGTGTTAAGTACAAGGATCTGTGATTATTACTTGATGTACATTCTCACCAAGGCTAAGAGAGTTAAATCTCCAAGGAGAAGTATCCGCCTTCTCCTTGAGTTTGAGGATCACGTATTTTCCAAATAGAACTGGGAATTTCACAACCAAGTATAATGTCACAGCCCACAAAATGTTTCAGAACTCCATCCCACCCTCATTCTTGGGCGATATAGAGATGGCAAATTAAAATAATATTTTCTACTTGTATCTAGTATGGATTGTAATTCTTCATGCAACTGAGAATATTTGCAAAGGTAATTAGCCAGTTTTATAGCCAGATTTAACCACTCAGCTCTGAAAGGGTAAATAAATATAATTTTGACTTTTGCTGTAAACTTAAAGTGAAATATATCCCTAAGAGTTCTTCCTGTTTTCAACAGCATTTCTTTTATTTAACACATCATTTAGCCATTATTTACAGTTTGCTACAAAACTGGCAGTTTGTTAAAATCTCCGTGAAGTAAGAAACTTCACTTTGACCACTGTGCAAGATCAATGCAGACCTATGTGTAGGTCCATCAGTCCGTGGCCAGGATTCCCATAAATCTTAGCATTTTTGCCAATTATATTCTTCAACTATCAACATCAAAATTTCGCCCTACAGTCGAGTTCATATATGGGTAAGAAACTCAATTTGTTCAGATAGGATGAGAATATAGAGAATATTTTAATTATCCAATACCTAGAGCATAATATATTTATCCCTAGAGCACTATTTAATAAAATTTGCCATTCCTTTATTAGAAATGAAAAAAATATATAAATATAGTTGAGATTCCCAGGGAAATTGAATGATGCATCAATTCACTGCTGCATCTGATTACATAATAAGCCTATATAATTATATGGCAGGATTATATAACCCGAAATGAATGATGACATATATCTTAATCCATTTTATTGCTTCTGGCAAACATTGGCCTAATTATTTATAGCATAATTACCAGAAAATACCATTATACTATGAATAGTTTTTCACTCTTGTCAGATCTCAAAGTCTTGTGTTTTACATATTTTTCTAGATATTACTTACTGTATATCATGTATTATCAGCAATGGCCCATTCTGATCAGTATGACATCTTTAGATATGTCTACTTTTTCTTTCTTAAATTCCTTCCTCCATGTGAAAATATTTAAATGGAACATATTATAAATAAAAGAGAAAATGAAAACAGATTTATGTGAAGTTAAGAAAATTAGAGTTGAATTTAATGAGTTTCTTAAAAAATTATTTTCAAATAAGCAATAATTAAAGTAGGATTTAGTGCTTATTCATAGGCCTAATCACAAATGTTATTTGTTCCTTCAATACACACACACATACACACACACACATACACACACACATTCACACTTAGATGATTTTGATCTAAATAATTATTAGAACATTTATTTTCTATATTTAATCAGATCTCTAGATTGTTGTATATTTAAATGAAAATTCAACATTATTTTCTTTCCCTCCTGCAAAGATTTTTTTTTAATTTAAATGTGATTGTCTTAAAATAAACTGTTCTTATCTTAGAAAGGATTTAAGAGGATAGAAACTGATGTCTTTGTTTAAACTAATATAGTTATTATCTATCATATATGTATATGTTATATATATTATATATGTATATATAACCACTTATATGTTTATCATAAGTAAGTCTCTCAAAATACTTTTCCCAATATAATCATACATAACTCCACATCCTGGTCTGTGTCTCACAG
This sequence comes from Pteropus alecto, assembly GCF_000325575.1. NCBI lineage: Eukaryota > Metazoa > Chordata > Mammalia > Chiroptera > Pteropodidae > Pteropus > Pteropus alecto. Next base: position 14,600,842 of record NW_006433024.1, on the reverse strand, counting down.
GAAAAGCATAAACTCTCAAGATAAAGAGCATGCTCACATATCTTGCTTTTATTCCTTACCACCTGTGAGGACTTAAAAAAGTCACCTAAATTCTCTGAGACACAATTGTAAATCATATTTCAAAGGATTGTGAGAGTTAAAAAAAGGTATGCATTTGGATATTCTTAGCATATTACATGGCACAGAGTATTTAATAGTATGAGTTACACTCGGCATCATGCATATGTGTTCAATGAATCTTACTTCCCATTTTGATTGTGCAGACTTAAAACATCCCACATTTCCTATCATTCTCAATTTTGATGATGTTATTGCTCTTGTAGATGCTTCAGAGGATAGATTTTCAAATGTGTCATTTCTTTCACCTTTTCCCAGTGTGTAATTTCTTCTCTCTTTCCCGCTTTTCTTCTCCTAATTATTCTTTTTTAAATTTAATTTGAGCTTTTCTCTTTTCTTTCTGCATTGGTATGTCCCAAGAGCATAGGTCGTTCATTATAGTACATAATGCATACTGTGTAGGAGCCAAAATTTTGTCTTGTTAGAGCTATATAATAACCACCACAATGTAATTGTTTGATCCCATGTCTTGCAAAAATTCCATGCAAACAAACAAACAAACAAACAAAACTATAATAGCTTTCCTTCATACATAGTTTTCTCATTTATTAGTTTTTTTTCCCTTCATTCATAGTTTTCTCATTTATTTCTCAAAACACACAGAGATGTGTTTTTATGGACATTTTGTCCTGTTCTTAGGTTGTATGTTATAAGAAAAATGACCAGAGGGACAGATTTTTAGATTTCAAAAACAAGCGAAATCATTATTAATATTGCACACTCTTTATTTTATAATGACTGCTGAGACTGTAAACGTTGTCGAAATTTGGACTGCCAAGATCTGAGGGATCTTTGCAAAGGAGTTTTGTTTTTGTTTTTGAATTGTGTCTTTTCATTGTATCTGCTTGTCATTGAAAGTATCAGTTTTCTTTGCTTCCTATAAAATGACAGACAGAAAGAAGAGAAACAATGAAATTAATGGAGAACTACAACATACCTTGGCAGTAAAGTAGATCTGTCACCAAGTCATAATTTTATTGTTCCCTCTGCAGTATGAAGTCTGTCCAATAGACAAAGAGCTGCAATCATAACGTTGTGTGTGAAGAATAATAATGGGATAACTGCAAAAGGAAAAACTATCTGTTCTCACCGATAAGTTGAGTGACTTCATTTGCATGAAAGGGTCAGGGGTTTGGGAAATAAATCTGAGTGCTTGCAGATGACACACGAGGCTGCTCAAATAATACTCTAATGCACAGCTAGATCCTTTATTTCTATTAAAATTTTAACTCAAGTGTTACTTTCTCAGAGATGCCTTCTCTAAATACCCTAGATAAAATACCCCACCCTCCAATTAAAGCACTCATTTTGGCATTTCTTATCCAACATCATATTTCTTTATTTTAGTGTGTCTTCACACAAAAAAATAAATAACCTGAGCGTGGATATTCAGACCCTTGCTCGCTTTATATTCCTAGAACCTAAAACACTGCTCATAGCCCTTGGCTGGTAATCAAAGAGTATTAATTGAATAAATAGATGAATGAACTCAAATGAGGAAAAAAAATAAGTTTTTTTTTTTTGTTTTTTAAATTTAGTATTATATATGTGTGTGTATATATATATTTAAATTTAAAATGGAGGAAACCAAACCGTGACAAAGAAAGTATGTTTTTCAAGATTACACAGTAAGGACTGTGTGTCTAGCTTGGAAAAAAAATTTTCCACTGTTGAGATAGACAAAAAAATGTACAGATTGATTAACTCTAGATGCAAGTCAAAATGCTGTCCTCTCTTCACAGATACTGAGTATATTGACTATAAGACATTTACCATTAAAACAAAAAAAAAATGGCAGATGCAGTGTTCTCTCCATTAAAATCTTTTTATTTTCTTTGTGTTGTACAGGAACAGTGCAGTTAGGTAAGCTACAAGATTAAGTTTAGTGGAGCCAAAGCAGTAAAAAAAAAAAAAAAGAGGGGGTACACTGATTAATGGTGGTAACAAGTATAAAAACAAAATCTCCCTTTCTTTTTATACTCAGTTGATATATGTCCTATGTTTTCATTGAAAACAAAACAAAAAGAAAGAAAAATGAAAAAAACTTAGCTTTTCCCACCAAGGAGTTTCTTATTAACAGTATCTGACTTGATACTTTTTAAAAATTAAATTTATTAGGGTGACATTGGTTAATAAAATTATATAGATTTCAAGTATACAATTCAATAATACATTGTCTGTATATCATATTGCGTGTTCATCAGTCAAAGTCAAATTTCCTTCTGTCACCATATATTTGACCCCCTTTACCCTTGTCTATCTATATCCCCTCTTCCCGCTGGTAACCTGTCGAATTGTTGTTTGTGTTCATGAGATGCTTTTCTAGTAAGAATGTTGCTTTGCAAGTCCTTTTCATGTGGAGTTTATCTTGTCTACCAGATTAGAAACTCATTAAGAACGGGCATGCTGGCCTTTATTTGTTTTGTATCTCCTGCTATACTACCTAGTACTTTCTGGTATACAAAATACACTTATTAATCCTCTTTATTGACAATAAATCTATTTTGGTAAAAAGTGGATGCCACCAGAGGAATCATGATTTCTCTGATATTTACTATTTACTGTAAGGTGAGCTCTTACTATGTCATTAATTATCTTCTAGGTACTTCCCTGATTATTGGAATATACTTCTCCAGCAAGTAATAGTGTGTCAATTCCAACATAGAATTTTCAGTTATGGGTAGCAGAGATACATTTGTATTCATTCTTGATAACTTTTAAAAAAAAGTAATATAAGGTGTAGTATTAATAATTGGTTAGAAATTCTCTCTTTTAATGCCAGAAAACACAGTTTTAAAGAAAATACCAACTTTCAGGTTTAGTTTGATTCTTTATTTATTGAGCCTTAACTGTCAACAATCAATAACTGTTCTAACTCCAGTTTTATCATTTACCTTATTAGAATGTGTTCCTTTAACTGACCTTAAATTTTTAACTTGCAGCCCAAGCTTTTCTAAGATATGAGGATGATTTTAATGTTTCGATGTTTTAAGCCCTGTTTTCCCTCTGGAGGACAGTGAGGAATTTAACAATCATGTAGAAGAGGTCATTTTACATATTATGTAACTTATTTTCTTAATTTGTGTGAAAGAAACAAGGTCTTGTCTTTAGTCTATTCCTGACTTCCTGACACTCCCTTGATGATACTGGAGCCAGAAAAGCACATTTACTTACACAATAGTCTGAGAGCTCTCTCTTCAGTGAGAACAGTTATTACCTTTTAACCTAATCTAATTAAATCCATCAGATTCATTATCAATTAATAGCAAGCTATTGTCAAGTGATATTGTGTAAGTGCAGTCAATACCCACCAATCATTTAGGTGGGTGTTGTTTTAAATAGTATTTGTATTCAATCATCACCATAACAATAACCTTAATTTCTTACTTTACATAGAAAGCATTTTTGAAAAAAAAGTTTGTGCTAAAAAAGGAATATATATATTTTATGTTAATCTACATCTATATCTATATATCAGTTTATATCAAAACATAATTAACAACAGTTAAAAACTATAACAATATCAATAATCATAATGAGAACTTCATAAATGAAATTCAAAGTGGTTTTATAATAGTAGCTAAAGAGAAAGGTACTTAGGTCAGAGGTCATGTTTATCTTCACACAACCATTAAAGAATGCTATGAATTTGGGGTAGGTACTTAACATTCTCTAAGTCTCTGCCTTAAGCAACTATCTCCACCTTCCCAAATCTCTCATACCATTGTTTTGCTCAGAGGATCCTCCTTTTCCTTTGAGAATGTTCTGAAATTGAAGCCGAACCAATCTGAGAAGGAGCTTGTGAACAAAGTTCAGCTAGTCAAAGTGTTCTGTCATCTTGGTCTTGGAGGATGATTCTGGAATATGGACACGAGCCAAGCTGAGTACAAGAGGGCCAGACCTGGCAATTGCTGAAAATGTGCTTGCTGAGTATTAGAATTTAAGCTTGCAGTTTCTGGTAACTATTTGTGCCACCCTATCTGAAGAACTTACTTGAGAATGACACCAACATAAGGTAAAATGTAGCAAGAGATACGGACAGATTCCTGTCAGTGTATTTTTGGACACTTGAATCTTTTCAATGATACCAGTAAAAACATAATATTTTCAGCTAAAGTCAGTTTTAATTGGATTTTTATCATCTATAACTAAAAAAATTCTTAACTATGATAGCCTTAATTCATTCAAATTTAAAATGTGATAATGTGTCTTGTTGGTTGAATCTTCTTGGTTCATTTTGTAGATATATGAGAATAGTTAAAATTTTAAAATAGCATAATAGACCATCTTTTTCAAGTTTTTCTTACTCTGCACTAGCACAGTTTGGTATGATTATATTTGCTACTCTCAGTAAGGAATGTTTGGTATTGTTTACAATAATAATTAATTGCAATAATGATTAATTGTTTTGATACCACGGTGTCAACATTTTGGATAACATAAATATATGAAATATATTCATAAATATAATGGAGTAATTGAAACAAGGAAGCTGGGAAAATTTAATTACAAGCAATGATATATTTAAAAGTTACTTTTAAAGAAAGTAGTAATAGTAACAAATAAATTAGAATAAAATGAGAAAAAGAAAGAGTGGTAGCAAAAATCATTATGATATAGAATGACAGAAATATCAATGTTAAGAAAGATATACTGTATAAACTTGATTCCATTCTGTAGACTTGAACTGCAGGCTGCCAAAATATATTACTTGAGTCAACATACTAATTTATGGTGTGACGCATAAGTGGCCAGACCAAGTTAATATATACTGCTTCATGTTTAGTACAATATTTTTTTTTCTTACTCTTTTTCTTAATAAGTCTAAAATTCTCTAAAACACAGAGAAAAGGGTAAGTATAAGAAATAAGGGTCTTAGAGATACTGGTAGAATTTGACTGAAGTGTTTATTATGATTCTTTCTGTGTTTTAATCAGTTTACATACAATCAAAATTCTTTTTTGTGCCAGACACTGTGCTCATAATTAATACATAAGAGTATAAATAACAGTGAAATTTTAATATACCCCCATAATTAGAAGTAAATACAAATTAAGAGGACATTAAAATAATTAGAAAAAATATGCTTTGTATCATGTGCAATGCTATTCAGAATAGAAATTTCTGTTGTAGCAAAAACCAAAAAACACCCCAATCTCAAATCTCAGTGGATTAAGGCAATGAAAGAGTTAATTTTCTTGCCCATGATACATGCTCCATTTGGATCAAGAGAAAGGAGTAAGAAGCTCCTGCATATCTTGTCACAAAGGAAACTAGGCTATTGAAACTTTTTCTTAATGAAAGCTTTCTCGATCATGAAAGCAATAAGAAGAGATATGTTAATATAATGTTAGTTCTTACAGGCTTTAACTCAGAGAGCTATATATATCACTAGTGCTCATAATTCTCTGGACAAGTCCCAAGACCGCACTTAACTTCCAAGGTTACTTAGAAAGACGAAAGTGGAAAATATTTGTTGAAAAATACTAATAGATAACAGAATTCACCATTTTAATCATCAGATATTTGGATCACTCTTTTCCAAGTTCATCTCATTCATTTAATACTTTATCTACTGTAAGCCGTGACAATTACCACCTGCTATCAAAGTTCTCCCATCCTGTTATCTTTGGGCTATAATTTATAAGTACTTCCTTCCAAGTTATTGCAAATCACAGTTTTACTACTTCACTATTAGGTAACATAGACCTTCATCCCTACATACTCTAATAACTGTTTCTTCACTGTTTCCTTTCTACCCCTTAAGTTAGTACCATCTATTTTGGGGGTTTTTGTTACAGCAGTTCCACGTCTCCAGTACCAATTTCTGCACCAGTCACTACAGGCTAGGCCCTGCTGTAGGGCAGTGGTCCCCGACCTTTTTGGAACCAGGGATTGGTGCTCTTATGAGAATCTAATGCCTGATAAACTGAGGCAGTGATGCTAGCGCTGGGGAGCAGCTGCAAATACAGTTGAAGCTTCTCTCGCCCTGGGACTGGCAAGCTGCTGCAGCGAAAAGCAATCCAAACTCTCAGCAGATCAAATATCAGTGTTATTTCTCAGAGAATACTGAATTTTTAACTACTCTGAGTAGTTTAATATTTCCAGAAGAAATTTAGAAAGATATTTAGTCCCCCTTGAATTCCACATGTACTAATAAATCTAAAAATATTGATGAAATACATATTTTGTTAAGAAAGCAAACCTTATATATTTGAATTATGAAGAGTTAGAGAGCTTGGGTATAAAAATAATTATAGAAAAATTAAGAAGAATAATTTTGTAAATATAATGATGGGCTTGGAAAGATCTAAGTCTGAATAACACAAAACAGAAGCCAAAAAAGAGAGAGAGATGTACAGTTTAACAAGAAAACGAATGAAATTTTTTAAAGAAAATATACCATATTAAAAGTTGATTGGTAAATGAAGAAGAAATCCACTAATCTCTAGACATAAAAAGATGGTTATATTAATTAGTATTACAACGTATTATCATTTTTTACCACTTAGATTAGTAATTAAAATTAAAATGAGAATATTCTTTGTTAAAAAGGTAGTAAACACATAGGCATTGTCTTACACAGTATTCTATATGTATGACAAATTTTCTGCAGAGTCATCTCTTTAAATAACTGGTTCTACAAATTTATTATATGAAAGCAATTAGGTATATGTGAAGAGATGTATGCAAAAAAAGGCATTGTAGCGGAAAGATTATTTATAATAATACAACATTGGAATAAAGAGTAAAAAGCCAAATAAACCTAAATGAATATCAATAAGTGTTAGTGGATCCATAAAAGTGTGCGACTATTGAATCTTACTAAATAGAACATATGTCTTAGCTTAGAGAGATACACTGACATGTAAAGATACTCATGATGTATCCTTCAGTGACAAAGTAATTTGTAGAACAGTATATTAGCGATTCTTATTCCTTGGTGGTAAGATTAATTAATCACTCTCATAAAATAGTATATAAATCTCAACATCTTCCCCCAAAATTATAAATACTACTAGAATTTTTGTCAAAGACACTTTGTCAGCAAAACTCTAGTAAAAATGTTAAAAGAACATTTTTCTATTTCACTTATACTTTTTGTTTTAGAGTCAATTGTGCCTTTCTTTAATCTAAAATATTTGAGTGGGTATGGAATACACTGAATTTTCTAAATAGCCAAATAAATATGTTTATTATTAAATCACAGCATTTACTCTTTGTGCCTCTGGATGGTGGGCCCTCTTTCCATTTGACTAGCCCTGTGTGATTTTCATTGAAAATAAATTATTGTTCATGCATTCAAAAGGCAATGAGCAATTAGGACAGAATTGATCCAACTGAGCATCTGATTTCAGCCTTGTGCTGAGAAAATGGTCTCAAAATAATGTCTTTCCCATTAGCAATTTCACCTAATCAGAACATTTTCTTGAATGTAAGAGTGGTATTAACCTGAATGAGAGTTAACTATTATCACCAACACTATAATTCTAACAGCTTCTCATTTTAAATGTGCACTTGCCATTTAAATAATAAAATATTGGTAAATTAAATAATGGTTAATTTGTTTGTATTTTTGGTACATTCCAAATAGCAAGCACATGATTATTTCTTGTCTCACTATACCTCTTTGTAGCTTAAATGGAATATTTTGATAAGACAAATTTTCATTTCCTTAGGTATTTATTGAGTTTCTGAAAAACTCAGGAAATGCAATGTTGAATAAGGCAAGCAACTTCCATCAATATAAAAGAGCGAATAAAAGTTTAATAAGAAATTGCAGTAATTAATTAGAGATAAGTGGGGAAATGGCAGTAGGTACTAGGAAAAAGGAAGGATCAACACGGGCAGACCACAGATTCAAAAAGTAAGAAATATTTGAGCAAAAATGCTAGTTAGAAACTACCAGTCATTGAATGTCTTCCAAGTGGCAACTGCTTTACATCAATTATCTCTAATCCTCACAATATTTGGTACTTAAGTATTATCATAATTTTGTTGATAAACTCAAATGAGTGATGAAATTTGCTGAAATTTACAGCTAATATATTAAAAGCCAGAGTTTGAACTCAGAAATCTTTCTAAAGTCATTGTTTCTCAACCACCATCCCACTATGAACTGCTTCATTTGTAAGATAAAAGAGGGCAGACTCAAGGTCACAGAGACATTTCAGAGAGAGGTTAAGTAACTGTGTACACTAAGGCATGAAAGTGTGGATCCACAGTGAAATTGTCTGGAGCATGTCATATGTTTAGGAGAGCTGAAGAAATTGAGTTTGGAAAATTATATAGGAATGAAACCATGGAGGGAATGGTGAATGCTAAGGGGTTTGGAATTTTTGAATTAATCATGAGGAACTATGAAATGAATGAGGCAAGGGAATAACTGATTGATCTGAGTGTTGGAAAGCTGATAGTTTGGCATTAGAGTTCTTGGTGCAGATTTTGAGGAACTAACTTGATGAGCTACTATTAATAAGGATGACATGGAATAAAGGGGAAGAATCAAAAGAATTAAAAGCAGATATGAGGGACAGGGGAAATTAAAAGGTACAATGAAAAGAATAGGGAGAGTATAAAGGCATTTTGAAAATTCCCCTGGGCTAATGTCAAGTTACTGCTAATGTGTCACTTGGATGCCTTTATAGTCTAAAAGGTCCTCCATAACTTCCATTCAAACACAAATTTCCTAGTTGTATTAAGTCAAATTTAATAAAATGGAACAATAAACCTATCTGTGGTTAAATAGTACATTGTGCTAAGTGCTATGAGTATCAATTCCGCCATGTTTTCTCCAAGCCTCTATATGTTCTACTCTAGTCAAAAATGTTTTTCCTAACACATGTTGTGACTGGTTGTATCATATTATTTAAAATTGTTAAACATATTGAATAGGCAGCATGTACTAAGGATGGGGTTTTGTAGTTGCATAAGAAATGCAACTTGCTTTGAAAGATTTCACATACTCACAGAGCAGCAGACTTAGAAACGAGTTAATTATAATATACAGCAAAGAGATAAGTAATAAATGTTTGTGAAAGAGTGAGTGGTAGAATAGAGGAAGTAGTAGTTTTCACTTCCTAGGAGCAAAAAAGAGGCTACGGAGAAGAGAAGATACTTGTATGTTTTGAAGTATGGGTAGGAACAAGAAAATGAAAGGCCCCTGCATGGTCAAGATGGAAAAAAATTAGAGAATATATTAGTACTACTCTTTGAAAGGAGCAAAAATTTATGGAAGTATTGTGGTAAAAGGTTATTGTGAAATACAGAGCTAAAGAGGGAAACAAAGGAAATAAATGTCCTGCTACAGAGTTTAGTCTTCAATATTGCTGAAGAGGAAAAAACGGAATATAATAAGAGAAGAATGATTAATCACAGAATGGAAAAGTTTTACTATTAAACAGTTAATCCTATCCAGCAAAGGGTCTAGAAATTGAACTGTGAGGTTCAGGGAACTACAAACTCTTCCTCTCTCTCATTGGCTAGGAAAACAAATCTCTTACGGTTGGTTAATTAGATGAAGATATCCTGCCTTGTTAGCTAGGTAAACACTAGGTTGGTTGGAGGTGGTCTTTATATACATGGGGCATCCATTCCAAGATTGTGGTTCTTGACTGCCTCTGTAATGTAAGAGCCTAAATCAAGGTGATAACACCCAGTCAGTTCTACATTAGTTTATAAGGCTAAGTAGTCAGGTCAGGGTATAGCAATGTATATCAATGTGTGATAACAGTTAATCAATGTATTTAGTAAAAGAAGGCACATTATCAAATTTTTGGTTTGGAATAACAGATTTGAAAGATTGATAAGTAAAGAGTCTAGACTATAAATTAAGGCAGTAGAAACTAGGTTAAGAAATAGATGCAAGTAGAGATTTCATGAGTTGAAGACATTCAATATTGAATTTTGAGAATGAGAAGAAGAAGAAAGATTCCATTTTGCCACTATGAAGACTGTTACTTGGAATAGGATATACCAAACAGAAAAAAAAAAGTAGAGGATATAAAAGAGGGAAAAATAATTTTGTTTTAGAAGATTGGATTACCGTATATCAGGGTACAAAAATTAATATATCTTTTAGACAGAAGATACAAATAATTAGTTATTGAAAGAGGGATTAAGGCTAAAAATAAGTAAGCCGTGGTCAGGAATATATTGTAGTTATTAAAACTATATAAGCGCTTGGATAAAATACTAAGGAGAGTATATATTAAGAAGGGAAATGAAAGGCGAATAACCGATCAGTGGGAAACAGTAATGTTTATGGAATAAAGTGACGATTTAGTGAAAAAAAAACAAAGAATGGTCAGAAAGATAGAGAAGAAACAAAAAAGAGACGAGCAATAGAAACCAAGGGAGCAGAGAGACAGAGAGCAATTGACAGCAGCAAATGTCAGAGAGAGTCAAAAGTTCACAAAAAGATAAAGGGTCTATACATTTCCAATCAGGTGGTCAGTGGTGACCACACGAGGAGCAGACGCAGTGCAGAGGTGTGTACAAACTCCAGAAAGCGGTGGCCACGTCTGTGAATTAATGGTCAAGAAGAGATTAATTTTTTAAAAAAAATTATTTATTGTTTATTGTATTTACTGTATTTATTTCATTTATTTATTTATTTACTTATTTTTTATAAAAAGCATGGTTAGAAAGGGATGAAACACTGCAAGTACTATTCTTAAAAGAACAGAAGTTTCTTGGAGATATTTGTAGGAAGAGAGCCCTTAGCAGTTTTTGAGGCTAAAAGGATAGAGCTTACAAAAAAAAAAGATTTAAAAATGCAGAAAGGAGGTGAAGCAGGGTTCCTGGGGATGGCCAAGAGCTCAGGAGAAAAAAGGGCTTTGAATAAGAGAATAATAACTTTCTCTAACACAGAGACAAAGGGATAAGGATTGTGAAGGTGTCAATATATCTGTAAGTTTTGGGAGTAAGATAAGGGTGTTAATGCTTCACAGGGTCTATTTTCACTTAGAATTTCAAGGACAATTTATATGCTATGAAAAAAGTGGAAGTTTAGGTTAGTAAAAGTTTGGAATAGCTGTTTAAAAGACTGGGAGAAAGAGCTGATTGTCAACAAGTAAAAGATTTCCAAGTGGGACTGAATCACATCTGAGATTAGTGTGTACTTGTGGCATTAGCCTACAGAGTTTTTCCACTTTGTGCATCTATATTGTGAAAAGGGTAGTGGGGATGGTTGAGTTTAACCTTAGTGTAAAATTTCCATTATGGGTATGGTGGGAAGGCAATACCATTTAGTGACTGGTAGTGCTGATAACAAATTAATGAAATGGTAAGAGTTCATTTCAAAGCTGCACAGATAAAGAAACAAGATAAGAATAGTGCTGATGAAGAAGAAAAGATGGCATCAGTTGATGAAGAGTGGTTTAAAAAGATAGGGTAAAGTAGAGAGAAGAAGGGAGGAAGGGAGTGAGGGAAGAATATGATGAGAGGGAGGGATGGAGGGAGGGAGAGAGAAGGAGAGAGCTAGGTCAGGAAGGATAAATAACTAGTGATAAAAAATAATGAGTTTATTTCATAGGTGAATCAGTTTAAATATGAGATGATGATAGGTTTGTTTTCTGAGAATTAATAAATTGAAGTTTAATAATTACAGGTGAAAATATAAGCAATAATAGATTTAGAACTTAGAATGACTCCTAATGGGCACTAAAATTCTATAAGACTGACAGAATTGGGATGAAGGGGAAATAAAATTTAGGTGTCAACATAACTCAGTGAATGTGAGAATTCACCAGTAAACGATAGAACACAATGTGAAATAAAATTTAGGTGTCAACATAACTCAGTGAATATTACAGTGAGAATTCACCAGTAAACGATAGAACACAATGGCAGTGTGCTGTAGAAAGTGATGTGGTCTTAATGCAGAAGGATTTATGTGCAAAGCAGGAAGAGTACTGGCCAGGATGGAGAAATCAGGAGTCATGATATTACTAGTTTCTATGTCCTTTATTTGTGGAAGGGTGTTGAGGAATGGGAGAGTAGGCATCTGCCATTGTAAAGAAGTAAAAGGGGATTTCTGTTAAGGTAGGTTTGAGCAAAGCGCTCTATGAAGAAATAAAGAATGGCTTAAACACAATGGAAAGGCTTGGGGACGGGGTCAGAGTGGGGCAATGAAAGAGATAAAGGATGGGAATACTCATAGGAATGGTTGTAAGAGGTTGTAAAACAAAGAACACAGTTGACCTGAGAGACTTGTATGTACAACTGAGTTGAGTGTTGATGGGATGTAAAAATATACATAATTAACCATTCTCAAGGTTCTAAATGTTTATTTTATATAATGTTGGTTTAATGCAGTGGAAATAAGTAAAGGTCCTGACTGGTATCTGACTATGAAATGCTCATGTAATTCCAAGTTCACACTTAGTAGGCCAAGTTAAACTTAACGGAAGGATCGCCACTAAACATGTTCGATTATTTGTTTGTTTGTTTGTTTGTTTGTTTAATTTCTATAGCAGCAAAAGAATAACTTTATTGAAAAGGAGAATAAAGCAACAATATACCTCTAGACTTGGAAGCGGGCCCAAACAAGGCAAGGGTGGCTCAAGGGCCTAAATGTGTATTTAACACCACTCATTCAGTTTCTATGATGAAGCATTATCTTTCTGGTAACAAAAAAGATTTAAGAAAAACTTTTCCTTGGAGAAGGACTTGAGGACTGGGGCAGGAGTGCCATAAGATGAGCTCGAACTGTTTTGTTATGCCAGAAAATAAGAAAATATTTTTAAAGTGGCTGCCAGCAGTTCACAAGATCCGGCAGCCGGCAACAAAAAATTGTTTTCAGACAAATCTTAGAACTCTTGTTCCCCAAAATAATTAAGGACAATAATGAATTACAAATCACTCAAAAAAATGGGACTCTATTAGTTTATAACAGTAATAAAGAGATAAAGAAAGACATGGAAGAGGAGAGAGGGCTCTTGCTTACAGGAGAATGGCAAGTGCAAACTGGTAAATTTGGAGAAGATAGTGGATCTGGATTTCTCATTTTCCAACTGTCACTTAAAGATCATCAATGAATGATAATTTAGGAGAGAGGAGGTTTTGATAAGGAGCAGGATATTCGCATAGTTTTAAAGTGTTGTCCTACAGATTCTTTACTGGTAGCAAGGAAAAATAGTAACGGTGTAGTAGAAAAATTGAACTTTGATCAAGTTATTAAAATTAACACCAAAAACAAAAGGCAAACTCCAAATAGATAAACTCATACTACGGGACGTGCTACAACATACTTGACTGGCACTCCTCATAACTGTCCAAGTCGTGAAAAACAAGGGAAAACTGAGAAACTAATGCAGATCCGTGCAGATTAAGGTGACATGGTGACTAAATGTGACATGCTGTTCATACTGGCTCCTGAAACAGAAGAGATATTAGTGGAAAACCTGGTGAAGTACAAATGTGTAAGTCTGCAGTTTATTGAATAGTAAAGTATCGGTGTTAGTTTCTTAGTTCTGGGAGGAGAGTATTTGAGAACTCTTGTACTATCTTTGAAGCGTTTCTGTAAATCTAGAATTATTCCAGAATCAAAGTTTATTAAAACTTTGAAGCATTTCTGTAAATCTAGAATTATTCCAGAATCAAAGTTTATTAGAACTTTGAAACATTTCTGTAAATCTAGAATTATTCCAGAATCAAAGTTTGTTAAGCTCTCATGAGGAGGATAGCAGATAGTCATTGCATATCTTCAGATTTGATACCCTGAGAAGGACATTTTCCTTCATGTAGTAGTCCAGTTGGGAATGCAGACCCAAAACTAATCATTAGGAAATATCTGACAAGCTAAAAATGCAGAACATTTTATTAAAATTACTGAATTATTCAGAACTGTATGGCAGATTTGAAACTGTTAGTTTCATGAAACAAGGCAATGCTGAGGGAGTATTCCAGATTAAAGGAGATTAAAAGACATAACATCTAAATGTGATATTAGATTTTAGAGTGGATTCTGTACCAAAAAAAAAAAAAAATACTATAAAAGGCATTAATAGTTCAATTGAAAAAATTGTAGTGTGGATGATAGACTAAGAAAATGAATCATGCTTAAATTTAAGATGACAGTGTGCCATATTTATGTAAAAGAATATCACGTTCTATGGAAATATCTACTTAAGTATTTAGAGGTAAAGAGATAGGATGTATACATCTCAATCTCAAAAGCTTCAGAAAAAAAGGCAAAATATAGGGAGAAACAAAGAAAACGGGTGTAAAATATTGATAATGGGTGTCATCTGGAGAAAGAGCATGTGGATGTTCCTTTTACACTTTCTTGCAACTTTTCTGTGCATTGGAAACTTTCTAGCTTTTGCCTCTTTTAGAAAGAAACAAGTTTTCTTCTAAGAAAGGCACTGTGACTAATACTTGAGGTAGAATAATTATAGTAAAGAAATTTTTAGGCTGAAAGGAGTTCCCTAAAATGTTGAGCTTAGAGAACACATTTTTCATGTTTCTATCTCCAGAGCTTTGAATGGTGTCACCTGCTAAAGAATGAATGGATGGATGACTGTTAGGGGTGATGTCTAGAACAGGCAACATCAGCAACTAACAAATGGCAATTATTTCTCCCTCCTCTTAAGTATTTTGAGGAGGTACAATTTTATAATACTGAATCTAAACCCACAGAATAAATAACACAGGCAACACTACGATACCAAGTAAATAACAGGCTTGATGTTTTCTATCCATGGTCACTCCTGAAGAATCCTTGGTGTCCATGATTATGATTTGCACATTTAGAAAACAGAAAAATGGTGTTTAGGTCTAAGTAAAGTCAAAGGGATAGAAATTTGGGGCTATATATCCTAACCCAGGTTCTTCTGCCACAATGTGATAGCAATTTAGATAATAGCATGTCAGCTCTCTTTTTTGGTCTCCTTATCAATAGCCCAACCAGATGTATATGTTAACAGGCTGTACATGAAGGAAGATAGTAAAGATTCTTTTATTCCGAGTTTGTGAATATAGCAGAGTAACTGCAAAACTAGAAGAAATCAACCCAGATTGAGATCATTTGAAGCGATATGGGTTGAAATAGAAAAAAAATAGCCACATCTCTTTGATGAACCCTTAAAATGTGTGGACACATGACCTTCCGTTGTGAATATATAATGTTCATTTCTTGTGTATATCTAGACAGCTTCCTTAGACGTTCTTATTTCAGCTTAATGTGTTCAAATCTACTTAACTACCATATAAATGGGTTCTGCATGTATACAATCTCTTACTAAGATTTATAGTGGGCACTTAATAAAGGATTAAGGAACCATGAATCCTCAGATAACCACAGTACTACTTTTCTTACTATCTTCCTTGAAGAGGAACAAAGATAAACATGTATTTCTCTGAGTATTCTAAATGAAAAATATATTTTTGTTCTCCTATTTATCTAAGAAAATTCCTATAGAAGCAATTGGTACATTTTCCATTTCAGTAACTGTTCTGTAATGGAATTTTAAAAAGCTGAAGAAGAAATTTAAGCCTTTTTTTTTTTTTTTAATAGCTCCCTCAGTGCTCAAGGTATCTGTTTATGAAAGCGGTTTTCAAAGTGATAAGTAAAATACTAGCGAGGAAGTGAATGGCAGAAACAAAGCATTTAGTGTTTAGATATAATGTGGAGTTGTGAACCTTGCTGTTGCCTACGTATTAGCATAGAGCCAGGAGTTGAGGTTACATCTTAAAACCTTGGGTAAATCCTTTTACAATTCCTTGCATCGATTAATGGATTGGTGAGTTGAGGTTTTTTCAATATTGTCTTAATTAATATTTGTGCTATATTCTGGGGCCTTGGTAGAAATATCTCTACAGATTTTTTTTTTTAAGTCAGTTTTATGTGAAAGGGAAAAGGGAAAGTTAAGTTAAAGGAAAATGATTCTATCACAAGATTATCATTTTACTGTAGGCAAAGTTTAAGTGAATGGCAGTAAGGAACAGGCATACTTTTTATTTCATCAGAATAGTTAAGCATGTTACCATTAACAGTACAATTGTATTGAACTAAAAAACCGAACAATAATTTTAAAAGAATCACAAAGTTGGGTAATGATAGGAACAAATTTGAATAATAAATTATAGGAATAAATTTAAAAAATAGAGGAGCAGTTTAATAGTGCTCAAATACATGTTGACTGTAAATTCCAGATGCTGGAAACTAGTATGTTTAGCTTCCAAAAAGGCTAGAAAAAGACACAGTTAGGCTCTGTGTCTGACTATAACTGAAACTACAACATTAAGAAAAAAAAAGTAAGCTTAAACAAATTACAGGTTGTATTGTTTGTTTTTCCTCACTCCCAAGTAAGTACAGTGCTTCTATGACGGCTTAACAAGGGCAGAGTTTCTTCCTGTCTTTCTGTTCTAGAATCCTTTGTGTATACTTTTTGTCCTGAAGTTTATCTTATGGTACAAAATAACTGCTAGACTGTAGCTCTCTAGACTGAATTTGAGGTAAAACATAAAAGAAAGCGGGAAAGTTAAAAAAAAAAAGTATATTTCTGGAAGTTTCACTCACTTATTTTTGCTTATACTTACCAAACTTCCCTCTTTTTTAGGTGAAATCTGTATATGTGTCAAATATATATCTTTCCTGGATATACTGGTCTGTGTTGACTAAAAAATAAGAAAAATTGATATTGTATAGGGGGCCATGGCATCTGTCACACTAACCCCTGCATGGTGTGAGTTAAAGTCCTCGAGGAAACATTATAGATGGCTTGAAATAGTATGAAAAAATATACTCAAGGTGTAGAGGAACAACAACAAGAAAAAAAAAATAGAGGAAAGAAAAATTTGGAGCTCCTTCATTTTACCTACTTCCAGACATATTCTAGCTTCTCGTCATTCTTTGATTACTTGTGTAATCTTCCTGAAGGATATACAGATTACATACACTAAAAGATATCATGTAACTCAAAGCACAGCCAGTCTTTTACTCATTTTTACATAGCAATGCGATTTGAGAGACGTAAGAAGGCTCTTGATCCAAAGAATCTCTATTTTTACCTACCACCATTTATTCTACCATTTTGCCAATTTTTTTTTAGCTACCATCAGACCATAACTGATGTCCCCTATTAGACATTCATTCTTTTAAGTTTAAATAGTCTTTTAAACTGCAGATGCAGCTTCAGGAACTATTGACCAGGCACTGAGTTATAAAGTGAGGATTATAAAACGCATAGAAGGTGTTTCTTGACCCCAACAAGTATGCAGGCCAGTGATGGTTATGAATAAGTTTACAGAAAAATAAAGTAAAAAGTCATAAGTGCTATACTTTAAAAAGCTTCAAGAGCATAGA
>NW_006433024.1:14583124-14583398 GCF_000325575.1 Pteropus alecto | reverse complement strand
ATAGTTAGTAGCTCAAATGCTTGAGAATATTTTCCTGTGTTAACCTAGAACTAAAAAGCCAAAATGAGAGGCAACAAGTACTTATTTGGGATCGAAGTATTACAACTCTGGAAGCACAGAATCAGAAACTCAAATAGTATCCCAATGACAGGGTAAAGGTAAGGGGGTTTTATGAGAAAAGAAAAAGAATAATTATATGAAAGGAAGAAAGAATTCCTATTGGTGCTAACAAGCTGAGTTGGCTATACATAACTAGTTACCAATTCTATCTTCC